>NW_023339718.1:14196968-14207814 GCF_004916995.1 Morone saxatilis
TTTTTCTTTTCTTTTTTTTGTAAATATTGCTGATAATACTTACTTATTTTTACATCAAGTAGGATTTTGGGTACAAGACTTGAAGAATTGTTTTATTGGTATATTTGCAAAGTAAAGGATCTCAGTACTTCTCCCACCACTAGAAATCAGCCACTACACCTGTGTTATCACCCAAACAGTGCTACAAGCATTGGATATTAGTTTGTAGTGAAACAGTGCTCTCTAGTGACAACCTCTGAAATGACCAGAAATCAAGATGAATCAAAAGTATCCAGCAGATGACGCCAGCAGACTGTTTATTGACTGCGGCAGCCTTTTTATTACCAAGATAACATAGAAAAGCCAGGCACACCTTATACATAATTGTCCATTAACACCTTTTAATGACTTTTGGTGTCATTTCACTTGATCATTTATTTATCTCTGGAAGCAGACTGTTCCACCTCCCTTTCATTTGAATGTCTCTCATCTTGTTTGTAGTATTCACTTCCCTCTCAGTCAGACTGGCTACCTAATGAAAACAGACTCAATACGTTACTCACACTCTGCGTCCAGATTAAACTAGTGTCACGATCAATCATATTACGTTAGGCTGTGATGATACCTCCCAATGGTGTGTTTGTGCATTTGTGTGTGTATGTGCCTGCGTTGTATGTACAAAAAGAAGCACATATGAGATTAGGGATTTTGTACAGGGATCCTACTTCTGGTAGATGTAATGATTTACAGTGTTTGCTAGTCACATCTGCAGATTGTCACTGTAACAAGAAATCCCAGATGGAGAAAACTGCTATTAGATAGTGTGAGCAACATGAGTGATATTGTTAGCTAGAGAATATAACATACACATGCACCGGCCTGCAGGCACACAAACAAGCAGCAGTTGCCATTATTACAAATTCAGACAGAAAATTACAGTATGACCATCTGGGAGAGCTCCCTGTCATTGTTTAAACACACACACTTTTAAAGCTATACTGTATTACTGAGGACCCTGATTAATACAATGCATTCCCGAGTCCAGTGAAAGTGGCTGTCATCATATGAACAGATGGGAAACATTTTGTGCTTCACATATTTTCTGATCTTTCTTCTGATTTAAGTAATTTTCTCTTTGTAGGTCTCTAAAAACATTCAAATAATCACAGAGAAGACAAAATCACTATTTATTTGCAACCTATTGTCAAATGCAACCTTGCAAGTACACTGTATTTCTATTTAAAGCTGCTGCCAACCCTTACCTTAAACATTACAACAACATATTAACTCTGATCAGGAACTTAAAAACTTAAAAAGTAAAATCCATTTTTAACCCTGAACTCAATATTTGTCAGCTAAAATTTACTAACTTTCCAACTCTGTCCTTGCTCTCAGTTTCAAAAACACTAGTCCTCACAAAGGTAGAGGAACATGAGCACACACACAAAAAAAGGAGGCAGAATCAAGCCAATAACTCAAAAAAAAGGTCCAAATTGAAAGCATCCAAAGGGCAGGTACTGAACTATAATTGATTTGGACCTGAACCATAACGTGCACAGACTCCCACCACAACACTGCATTATGCTGACCTGCAGTTGTCTGGCACTCATTTGGGAAACAGCCTGTAAAGACAATTTATCTTTCCTTCTTCTTAGTTTTGTTAAATCTCACCACACCAAAAGACTCTGGGAAATGTTTAGAAAAAATTTTTACTTTTCAAAAACATAAAGTTTTTTCAGAGAGTGGGTTCCCTTTCGAGACCAGGTGCAAACTTTTCCAGTCTGGATGTCAAGCAAGAATTACTGATCCAAAGTGCATCATCCATGACAAGTTCCTCCAGGCTTGTGTATTACGTGTGTGTGTACAGATGCTCTTATGCAACAAGCACTCCAGAAGTGATGTACTGTTCACTGAACGCTGTTTGCTTCTCAGTCTCCATAACCTTGGCATCAGTGGCACACCCCTCTCCCCCAGAATGCATTTTCAGCGTGTTACTAAGCGCAGTTCGCCCATGGAAACAGAGACACTTGATTGGAGTGCTCTCTCCCGCTAAAAGCTTTATTCTCCTTCCCTTTATATTTAGAATGTGTAGCGTGGAGAGAAAAATGTACAACCATTATTGGCTGCTGGCTTCAGGTCACACAGTCACAGAGCAGGGCTTCCAATTGTAATTCCATGGCTGGCTAACTGGGCTTCTCTCTCATTAAAGCGGTAAGCTGTGGGGGACGCACTACAAAAATAAGTAAACAGGACCTCCTACCCACACACCATTCATAAGAGTGTGTGTGCATGTGTAGGCTGGGGAATGCGTGTGTGTGTGTGTATTGTTTGTTTGTGTGCGTTTATATCACAGAGGCCACCTACGTCCTTTTAAAACAGCACAGGATAAACTCTGCTATGGCTCAGTAAAACAGCCAGCATGACGTAGGTTTCACTCGATAATTGAACAATTAGGCACTTGATCTCAGGTAGAGGCAACAAATCATGAGGGATGCCGTGGATTTCTGTGCTTCTTGGGGGAGGAAGTGTTGCTGGGTGCATAATGCAGAGGGATTTAAATGGAAGTCAAGTGATAATGTAAATGCATGAGCACAGAAAGTAAATGCCTTGCACCTCGCACACTGAGCAGAGGCAGAAGGTAACACAGTGCATTTACTGCAGCCAGTTTTGAGGGAGAGGTAGCTGAGCATGAGGAGACTTTATAATTTTACTGGACCATACTTCATAAGGAAATAACTCACTTTTACTGCAACATTTATGTGAGGGTTGTAATTGCCAGTTTCTGTGTGGAATAAGGTTTTATATTCAAAATCTGTAACCTCATAAAATATATGATTTATTGTTTGAGATTAAACTACCCAGTGGAGTAGGGAGACCACCTACAGTTTAATGCATCAATAATCTAGCTAGCCCACTCAAGGGGATCATTTCTCAAAATGAGGGCTCTCACTTTATTAAAATATCTCAAATTTGTGTGCTTGCTATGGTTTTACCACCACATAAAGAGCCCCTCTTTAACATGCTGTAGCAATTGGTATTAAGTACATAGATCACAGTATGATAAAAGACTCACAACGCAGCAGCATGTGCACAAATCTCACCCATGCCTCAATAAATAAATGTTGGTGTACCTAACCTAAGCAAAAATCAGACAACAGGCTTGAGGCCAGATTAGGCTAAAACCTGAGTGTCAGTGCCCTTGAGTGACTTACTCACCCCACAACTGCTACAGTGAAAACGTTTATTGGCCCAAAATTACTGGAGTTGTTGGAGGTTACCTGGCAACTGGTCTAAAGAACAAAGTCTAAAAATGCAGTGATCACACAGGGTTTTTAGTTTAAAAAAGCACCGATCCACCATATGTGTTATGCCACATACTGCAGGAGATATTGATGATGATGATGATGAAGACTGAGTAGTTTAAGAAGTACACCAGTCCCTTGAATGAAGTTAATGCTTTCTGTAAAGCAGATGGCATCAGCTCTGCTCTCTCAGCTGGACCACCTCAGCGTCAAGCAGTGCCACCCAACAAGCCATTTCTAATATAACTGCGTTGGTTGAGCCGCTCGGGTATACATATACTGTGTGAGAGAGAGGGGAATAGGAAGAGAGGGGGCTACAGGGACAGAGAAAGTAAAGATCCCATTACGCCCACAGCTCCACAATGACATCACCGGGTCTAAAATGAAGCGCAAGAGGAAGATGGGAGGAACCCCACTTATTAGATTTCGTCGTAGGGTCCTGTTCACAAATGAAGATGCTGCTGCGTCTCTGTGAGGCAGGCTGCGATGTGCGCCGGCGGAGCGGCTGAATCATGGCATCCCGGTGAACTTCTGAGGAGACAAAAGCGCCAAGGACCGAGAAACAACTCATGAAAGGCTCAGATTGAAGTGACTCTGCGGGGATCCTTTCACTACTGAAGAAACAGCGCGTTTTGACTTCATATCTTGCTTCATGCGCACGGCTGGAGAGCTTGAGGTTAACTTTGAGTTTTCTTTTTTTCGATTGACTGGAAACGCTGCCATCAGTCAGGCTGTCCTTTGCAGGGAAACATTAGTACATAGTTTCATTAGTAAATCACTGTAAATATTAACTTTATTTCACTTTATCTACACCGTTCTGTGTTGGCTGCTCAGGTTAGATAGGTTAGGTCCATACGCGCGTCTCCAAAAGAGGACGCGCGGAGATCGCTCAAGTGTCTAGATTGTTTACTCAAATCCGATCTCTTTATTTTCAATGTGGCCTCGCTGTAGACGACCCCAAATTAGGTGATTTTAACTTAAAAATTCCCTTCTTCAAGATAAAAATTAATCCACTGGAGAAAAAAAGGATCAAACTTCGTGCGCTAAAGAAGTTTTAGTTCTTCGGTTTATTTTGTAACTCTGCAAAGGTTGATGCACAGCTGTCTCAAAAATTTACTATTGTTTTTGGGGGTTTTTTCTACAAAGGGACACGTCTTTTTGATTGAAAATCACTGATCCGTGTCTTGACGCATTGTCCAGGACTGTTTTGTGTGCTTAAAATGGACTTGGAAGACCTGCCGTGGAGGATGCAAGGGAGCTAACATTTGGAAACAACAAAGAGACGAAACGAGTAAACAACTTGGGTAAATATTATACACATTTGTATAATTAAAATCACATATATTGTTTAAAATGTAAACTCAGTATGTTATTGTGCACAGAAAACTGAGATACTCTAAGACACAATTATTGAAACCCGTAACAATGAAATACTATATTCTATAATCAAATTTTATTCAGTGACCAAACATATTTTTAATCTATAAAGACTCCTGGAAACCCAATCCCAGCATGGCCTCGGCTCTGGACAGCGGCTGCTCCATGGAGCTGAGTGACTTGAACAGCAGTGTGAGCAGCACCGGAGCCTCAGTCCCCTGCAACCAGAGCATGCTGAAGCACCCCCCTTACTCCCCCGAAGCCACAGCGGCATTCGCCACCGCCATAACCTTGATGGTCGTCTTCACCATCGTGGGGAACATCATGGTCATAATCGCTGTCCTGACAAGCCGGTCACTCCGAGGTCCGCAGAATCTGTTCTTAGTGTCACTGGCTGCTGCAGACATTTTAGTGGCCACTCTCATCATCCCATTCTCTCTGGCCAATGAACTGCTTGGCTACTGGTACTTTAAGTCTCTGTGGTGTGAGATCTACCTGGCGCTGGATGTGCTGTTCTGCACCTCCTCCATTGTGCACCTGTGCGCCATCTCACTGGACCGCTACCTGTCCATATCCAGGGTTACCTACGGGCGTCAGCGGACTCCCAAACGCATCAAAGCCGCCATTGTGGTGGTGTGGCTCATCTCTGCTATCATCTCCTTCCCTCCCCTGCTTTCCCTGAACAAAAGTGAGGGAGGAGACCAGGCGAGTGAGAGAGGACCTCAGTGCCAGCTGAATAATGAGCGCTGGTACATCCTTTACTCCACCATCGGCTCCTTCTTTGCTCCATGCCTCATCATGATCCTGGTCTATGTAAGAATTTACCAAATTGCCAAGCAGAGAACACGTTGCCCACCAGGAGAGCCCAGGAAGGATGGGGTCGGCTGTGCTACACCAAGTCAGCCTCCACGCCACGTACAAGCCAACGGGAAGGATGATGAAGAAAGTACACCCCCTTCATCAAACAAAACCTCCAATGCCAGACCCCCCACCCTCGCCATCACCCCTTCTCCTTCCCCAGGAGAGTCTCAAACCTCCCAGAATCCCACCTCCAATAATCTCCTGCAACCTCCATCCCCTTCTCCAGCCATGACCCCTGTCTCTACCTCCCTTGATACCTCTCCTCATGGCCCCTCAGCCCCCTCCTCCGTGCCTCAGTCTGCCCCCGCCAAGACTAAAGAGCAGGGGAAGAAGGGCAAGCGGCAGAGAGGGAAAAAAGCTGACAATAACAATGGCGACAGCTCAAGCACAGATAGCGATATGGAGCACAGCCATGGAGGAGGCAGAGGCAGCACCAGCATGCCAGGGTCACCTGCAGGAGGGGGGGTCCACTCCCCGGCCTCAGTCAAGCGCTACCGGGACATGATCGCCACTTCAAAGGGGGCTCGGCTGGTGCCAGGGAGGAAGTCAAAAACAGAGAACAACCCAGGAGCAGCGAGGCGTAAAGCGATGGTCAACAGAGAGAAGCGTTTCACCTTTGTGCTGGCAGTGGTCATCGGTGTCTTTGTGGTGTGCTGGTTTCCTTTCTTCTTCTCCTACTCTCTGCAGGCAGTGTGCCCAGAGACGTGTGCCATCCCTGATCCGCTCTTTACGTTTTTCTTCTGGATCGGTTACTGCAACTCCTCACTCAACCCAGTCATATACACCATCTTCAACAAAGACTTTAGGAAGGCCTTCAAAAAGATACTGTGCAGAAGCACCAAGGGCACTTTCTTTTAGCACACAAATCAGATGTACAGGACATGGACACAAAGAATTGCTGTTTCTGAGGCATAGAATAATAATTTCCATCCTCAGAACACTCAAAGGGCTGTTTTAATACATGTTGAACTGTGGAAATTCAAGCATAAAAATCAGAACACTCTTTTACAGCCACAGTGTGCGCGAACAGGCAACCTGGACTGTGAAATTCCACTTTGCAGCTGATACACACATAAATCTTTGCAGTGGGTGAAAATAGGACATGGAATAGAAACAGTGCTAGACACTAAACGGCTTAGCACGTCAGTATTGCTGATAAGATTTTGAATGCAAAGTTTTTATCTTGAGATCACATCGAATAACGGATAATGCTGGGACACAGAGTGGTGCAGAATCATGTACACACACTCTATAAGAGACCACAGAAGGTGGTGAAGAAAACAGGAAAATAGTTAAGAAATAATTACTGAATGAGAAGAAAGACTGTTTAATGTATAATATATAAGCTTTGTAGTTATTAAGGACTCCAGGACTAATGGGGAAAGAAAACAGGTAAAAAAAAAAGAAGGAAAAGTGGCCTTAGATTCCTGTGAGCCTAGGGCCCTTTATTTATCAATACAGAGCACAAGGAGCACACAAGGTTAGTGGTGATTTCTTACGTCTGCAGTCTTAATTTGCACAGCTACAGGGCAAACATGTGTTCCTTGATTTTTATCAAAAGCGCAACAACAAAAGAGGGTTTCTGACAATCTCAAATGTGATAGCACAGACAATGGCACCCTTTCAAACTGAACTCGTGGACTTTTATGTGGAAAGCCTTCATGTCAGACACCTCGCTCTTGGCTCAGTATGGGTCTTAATGGACACTCAGGTTGTTTGTAATGACACTCTTGGCTTTCACCTTTCATGAAATACAGAATAAACTGAAGTGTGGTGGATTGTGGACTTGAATGAAAACCACACGTATGTTATTGAGATGTTAAAAGAAAGACAGCGTGACCCCACCCCCTCATTCTCTTAACTTAACTTTCATGCTTTTTAACTTAACCTGGGACTATCACATTAATGGACCGGACTGAGCAACCCCTCTAATGTACTCAGTGTTTGGACCTTTAAGTAACCATCAAAACTGTTTATAACTTTTGGAAAGTGCTTCAGAGGTCATTCACAGTACCTAACGGGAGGTGCATCTGCTGAAGACTGAAAAAAAACCTAGATTCTAATACCATTTAACATGTGAACATTATTTTCCAGATACCCTGCTTCACGACAGGCAGATGTATTTAGCAGGCAGACATTTACATTGACTGAAAAGGACACATGAACAATGCAATTACTGATGTGTAATGTTACCCCTAATTACGCCTACATGGGTTATTCTGGCAACCCTTTGGCTGAGTCACTCTTTACCAACGCCTCTGGCACATCATCGCCTGCAGTGGACCTCTACATGGCACATTTGGTTTGTTGCTAAGTGGCGAGAGGATGAATGGTACATTTATTTTTCTCACCAAGAGGCTGAGGCTCTGTCAGTTTTCTTGACAAAAAAAAGAAAAAAAAGAAAAGAAAATGTGTCTGTAACTGTGAACAGGACACAGGCTTATTGACTCCATGGGACAAGGGCTGTCGGCAGCAACACTTCAATTTACTAATTGTCTAATTCTGCTGACCTGTGTGAATGTGTGCGTATGTGCGTGTGAGTGTTGACTTTAATGTTTTTCTGTAGAAAGTGTCAGTGCCTCCTCTGGCTGCTATTTGCTACAGATTTACTGTAATATTGAGAAGAATCCTGGTTAAAGCATCATTTTGCTGTCTGTCATGTGAATGTTTCTACTTGATGGGAAGTAATATATCGCTATGTTGAGAGAGTCTTATCTGAACTGAAAGTCAGTGTTTATCAGTGATATTGAGTACATGGCTTTTTAGTGATCACCCTCAAGGGACCAAAGAGCCTTACAGGACACCAGCCTGACTCAGTGATATCTGGCTCTGTGTTGCTTTAACGAAGTATTACGGTTGAAGATTGCAAACACTGTATTATTTATTTCAAACTATTTTGTGTTTTCTGTCTGTTATCTATTTATTGTTCAGTTATTGTGCTTTTATTCTGAAAGTCAAGCAAAGTGGAACTGAACAAAGAGTGAGAACACTGTACAGATTTTTAATATCTTGAATAAGAGCAAAATTGGTTCATGCCATTGAGCTCTTGCTATGTGAGACTGAGCTATGTTTGAGGTTGGGGGGTGTATTTGTGTTGAATGAACATGAACTTTGAGTTATGTGCATAATGCAGAACCTACAATGCAACATTTGTCATCATTTCTTCATCTAGTTACAGTACGGTAAAATGTTCAATCACAGATACAAGCACATTAATGGATGTACAATTTATTAAGCATACCGCAGCAGGAGAATCTCGTCACCAGTGCTACTGTCAAACTTTTCCTGAAACAGTAATCAAACGTGAAAATGTCAATAGCACCCAAAGCCAGTTTCAGTTGGATGATTTGCAGGACATTAAGATTACAATCCATACCACACACAGCCACTTGGAGATTCAGATAACACAATAAAAAGACAATGGTTGAGAGTAAGAGCTCTGTGCACTTGTACAACTGCTCCCTTTCCTCATCTGAAATGGTTATTTTCTCTCCAGAAATACAAACAGCAATAGCAAACCAATTATAACAAAAATAGCCACAGAGGTCATGGATTCATGGCTGTTTCCAATAAATACGAGTTGTAATGCTGCTCAAACCCCACCAACCATGGCTTTTGTGGTGAGACTGCTGCTTAGTTTATTTTAAAAAGTTTAAATAATGGCTTAAAGGTGACAGATGTAGTGATCTGCCTCTTGATCACCATCCTTTCCCCTGAAACCGCCTGTATTGTCTCTTCTCCTACTGTGTTTGGACCAAACTTCTTGGTCTGAGCTTTACAGTCTTCTATCTCCCATCTGTCATCATTCCTCTCCAGTTTCGGAAATAAAGCTACTTGAAAAAGCATGAGTCATTCACCCGGTTTGTTTATTTCATACATCTTCACATGCTACAACAACATAGGGATGAGGGGAAAAAAAGATCAGTTCCAGGAGGAGAATTGCCAATAAAATGTTTCACAAATATGAGAGTTTTAATAGAATGAGGTTTTTCTCGCATACATGTTAAAGTGCTTTCTAAAGCAATTTCCAGTCATGAAATAGCCCTGAATGGCAACACAACTTCAGGAAATAGTCCATAACATTGTGAGCTGATGGCAGTTCAAGATGTCATTGGAAAATCTCCTATCACAGTGGGACGTGAGAAGTAGGCCGCAGCAGAAGCAGCATAATGTTGCCTACTGCCAACAAACAGAGGATGTCTATAAGGGATTAGAGCATGCTGCCAAATATCACATATGCACACACACACACAGTGGATGTGTCATCCTGCACCAAGTGTCACATACTGTATTCAAGTCATGAAACGTGCTCAATCCACACAGATGCAGCCTCACACACACACACATTTGTTGTGACAGCTTGTTATATTTGAGGTCAGCGGGCCCACAGTGAATTGTAATTGATTTATGCTGATGGGCAGTTTGGGGATTTCTCAGCACCGAATCAAGCTTGTGAGGCCTGTTTTTCCCTCACACACATCCTCACTCAAAGAACATACACCATCGAAGTGACTCTATATGTTTACGTCCTCGCTGTTTCATTTCCATATTCATGGTTGAGCTGTGATTTGAGTTGCACGATGAGGTGAACAGATAACTTATCGTAGTCAAAGCGTAGGGAGCCGTGAGGTGTATGTTTACAGCGTTGTATATTCATACAGAAACAGTGTCCCTAAGCTCCTTATTCTCTAGCCTCAGCTGGAATATAAAGCAGGCCTGATCAGTGGCAGTGGACCCTACAGAGAGAGGATGGAGAGAGTCCGACTAACATGAAACACAACACACTCATTAGCTTGTTATTCACACAAGATAGTAGCCTCAAGGAGAGAAAGAATGCACACACATGCTCCTATACAAGAGGGGGCCTGCCCAGAAAACACACACAAACACTGGCAGACACATGTGAATTTCCCTCACACACACATTAACTTTCATTTTCAAATTTGTGATGGATGTAGCATTCCACCGGATGAATATGTATGTGTTTAGAGGGCGTTCTAGCGCTGAGCATTTTCCATTTCCAATCTGCTGCACGTTATAACGCTGGATAGATTTCTTCACTCTGTAATTTGGCTGTTGAAAACACCCAAGAGGCTGGATGAAAAATGGGAGACAGAACACACACACTCTCTCTCCCTGTTGAAGGTGGAGGCACTCAAATGTTCTTTTGCTTTGTGAAATCTGTGATAAAACCTTCATTTTTAGGGGGCACAGGCAATTATGATTAGAATCACTTTAGGAGTCTGCGGCTGTTTAACAGAGTGGTACTCATACCAGTGTGTGTGTGTGTGTGTGTGTGCGCACAAGCGTGTGTCTGTGTGTGTGTG
>NW_023339718.1:14207914-14218881 GCF_004916995.1 Morone saxatilis
AGAACATTTTTAGAAAATGAGGACATTTCCTTCAAAGACTTGGTTAAGACTTGGAGTTAGATGTGTAGTTGTTTACTGTTTATTTAGCTCCCTGTTACCTTGGCAACAACTGCTCTTACTGGGGTCAAAACAATACATAATAAGCAAGTTTACACATGCACAATAATACATATTGAACCTTCCTGACCACATCTTAGCAAGTGAATTCTCACTATGCTCTATCGGCTCATGTAGATATTTTTTTAACCTTTATATTGTTATGAATGTATTTATCACCAATGAATTTACATTAAACATCTAAACGAATAGCGTATGGCAGACTATTCCAGTGAGATATGTCACAATAAATTATTATTATTTATTCCATTCAGCTAATTTCATGTGTGAGGTTTAAAGGTGAGAGAAAACATTATATCAATGAGAGTCCTCACAAGTACACACGTGTGGTTGTGTGATGCCTGAGTTTGTATAAACCAGATGCAGCTATACAACAAAAGTTCACTAATTGACACACAAACAATGTTTCAAAATAAAAGGCATGCATTTTTCTGGCTGGAAGTGAAAAATATTCTAGTGTGGCCTCATCATTGAATTAGGAATGAGTCTCATTTCTGCTTTCCCTGTGGACACAATTACTTTCATGTTTTTCATGGATATAAACTCTGACGCATTATTGTGCCTTCTGGTGTTGGTAAAGAAAATAATCAAGAGGCAAAATTGTCACATTATTATCATGGTGGGCATCAGGCTCTGCTGTAATAACTCTATTAGTGCTATATTTCTCAGAAAAACCGAAGCCTCGGCAGAACTCCAGTCGGAATCCAAATCTGAACTGAATCATCTGATTGAAATGTACAGACGTAGGATATGAAACGGACATAAAATTCAACTCTAATATCTTGTCGGATTAACACACAATAAAAGAGAAAAAGACTTGTCCAGTTGTGTGAGACTTCCAGGCAAGGTTGCCAAATATGAAGAGGGGAGAAAGACGGCTGTGCCTTTATTTAGCCGAGCCATCATGGAAAGGTCACAAAGTTCATTTTGACGCACAGACATGCACGTACATACCCTCACACATACAGTATCAGAGTACACACACACTAACACACACACAAACACACCAGATCCGAGCGCACACAAAAAGAAACAAACTCAAGCCTAAAATAGAGAAACAGATGACTAACACTCAACTGCAAAAACAGATACACACTTATGAATGTTAACACACACAGATATGCTGTCACATGGGCACACACACGCACACACCATCACCGACAGCAACAAAACAAAAAGAATAGACTAAAGATGATTTTTACTGATCCTTATTGATTTTTTTTGACACAGCCTGTCATTTTTAGCTCAAGCTTTAGTAATGCTCTACTGTATAATTCATTTATTGATCCACAGTAATCAGCACAACATCAATCTTGTTTCAAACTTTTTACTAAAATCCTGAGTGGACTGTGTGAGTGTGTGTGTGGCTGATTAAAAGAGCAAGAGAACAAAAAAGATTATGAGAACGTAATGGGAAGGATGTTTGTTGACAGTATGAGTTTCCGTGTGTGTGTGTGTGTGTGTGTGTGTGTGACATTTGGCACAGAAAGGGAAACAGGATGTGCAGTTTAGATGTAAAAGTGTTGTGTCCTTTTTGAGCTATACCGTAATACAGTATAGGCTAACTGACTCAACACTTTGCGACAGTTTCCATTACAAACGTATCTTCTGTAAATCACCATAGGACAAATTTAAGTCAATATAGTGCAGGCTCCAGCACCTGCACCACATTAAATCAATTTTTGTTAAATTTTTGCTGAGGTCTGCATTATGGGACTCCCTCCAGGTGCATGAAGTACCATTTTGGTCCAATGAAATTCTGAAAGTGTTGTTCGATTTACCTGTAAATGTAGTTTTAAAATCTCTTTTCTTGGATGCCAATGTTTTATTCATAAAATGCACTTAGATGAAAACCACTGCATAAGCATGATTTTTTATGAAGTGCACAATTAGAACCACAAAACGGAACTTTATCCAACAAAGTTTGTGTGCAAGTACGGGATAGAGCTTACTTTGGTTCAGACATGGTTCCTCTGTTTGATTAAATTATATATTATTTGGAATACCATTTATTATCATGAGGGAAAAAAGTGCTATTTTAAAGGGATAGTTCAACATTTTGGGAAATGTGCTTATTTACTTTCTTGCCAAGAGTTAGATGAGACGATCAGTATCTGTCTGTTACAGTTAGCAGCTGGTTAGCTTAGCATAGAGAGTGAAATGAGGGGGAAACAGCTAGCCTGGCTCTGTCCAACAGTAATAAAATACACCTTTAAAGCTCACTTATTACTACTTATTATTTTTTTTATTATTGTTATATCTTGTTGTTTTACGGAGGGTTGTGCGCTCTTGGCCAAACATTCTACTCTTTGGTATTTGCATGGGATTGAACAAAATAATGTATGTATATGTACATTATATATAAATATTTAATGTGTTAATTACTGCACTTTAGAGTTACTAATAGGCAGATTCTCGTACCTTTGGACAGAGCCAAGATGACTGTTTTAAGTCTTTATGCTAGGCTAAGCTAACTGTCTTCTGGCTCCAGTTTGATATTTAGCATACAGACATGTGAGCAGGAGGCTGTCAATCTTCTCATTTAATCCCTGGCAAGAAAACAACTTAATGATTAAATGTTTGCCAAAATGTGGTGTATACTATACCTTTAAACAAAAAGCTTTAATGGCTAATGTATGCTAATAACAATGGCATGAATTATTTGCCCTTTCACAGAAGCCCAACGTAACCAGAAAAGAATTCCCTCAAGACAAATCTGTTTGTTTTTTTCTAATAATACAGTGCAGTTTTAAAAACAAGCTTTTACACAGTAACTGTCTGATTGTGGGTTTCTGCTCACACTATTACATAAGAAGAAATTTAACCATAATGGTGATGACCTTAGTTTCCTGGCATCATCCCACAGTTTCGCCCCTCTGCTTTGAAGCCCTAACAGTGACTGATTTCAGTGGTTGGCCTCTTATCATTAGTGTGGATGAAGGGCTCCATGTGACTAACAGGAGGACAACATCCAGCATAGCAAAGAGAAAGAGGCATTTATTTCTTATCACAGTCTCAACACTCAATCCTTGTTTAGGTTTTTGTCAAGAATCTCTCTTAGGGTTTCAAAGCTTTTCACAGTATTTTTTTTAATATCAATATGTTTTTTAGTCCACTTTGAAAAACAAGAATGAGGCAAGCAGACAAAGATAGTACAGACACTGGACTTAACACAACATAGTTTCTCTTTTGCTGCATTTTTGGTGAGAAAGGTCTCAGATGTCATCTTCTCTACTCATAAAGCACTCAGCCAACACATACATTCATCTATTTCTGTGTGGGTACTATTATGCTCACAGCTCTGAATATTATGTCATTACATTTTCAATTATTCCACATTGCCTGAAAAAGGTTATGACACGGAGGGAAGATGAACTAGCTCCATTCTGCAGGCATTTACAGCCACATTCTGTGTTCATGCTTGAATATTTCTGATATCCGTCAGTCCTCAGCATTTAGGTAGAAATGTGGGAGTCCAACTACAAAAGAGAGGAAACTCTTGCTGGCTATCTATCATACGCTGGCAGATTTCTGAGACAAGTCATGTGAGATGTTTAAGATGAATATTTCCTGTAAGCCTCCCTGTGCCAAGTAGATAACACGCTATAAACCATATTCCAGAAAGGGTAATGCTTATTCCTGGATGTTGAAGTGCACATGCAGTGTTCCCATGCCAGTCATTTGGTAATGTTGTATGTCAAATGTCAGAGCCATTTTACGAGATGTTGATGTGATTTTTCCTGAAACACACAGCAGAGGAGAGACATAAAATCCCCAGCTATCAACATAAAGACAGGATTTGTGTAGTTTAGAGTGGATTTTGTGCCAGAAATACATATTTTTAAGCAATGTAAAAGCATGAAACTGGTAGCCCTCAGTCTGATATCACACAAGGAACAATTAATGATATTTAGTATCTCATCCTCCCCTTAGGGGTCTAAATGACATTTGTAAACTACCGGACACAGTCTTGCTTCTAAATCTAGCCCTTACTGCCTCTTTTATGGGAAAGGGGCAAGGCCATCAACACCACCACTCATTTATATTTCATTAAGTATGCTATTATTAGGTGAATGTATCCCAAACTCTATGTTTATTAATGGAGTTACCTTGATAGAATTAACTTTTAGGTACTGTGATGACTTTCATACTGCAAACTGGTAAACATTTTTTAAAGCGTACTGACCTAAACGCTCACACATACACAGGCATAAAATTCCTTTTTTTTTTCTTTTTTTCTAAACATGCATTTACATTTTAAGAGGCACTTAAACCCATACAACTATGTACCTGAGTGACATTGAAACAATTTACTTAAGTGACAAACTTTTTCTAGTTACACTTCCCGGCCACCTGAGGACACTAACGCTAGACTGCATAGCAGAAGAACAACAGCCTGCAAATAAATACACAGCTTGGCACTTATATCCCCCTTCTCAAACAGACAAAAGTGTTAGTGTGTGTGTGTGTGTGTGTGTGTGTGCGCGCGCTCATGTTTTTATGTATGATCCTCTGAAAGACATTTCACACACTTATTTCAGTAGGCAGATCTCCTCCTGTGGCTGTCATTGCGTGCCAGATGACAAAAGCAGCTAACTGTGTGATCAGAGACTAGAGTGGAGCCAGGGGAGCAAAGGGTAATTTGATAGGGATGGGTGTTACTGATTGACAGCAGAGAACTTCTCTAGATTGCTTATCAGGCCACTGAGTGATGGAATGAACAATAATGAAACATGACACAGGGCTGGCACAAATTGGCATCTATTGGTGCTTATGGCAAGGATGAGAATATTGGAATCTCTTTCTACCTGTGAGTGTGTGTTTCCACACGTGTGCATGGACACACACAGAACACAGTCACATTAAGAATGGTACTTTTCTTTATCTGCAAAAGTAACTGTGCAAGTTCTCATCCAGCAGCAGTGCAGCAGTCCAGGGAGCACTGATGCATACTGAGTCTGAAATCAGCTGAGCCCTGCTGAATACAAAGCATGCAATTGAAGTGTGTACATCCTGTAATGCTGCAGACAACTCCTACACATTAATGACATTGTATGTAATCACACTGCTGTGTTACAGGAATAAACTCCTGAGTTCGGTAACTAGCTTTTACGGTAATTTTGTGCATGTGTGAGTCTTGTAATGAAGATGGTGGCATGTTTGTGCCAAAGTAGGTTTGGTTTCAGGTGATTATCACACTGATATATCCTGATAGGTCTTGGAAAAGCTCATCATGTACCAGCCTGGCTTTAGTGTGTGCCCTCTGTATGATTCTAGTGGGTGGAAGCATAATTATCTCAATATTCTGCCTGACTGAAAGTACACTAAATACTTTATTGACATCATGTGTAGGGGTGCAGATGAACACCCACATGCAATAGATACCAATTAAAGATATTCAAAGCATATAGGGTGAGTCAGAGTCAGTCTGTGATGTGTCTGCAATACGGAGATAGTTAAGAGACACAACACTTGGCTTAAAAAAACTTGTGAAATTTTCATGCCTATTGCTATATTTCTGTGATGTATTGTAAATCATCAATTCCATTAGGATTGGGCAGTTGTGTGTGATGGAGGGCTGAGAGTATGCGGCAGCCTCTCACCACTCCTCCTCACCATCAGTGCCAGCCCTCTCTTCCCACAAAGTATAGGCAAGAAGATGAATAAAGTGGCTACACCAAAGAGGAATTTTGATGTTGATGAAGTGGCCCTGTCATAAGTGATGTAGCCCAGATTTACATTACACCTTGTAGCCATGAAAGCTGTAGGAGTGCACACCCAGGAAATGAATGCCATGTTCCTATTTCATCCAAAATGCCAGCCTTACTATACGGCCTTCATAGTGAATTATTATTAAAGCTACAAAAATTAATATGTTTATATTAACAAATAGATCACATTGTTATGTGTATGTGAACGTGGTCACTCATTGTGATTTATCACCTGACTTTGTGGTTTACCTCAGCTCTCTTTTAGCTCATTGTTTTGGTTTTCTGCTCCACAGGCTGTTCTTATCAACCTTGTTTTTAACAGCAGCAGCAGCAGCAAGGTCTGAACCCACTGTGTACTACTTGCCCAGCACCAATTAGCAGAACGTCAAAGTAAGCAACTAGCTGGAGATCATAGTTGAGAATTTAGCAGCTGAGGGGCCAGATATTTACCTCAGGGCTTGGCAGAGATCAAAACAGAGCTAAAAGGAGAGTGAACATTGGACTTACATTCATCAAGTGGGCAGAGACATGACTCCAAATGAATGATAATGCTGATCTGCATCTGTTGGATGTGTAAATAGGCACATGATTGCTAACACATTCCACATAACTACTTCATGAGATAATAATATGTCAATGCTGTGTTTTCACTGTGTTCCACTGCCCCAAAGGGGCCATGAAATTAATCAATTCAGCTATAATAAAGGAACCAAAGAGCTTAACAACAGCTAAAAATAGGAAAACAAGGGAGACCCATCAAACATACTGTGATTTATTATGCACATTTTGTCAATGTTTTGTTAATTGTGTTTTGTCAGTGGCATTATATGTTGTGTGTAATCCCATTAAGACCCCCTGCTTTGAAACGGAAAAAGCTCCCTGGGGAGGAAACACCTGTGCCTTATCCAAAGGACACTTCAGGAGCAGAATGGGTTTTCATGTCACAGAGGGAAATTGGAATGATTTTTAGACTTTTAGGGCTCATCCCAAGAGATTTCACTGATTAACATACCTTCACCCAGGGAGTAATCAGTAAATTACCTTGGATGAATATCAAATCCATTAATGCCTGGTCAATACTTGTATGCGCCTACAATGGAGATAATCCTTGCCCAGGTGTCTTGGAAATAAGTATTTTCTCATTAAATGGGCAAAGAGAGATTTGAGATGCACTGAACGCTTGATGTCGGGAGCACAATCAAGTGTGTGCAGCTCTTCATTTCCCAATCTGTTTAAACTGGCTCAGTAATACACCACAGCGATACAGAGAGGATGCATACTCACAGAGAATCACAAGGCTTACCATTCAGTCAAGTTAGATTAATTCTATTATGCATTCTATTGGCACGTTTGGTTTCGTATCGTCTCGGCTCTACAGCTTCTTGCTCTTTGATATTTGAGATAACTGTCCATGAGTCTGTTATCTGTGTGGCCCTATAGTGTTCTTTTAGCCTCTACTTTAGACAAGCTACAGTTTATCTGCCTTGGCTTGATGACCTGCCCTGTCTGAAGCAGCCAGGCCACAGAGAGTGGTGTTAGTAGTGCAACTCAAACAAAAGGGTGGTCTAAATCCACAATAAGCTTAAACATAACATCCTTTGACCTTATGGGGTTAAAGGTCAAGCTGGGAGCCGAGAAAGTCATAGCTTCAAGCAAATCACTGCAAATTATAACAGATAATAAAATGTATCAGTATGCCCATTGATACATTTTATATAAAATAAGAAACCTTTCATGATTTGACACACTATGCTTTAAATGGCAAAAGCTAATCTCTTCACAAATTGTCCTTTATTGTGCATGATAAATGCACAACTACATGGTTATTCTGCAATGATTAGTTATAGTTATATTATAGTTATATTCAAAATAAAATAACCCCCATATCCTCGTGTCCCAATTGCACACTACGCATTGATACTAGGAAAAAGTATTTACTCACCTTTCTAATTTACTGTGTTGGCAGTAAATAAAGGGGCATTGATGAGGATTTATTAAAATACAGAAATAACATTTCTATGATTCTATGAAAAGTATTACAAATAGTGGGCTATATACTATAAAGTAAAGAAAGTATACTCAAGGTAAACCAGCTTTGGAAAAGTTGGTCGCGTAAGTGGTGGTCAAACCTCAGGAAAGAAAGCAAACAGTAAGAGGACCTTGAATTGGGATTGTTTATTCAAACTACTATTCTCAAGGTCAAGAATTAACTTCGGAGCTTCAGTGCTTGTATTTGTATTTGTATCAGCGTTATTTCTGGACCACTTGTGGTATGTGCACTCAATTTGGCCTTGCACTTTGCCACATGCTAAGTAGAGTCAAGGGCGACCCAGGAGGCTGCAGGAGGACCACTGTTGAATTTCTATTAGGGGATAATACAAAAGAATAAATATATTAAAAAAAAAAAGTATTAATATGTAGGCCTATAAGCAGTGGTGTAGTGATTATTTTTAAGTCTGCATTGGGTGTACCCACTTTTGCTATGCTCATCATTCTGTAGTGCCAGCGGATTTTTCTTTCCCAGGATGGTGAAGGCGATGACATCCAATTTTACTTCACTCAAAATGCATAATTACTGTATGTAGTCCCTTTAGTCTCTGGGCATGTATTGATTCTTCTGTGGCTAATGTTGATTTCATACTGGTCCTTACTGCCTGAAGTCAGCAGCAGAAGTAAAGTACTGACAATGTGTGAATACTATTGGCCCGTTTTAGGGTGAGTTAAATATGCAGGAGTAGTCTCAAGTCACTGTTTGTATCTTTAAAAACAAAATGTGGCGCATAAATTAAGAGTATACCCACTTCTCTGATTACCAATACACCACTGCTTATAACAGCAACTTTAAACAACACAAATAAACACATGCTATAACTTTTAATCGTAGTACACATCAGCAAGATGATATGTCACTTCCGGCAACCATCTTTGTTTGGATTAGGAGGCGCAATTTGGAAAACTTAAAAAAACAACAACACACGTTTCTTATAAGTTAGTGTTCTTAAAGTGCAGCAGTCTGACTGTACACCCTCATCGATAAGGATCATAGAAACAGCTTCAAAGCTACGGTAAGTGTTGTTAAACGACCTTATCGGTTGGCCAGGGACTGGAACAGGTGTGGTAACGTTGGTTACCGTGTGACGGACGGCTGCTAGGTAACGCTGGCTGACGGGTTCTAGCTTCCAGGGTTGGTTGTGGTGCAACGGGAGCAGCCAGGAGAGCACCGAGGAGAGCACCGTGAGACAGCTGAACGGGTGTTTTTATATTCGGACAAAAGGTATTCACATTGTTTTCAAGACTGTAAAATGCGCCATGGGCCGTTGTGTTTGTTTGACAAAAACACGCTAAAACGTTAGCTGTTAGCTCAGTTAGAAAAGCATGCTTTGGGCAGCATAGTGTCATCTTGGTATTGGTTTATTGGTTACGCCACCTGGCTTTTGTGTCTTGAAAAACTATGCATCTGCAAAATTTCTTTGGGTAATCGCTCGTCTAAGTTTAACTTCACAGCTGCGTGTTACACAGGTTATATCAAACTTTAAATATAGTTTATTATCAGTTGTAAATGGCTGCTATAAGCCAGCGTTTTGGGCCTGCAAGAACAGGTCAGGTTCTTGGTGGCCATAAAATACTACCTTGGCGCCTTTCTCTTATTGTCTTGTAGGCTTTGCAGTATTTACAGGTGTTGGTTATGCAGGGAAAAACTGACCGTGCATCTAGGCTTGTTGCTGACGATGTTTAAACTATAATTCTTTGTTTTTCACCCTCCAGTGAGAACAGAAATTCATTTCTGTGTAGGCAGTACTTTGTTAAGTTGAAATGCTGTGTAAGACTGTAGCAGGACATAGATCCAGTTTTGGACAAGGCTAAGTAAAAATAGCAAAAGGCAATAACAAGCCAAATAGATTGACTGTAGGAGGGGTTTGCTTTTCTTTCTCTTGACATGTTTCATCAACAATAACAAAAGCAAATAGTCATGTGTGATTTATTTCTCAACACTAATGATGTTAAAGTCAGTTTAGTATTTTAGGGGTCAGATGTTTAATCCATGATATTCAATAAATGCACTACTGTACAATGATGACAATAATAATAATAATAATAATAATAATAATAATAATAATGATGATGGTGAAGGCATTTATTAAAATATTACACAACATAGCTTAATTTTTAAAAATATACTGAGCATAATCACTTTGATAAATGTGATCTTTTCTTATTTTTATAGGTCCACACACCTGCTAAATGATTGAAAGACTGCTGTGGGAAGAGGTAGGGGCCAAGGTTGGTTGACAGACAGACCAGTATCAGCATACCTTATTTGTTCCAATCTGTTATCGGTCGTCTGTGGCTTACGTCTTCACCTTCACTTCAGGCTCGCAATGTTCTTTACTCCAGGCACACAGAGATGTGACAGATCAGTTGCACAGCTATGACTGATTACCTTTTTGTTATCTGCTTGCTTTTTGATATGGTTGACGAAAAAATACCAATCATATTGTTTTGCTTTGTACAAGAGTCACGACTAATACCAATATTATGTCTGAGATTACACTTGTTTGTGTATTTCTTTGCTGAATCAGAGAATTCAACGCTCTTAAGAGAATTTTTTCGCTTGCTTTTAACAGTCCTTTACCCATCTGTGGGGCCTTCACACTTTATACATATTTGCTCATCAAGTGCCAGAATTCTGGCCCGTAAAATTCAGGTCAGCATATAAAATAAAACGGTGGTGCCTTTTTTTTGTTGATGTTTGAGGTATTTCCTTAAAGTGTTATGTGCTTTATAGTGTTTGAATCAGAAAACTCATGAGATTTCCTTAGGTTTTTTTTAAAGAAGGAAAATGTCCAAATTCTTTGATTTCAGCTTCTCAAATGTGAATATTTTTTGGTTTGTTTAGTTCTTTATGACAGTAAACTGATTATCTTTGGGTTGTGGACAAAAAAAGACATTTGAGGACGTCAGCATGGGCTTCGGGAAACAGTAATCAACATCTTTCACCATTTTCTAACATTTAATGTAAGGGTGCTCTAATCAGGGTTTTTGACAATCACTAGAAGAAGTATTGTCCGATACCGATCACCAATCACTAGGTCTATTTAAAGCCTTACTGTACGCACACACCTACACCTTTCTCTCACA
>NW_023339718.1:14218981-14228055 GCF_004916995.1 Morone saxatilis
TGGCAGATCTGGCAAACCACTTTGTTTTTTCCAGCTCTTTGTCCTTTGTTGAAATGGTTCCAGACATCAGACTTTAGTTAGGACGGCTTGCTGAGCGGGGTTTTACCTGCCTCGGTCATTTTGTGTTTGCACGCTTGTGCGCTTGAACGTCAGCCTGACGTAAACGTTTAGCACTTCAGCTCATATTATGTCTACTCTTACTATGATGGCCCACTTGCAGATACAGACATCAACTAAATTCACACATTCACATTCAAACTGTAAAATTAATTCTGCTCTAACAGGCTTGGATGTTGCTCTCCCTAAGACAGTCCTGACAGCAAGCAGGGCAAATGTGACCCACTTCTTAAGTTGTAAAATAAGTAAATGAATGTAATCTCTGTCCACATGGATCATGCGAAAGTAGTGCATTTTACAAATGTACATTAATCAAAGTCAACTGGAAGAACATTGTAGGTTACATGTGCCCTACAGACCATTGCTTAAACTCAATAATACATTAAATGCATACATTAATTCAAAAATAGGATGACAGATTGCAACTTAGATAAGGCCACATCCAAAAAATTGCTGCGACTTGGGAATCATGTTGTGTGTGTGGCTCAGTGTATTCCACAAATCCTAACATCAGGTGGTTGTCCAGATCAATACTCTCAATTAGTTTCTGAGTGATACCTTTGGTCCTGGGGGATGTTTCTCGCTGGTACATGTTTCTATTTGTTCTTCACAAATTAATCGTAATGATCGGGATGGCAGTTCTTAAGATGGGTAATTTAATTTGTAGTGTTTAGGGATGCATGATATTGGAATTTTGCCCATATTTTCCAGCTCATTTTGGCTGATTGTCGATGGCGATACGTGCCCATATTTCTTTTTTACCTAATTGCAGAGAACATCAAGTCTCTCTTATAGTGAAATTAACAATATTAATGTCAGTGGATGTTGCTCTCCCTGAGACAATCCTGACAGCAAGCTGGGCAAATGTGACCTATTTCACACGTTGCAAAACAAGTAAATAAGTGTCATCTCTCTCCACTGGGGTCATGTGAAAGTAAGTGTATTCTACAACTGTACAGCATTTAAAGCCAACTGAAATAACACTGATTAACATTGCAGGCCTTGGATTAAGTCTTTTTTAGGGCAAGATCACTTATCGGCCAAAATGTAGGGCAACAAGGCTAAAAACTACCCAACAGTAAATGCGTAGTAGTATAAAAAATGAGCTGAATCTTAAACATCTACAGTAAAGTAAACATGCAACATACACATTAATGCAAAAACATCATATATAATAGTTACACTAATAGGGACCATTTTACTACACAATGGCTACTTTAAGTATACATAAAATAACCATTAACTAGGCTAAACACATATATATATATATGATGTTTCATTTTAAAGCCATTATCGGCTGATGACATGCCGGTATCATGCATCCCTAAGCAGATTTCATGTTCATATGATATATATAGGGTGTCTATTTGAAGCTTTATAGTCGCCTGCATGGTGGTTTAGGCATAGTCCACTGGATTTGAAATGAGACACGGACCATTAAGTTTGGCTTTAAGGTTGATCACATCCATATTGGATGAACAGTGTAGGACTATAAGCCTATAAGCACAGTGATCTCAGTGTATCTTGTCCTTAACACCCCAAACCATGTCAGAAAAAATTAAGTGATTAGGATCCACTATCATAAGACCATACTGTGATATGAACAGCATGTGAGAAGAAAAAAATCTTTCTAATGAATTATTTAACAATGTTTTAATTATTAAGGAAAATGGGTGGGAGTGAAAGATCTTAATGTATATTAATCATCTTCACCATCAAAACAGCCTTGGCTAGTGAACACTGTAGTCTGATTTAATCATGTACTGGTTGAGAGGAATATATTGTTGGTGACTGAGGCTTGGCCTCACATGGTTTGTCTGAGAGACCTTACAGTCTAGTGCCTCCAAATTTGTCTCTGTGCCTTGCTGTCACACCTCCAACATTTTTTCACTCCTTCAGTATGTTTTGCCTTTTTCCTCTAGACCTGTCTGTCTTGTTGTTCCCCCATTCCTCCTCTTCTAATACATATAATGCAATAATGCATGTTATTAGAATTTTGTGGAGAGAGGAATTAAGGAAAGAAACACTGACGCTGTGACCGAATTATGTCACAGTATGGGAGTATTGTGTATAGCCTGAGCAACTTTCTCATATCACCAGACGACTGAAGGAATTGCATTGTAAGAAACAATTACAAAGGTTTTGAGTCTTGAGAGGCTATGACAAAAGACAGAGAAGTTGTGGTGTGGTTTCACTTTTAATCTTTGACTTTAACAGTGTGACTATTGAACTGAACATCTAAGTCAATGTAATAAGAGTATTGCACGCCTAAATAAATATCTGGAACAAAACATCAAACTCAGAGTACTTAATAAATAAGTCAGAGTGCAAGTCTGACAGAGATAATATTTTAGTTATGTACCAGTCAACCCTATAAAGGACACGCCTCTTTCACTCTGTGGCCCCTGTTCTATACACAGTGTACTATAAACAGTACAAAGTAATAACTATAAATACTTATGTAATGTTATACTCTGTTAAAATAAATTAAGTAAATGTTCAGTCTCTTTCTGGTTGTTTTTGACACATACAGAATTATTACTGCTTTTTCCGTTAGTATTTAACAGGTGGCTGTTGAAATATATTTTATATATTTAGATAATTACATTAATATCATAAAAATGCGACGACTAGTCGACAATTGGCTTTAACTAACGACTACTAGTTGCCTAGGAAAATCTTTAGTCAGGGACAGCCCTAAACAATACCTAACCCTACTTGCTGCTGCCCATTTTCCAAAGCACATTTTAAGTTTTCCCTCTTTCCAGGTTAACACTTGTTTCAGTTCATGCAGAACAGAATAAAACGTATAAGTTGAGCGTTGTTTATTTATATAGCAATAGAAGCCGATGTGTCTTAAATCTGCATTCTGTGTAATGGCCAGCAGGTGGCAGCTCGATGTGCTGCAATATAATGGTTTTGGTATAATTTAGAATAAAATAGATGATACAGCAAGGTGTGCTTTTGGTCGTGGCTACCTTGTGATAAGTCACTCTCAGTCCAGCGTGCTGCACGAAACTCAGATTAAACTGTCAAACAGTGCTGATCAAATATGAATCATGATTCTGTTACTGCATTGCCTATTTCTTACCTTAAATAGTTAATAACATATTTTAGTGTACTGCTTGGCTGTAATACCAGGCGAGCTGCCGTTGTTTTACTGCTGCACACAAGTCAATGTACGCAGCTCAACTCACAGTACGTACAAAGTACAAATCGTCATGGCTACAAGCATAATGCCAAACTCAAGGCTTCAAAACTGTTCCACATAAACCAATGGGAGACGTCACGATAGGTTAAAAGTGAACTTGCGAGCCAGAAGTGTTTTAATAATTCAGTAATATGGTAGAAGTGATTTGGAAATTAAAAACTCACGTGGTAAAAGTGACTTTGGAGATTCAAGAATCTACACTGACATCAGTGTTTCCCCTACATGGCACCATATGTGTCAGTTTTATCGCGGCTGCCACAGAATCATAAATAATGAAAATGTCATTATGTCACCTTAAATCAAATCATAAAGCTGCACCAAATGGCACCATTGGAGAAAAAACACTGTTTTGTCTTGTGGAGATACGTTTGACAAGGCTGAAAATTAGATATTAAGAAGTGTTTTTAACAGCCACTTTCATCCTTTTAAAGACATAATTATTAGTGCAGTTAAGTAGAGTCATAAGAGTACACTACACTCATCTTTTTGAACAGTATTTTAGCCAATGCCAAATCATAGCAGGTGTCTTGTAATAAACAACACATTCCCCAGCCTACACCACCATTACTTTAAACCATATGAAGACAGCGTTCAGCCTGGATTCAAAGCTTACTGGTAGCTGAAATTGCAGCTGCTGCGATTAGACCCCACAGAACTTAAATTTCATGCAGAGCTGATGAAGTTCAATAACTGGAATACACAAATACCCAGAGGTCAGGCTTAAAGCATATGGTGTCTCTTTGGACAGGACCATAATTATTAGAGCACCAACAAGCTGATAAACATCAAGCATTTGGGGCTGTAATTAGAGCCCCACCGATATTGCAGTTTTAAAGCCGATGCCAATTTTTAGAGAGGGTAAATTCACTGATTACCAATATGGCAGCCAATATAGTGAATTTTCGAGCTGGAATGAAAATAGACCGTTTCTATGTGGATTGTGCACAGAATTTGCAACAGCTGTTAACTAACTTTATTTAAGTTAAATATTCTTTAACATGTTAAACAATAAATCATCAACCAATAAGAGGCTTTGCTGAGAGTTCTTCCTCTCTCTCTCTTTGTGCTGCTTGTCACAGTGTTGTAAATTGCAGATAGATTTTGCAGCAACACGATACAACATCTTTTTTTAAAGATATTTTTGGGGCCTTTCATTGACAGGACAGCTGAAGATATACAGAAAGGGGGTAAAGAGAGAGGGGGGAACAACACACAGCAAAGGGCCACAGGGTTATTACAGAGTAACATGATGATGATGATGATGATAATTATCGTTGGTATTATGGTAGCATTCTTCCTCAGGTAGATGACATAGAAATCAGTACAGTTTTGCATGGATTCAGCAGAGGTAAAACCACATTTCATATGAGTTAGTGTCCTGCAGGGCTCTCTTACCGCCAAATGTATGGACTGTAATGCAAAGATACAATAATTTTATTTCCCTCCTGTCTCCATAAATCTGTAGATATACATTTACATCCTGTATGCAGCACTACTGGAAGTATAAATCCTCGAGATAAGCTTCCTCTCTGATGGGTTGTGCTGCTGCTGCTTTAAGGAGATTGTTTTTCAAAAAACATGGACAGATGACAGCGTCCACTGTAAATATTTTGAGAATGATCAGAGCAGACAAATTATTAGCCTCACAGAAAGAAAATTACAGTAAGGGTTTCTCAACCATACATCCCCATCCTTATGTACACAGCTTCAAATAAGCTTGTTTCGTATGGACTCAAACAAATAAACGGACAATAAAGCTGGAGTCTGTAGTCTTGAAGAACATTCATTTACCTTGTCCATAGCAATTGACCTATCTGAAGTCCCACCTGATCTTAGTGTTGCTATCTTAAACATTTTATCCACAACAAACAATCCCTTTAGCAACCTAGCACGGTGTATGATTGATAGATGCATGGACAGACTGATGCAGACTCTAATTCAACTAGAGTGCAGATGTCCGACTCTGTCTGCTGCTGTTGTGATTCACTGCTTGCAGGTACCGCTTGTAGAGAGAAGAGGGGCTGGTTTGGCGGTCGTCTCAGCCAGTAGCCAAGTTTACAAGAATTTGCCCAATTTTCATAGCAGACTAAAATAAACATACAGCTCCTGCACACGTAGCTCACCGGAGTGGAGTAAAGGGACAGCGGACGGTGGCTGTACTTATATACTTCAATAATTCAAAACAACTGTACAACTGCACTTGTTTCTTCACCATGTTGTTCTTCTGTTCTAGTAGGCGTTTTTCTTCTATGGAATTTAATACTTTAATACTAAGAATTGGTACCGATGGCATTGACTTGGTACCAAAGTAACGGTTCTTATGTCCCTGCTTTATGCTGCATTATTTATTCTTAAGGAATAAAAAAATAATCAGTAACAGGTCATATTCTGCCTGCAAGATTTTTTTTTTTGACAAGAACATGTATTAAAAACTCACCTGATGAGTGGGTTGAGGTTAGGAAAAAAGGATGAAATGGTGAAAGCGAGATAAGTGAGAGAGCTAATGTAATGTTTTTAAGCTCTGACAGGATCAGAGATATCATGTAATTTCACCCTCTGATGGAGAGGATAGGAGGGAAGCCTGTTTCTGTATCATGTTGGTACATGAGCTAATCCATATTTCAAGTGCCTGCGTGTGTGGAGGAGTGTGTAGCAAGAGTTGGCAGTAAAATGGATTGACTAAATTAAAGTAAGAAGTAATGTCCATCTTCACTGCTTTGCTGAAAGAGTGTCATGCAGTGTATCAGAGAGTGTGCATGTGTACGTCATAGATAGAAAAGAGTTTGTTCACTGCAATCAAATCAGCTCTGAGTCAGAGGTTTTCTCTCCCTCCCCACACATCTCATCCCTCTCCTCTCTCATTTGTCTTTGCTTGATGCATTGATGTCTTCCCTATTACCTCTGATTTGGCTTGTCTGGTTGTGAATACCTAATCACGCTGAAGATGTCACACTTTCATTCCTTGAAGGCTTTATTCTTTATCCCTCCTTTCCTCTCATCTCATCGTTTGTGTGACACTTATTCCTTGCTGAGAGGGGTGGTGTGTGCCATATAGAGTTCATACAAACATTTAAATAAAGCTCATGTGTGTCATAACTTTCTGTGCTCACCCACCCACCCTCAGACACATCTGTGCACCTGTTTTGTAGAAAATAAATTATGAAGGGATTTCTTTTGGCCTAAGAACAGACATTCAAGTACTCGAACACCCTTATTTAATCATTGATTTGTTTTTTCAGATATTCCCTCAATTACTCTGATAGGCTTGTCTGGCTTCATTCAGAGATTTTAAAATGAACTTAATGCTTTGATATTGTTCTCCAAGACTATCCTCAATTTCAAGCTCCTAACGTGTCCTTTGTTTCTCTTAAGACAACGCTGAACATCTAGACACCCGTCGTCCACATCAAACAAACCCCGCGGCTGCTCCAGAATAAGGTAGGACAAACATCCCTCTTCCTTTTGCCGACAGTACACACACACACACACACACACACAGCCCATTCCTGGGGGATCTGCTGCCCTTGGGGTTGATCTTAAGGCCTTGGTTGGGGGTCCACAGCTGTTTTATGGAAAATGTACTGAAAGTCACTTAGTTTCTAAATTACAGGGCACAATAGCAACAGTACACTGTCATCTCTATCAGAGGAAAAACATCCTTTGAATTTTCATGGCCTACTGAGAGTTTCTCTGTGTGTGAAAATAAAAAGGAATTATATTTGAAATATTTTATCATAAATTAGTTATTACCATACATAAATTATATCTATCTGTAAGAAAGAAGTTGTGAACTCTGGTGACCTCTGTAGTACATTCAGGATGCTTCCCTCTCTCTCACTGTCTTGTGTGTACACAACTATTCCAGATGCATCAGCACTATAAACCTTGCACAGAGAATATGAATACAGCCCTATTTTTCAGATTTTGTTCTTTTAAACCAACTGGGATGAAGCCTATTTGATATGCATGCGGTCCTTTGAAGTGTAGTGCCTTGTGAGTGTCTTGTGTCAAGGGAACTGAGGCAGTGATACATGGTATCTGGTAGGCAATGATTGCATCTGTCTCCCTCTACGTAAGTGAGGGAATCGTGCAGTTGGTCCATGCGTGTGGATGTGTGTTTGTGAGTGCTAGCTGCAATTGTCTCAAAGCGTTTGTCATATCTTATTACCAAAGTCTGATGTCTTACTTCTTTCATTTCTATATTTCTTTGCCTTGTGAATTCGCTGTAATATACATGTTGTTTGGATTTGGGTGTGGGGATGTTTATTTTAACACGAGTCGGGGAGGGTGAAGCGAGGGAGTTGTATTCTGCAACTACACTGCTAGATGCCACTCAATCCTTACACTGGTCCTTTAAAAAATATCAACATCTCTTGCCATTTCTTGTCTCTTATTTTATTACCGTCTTTATTTTCTGACTCTGCCAAAAAGGTGCCACACCTCTGATTCAAAACTGGTGCATCCTTGATTTCTTTGTCTTTCTCAATGCCTTGATACTAGGGAAGTTCCTGGCGACTAATTTCCCTTGTGAAATTAATAGAAAATAGTCAAAATTGAGCACAGTTTATTTTAAATGTTAAACAATGTCAGAAGAAATACCGCCTGTAGTTTATCAGCCATTTAAAAACATTTGTAATCAAAAGATAATAAAAGCCTGAGCGGGATTAAAGCATCTGTAGGTTGGGACCATCAACATATAAAAGATGGATGTCATGTCTCCACTTCCTCCCACTGTACAGAAATTAAGCAACAATATCCCGGATATGGTCGCTGCCATCTTGCGCTGATGACGTCACTGCAGTAGTGATCGGGCTTGGTGCTGCGGTATCGAATTCCCGCTCATCGGAATCAGCTGTCAATTGTGATGTGAAACTCTTTTTATAGCTTATTAAAACCAAACTTATCAGAAAAATAAACACTTGAACGTACACCAGTGTGATAAGAACTACCTAAAATGCCAGAAACCATCTTTGTGGGTAATTAGATTTTTTGTCCCATCTGCTAATACGGAAGCAGCAGGCTTTATGATCTATACTGCAGTCAGCCACCAGGGGGCAATCAGGATGTTTTGGCTTCACTTTTGGAGAGCTGTCGTGTTGTTCATCGTTATATATATGTCGATGGTTTGGACAGTAAGTTAAAATTTTGTTAAACAACTCTTGGACTAATTGTGTACCTACTTGATGCAGCTACTGACGCGAGTGAAATAGCAAACGTCAAAAGTAGATAACGCCTTCTGCTGTTTAAAAATCACAATTTATTTTTCATCTAACAGGGTCTTCAAACATTTTCTCAAGCTAAAACTCAGTGCCAGGCTACATCTTGCTTGTATTTATTAATTGAACTGACCTAAAATGTCCAGCTCAGTACATATTCAGTTTTCAGCTCTTTAATGTAAATCAGATATTGCTATTCATAAGTTCAATTCAAAAGTGTGTTCCAGTATCATTTGGGATATAATTGTGGTGTCCCAAATTTCTTGTAATGTATAAAAATAATTTAGAAACTGTTCTTTTTATTATTCCTCTGAATTTAACCATCAAAATTGAAGACCATAACAGAAACCTATCCAGTAACTTGAAGCGTGTAACCAAGAATGTGGGTCTTTACATTTATTTAGACATCTGTTTAATTATTTTAAAAAGGGTTGTTAAGTCTCTGTCTTAAATAATCTTATTTTAGTTGCTGGGTGTGTGCTAGCTCAAAGAGCTGATTGTGCGCCACAGTCAACTGACATACTACCCCC
>NW_023339718.1:14228137-14243448 GCF_004916995.1 Morone saxatilis
TCTCTCTCTCTCTCTCTTCCTGTTTCTGAGGTGTCACTGACTGCAGAACCACAGGAACAGGCTTGAGGGAGACTGTCTGAATTCTTTTCCTCTCTTTTCACTTTTGCCCTCTTTTTTAATCTCCTCAAGCATATGCTCTCACACAAAGCTGGTATTCTCTCTCTTAACTGCTCATCGTGTCACACTTCTGCTCGCCAGGAGACAGTGGGTGGGCATCTACGGTCTTGTGGGTGCAAATACATCTATAAGTATCTCTTTATCTTAACACCCCAAACCACCACTTCCACCATGTGCCATGATCAACCCCACTGTGTGGCAAAACTTGTAAACAACTATTCATCTAAAATAGTGCAAGTGGTAGAAAGGGTTCTTTTTTTCCTTGTTTCTTATTTCCTTTGGTCATGTGCAGGGTTTTCCCTGCCATTATACAGTTTAGGTGCAGTGCTAAAGTGTTTTTGCGATACTTATACTGATACATATAATTATATGTTGATTATTTCTCCAGCTACTTCATCCAAATGCCTATGGATATGGTGAAAAATATTTTACCATATAAGCTTTTTCATAAGATAATTGCTTATAGCTTAAATTACTGATGTGATATGAATCCAAATGAACTGGGAGAATGAGACTATTACAGATACTGTAATATGTTGGTGTTGTGAAGCAGGAATTATACTTTTTATGTATGCAAGGGTCCTCTAGGGTCTGCGTGACCTAAATTTCATTATCATAGGGTGTATACGTAGGCTCTGAGTGGACATCCATGTACCACCAATTTGTTGTGACCGCGCGTTTGGGCGTTTTATACTAGAACTACTGCGCTACCATGGTGTCGACAGCTGTCCTTGAATGCATCCGATTGGCATTATATTTGATCCTCAGAACTACAGAAGCACTCTGTCCGCTCTGATTGTGTGTTGGTGATACAGAGTGAGGTTTTCCTCTCACAAACAGTCTTTGGGCGAGTAAAGACACCGACTGCAGAGAGCGCACAAACCCAACAACAGACAAGTTTATTTTGACGTGTTATCAAGTTACACACTGAGTTACCGGTGCAGACAAATCATTTTTCACATTCACACACATATTTAGTAAAATGCTGCACTGCATAGCTGCAACACCAGCAGGCTGAGGTGTACAAAATACAGTACATGATCAAAATATGCCCAGATTGATACTGAACCTTATATCAGGACTCTATTTGTTTTTGTTTTCACCATGTAAGTTAGGCAGTTGGATTTAAGCTGTGTTGAGTTCCAGTCACGATCATATTGTATATTCTGTATGCATAAAAGCAAAAGATAATGCATTTATGCGAACATTTTCATCTAACATTTGTACAAGAAAATCATGATTTTCATTTTGTCCATAACTGCAGCCTTGCTTCTAATAGTTGGTCACATTAGCATAGCATTGTTTTCAGCACAATCAAAACATAAATGTGTGTGGTCCCCTGGTACTGGCTCTCACGGGTTGTCTCAGGGTGCATTTTAGAGTAGCAAAAGCAGTAGTGCGTCAAGGACTCGCTGACGTAAATTCACTTCCACAGTGGTGGCCTCTGTGTACCCAAGTCCTTTGTGGTGCTTTGTTTGTGCATTGTTTCTGCCACTTCACATTGTAGTGCCTGCAGTACCATCACATCTGCATGATGTGGAGAGGCTTGTGGAGTGTTTATTTGTTTCAATATCCCTGCAGGAGTCTGCTTTTTAATAGTGCATGAGCGGCTTCATACCTCTACTAAATTAACACTCTAGTGGTGTTTTTGTAATGTCTCTTATTCTACTTTGCTGTTTGCATTTTCAATTTCACTGTCCTCTTCTAACACCACTCTTTTCCATTTATCAATTTGTCGCCTTTTCTTCTCTCTCTCTCACTCTCTGTTTCTGTGGAAGTCATCTCAACCTCTCCCCTTCTATCACTATGCTGCCCACTTGGGAGCTTGAGTGCATTTGCTAGGATGTTTACGCATATCACTGATAAATTGTTTGGCTTGATCTCGGAGAGCAGGCCTGCTATTAGAATGGTTTATCTGATTTGATGTTGGAGAAGCAAATTTGTCATTATTTTTATGTAATTAGAAAGGATTCCCATGGGTCGACTTTTCATTTATACAGTGTTCCCGAAACTCTCCGCCTGTTGGGTTGTTATTTGCCATCTTCTTTTTCTTGTTTGGAGTAAACATGAACCCATGCATTTCCAGAGTAAAGAAAGCTTTCTGATTTCATCCTTTCCCTTTTTTTAGTCACTTACTTAGTGTCTTAATTTGGCTTCATTATAGAGTATACATGTTGGGTTTTCCTTGGCGATTCAGCTTATTCTATTAGGCTTCACATAACAGAGAAAGAAAAGGCAGACTGTGTTTATAGTGATGACGCTTGAACTCAAAGTGGATGAAAACTGTTTCTCAAATGTCAAACTTATGTCAAATGAAACCATATATCCATCAACATCTTGTTGCTTGTTACATTCCCCCAGATGCAAATGCAAAATGTACTGCAGAACTATTTCCTTGGTGTATGTACGTATATATGTATATAAAAAACTGTATATTTTATTTTATGTGTTATTCTAATATATTATCGGTCATTCTCTGTGTGTGTGTAGCATGAAGGGATGACTAATTCATTGTACAACCATGTGTTGTATATATTTCCTTGATATACATTTTTCAGAAATGTCAGTTGACCAAGGATAGGCTGATGCTAAACACTAGAAATACATAAAATACTGACAAAACATAACATGACAAAGCAAGTCTGATAGAATATAGTCAAAGGTCAGTATGAGGACACATTTCCTTTACAGCTTTTACCTTAGTTGTAGCTAAGGTAATAGTAAAAGTAGTAAAAATAGTAAAAATAGTAAAAAAAAAGAAAAAAGGCATAACTGTCCAATTATTCAAAAACAACATGAACAGTTTTACTTTTAGAACATAAGCACATGATCCAGTTGTTCTTTTGTTTACAGTCTGTAACAGACAATCATCCACCAAATCATTATTTGCTGCCCTCACAGTGACATGTTGTCCTTTTGGGGACATTTTTGCTCTATTCCCATGATATTAATCAGCTGCTCCGCAGGGCTCTCAACTTTTTGTTTTTGTGTGTGCGTTTTTCAGTAGATACTTGTGTGATTGCACTAATGACATTGTGATAAGTGTCATGTCCAACCCCAAAGACTGTTTTTCATCTCTGTTAGGTTGACAATTGCTTTTTCAGCCTTATGCCTGCTTTCCTGTAATCACGCTACTGTAGGATGAAAGGTTAGTTTCCCAGCAGATGTAGACCTATAAAAAGGTAGTAGCTTAGCAAAAGTTATTCCCTTAGAAAATACAGCCATTCTTCCAGCATAGGTTTCATAGAGAAGAAAAAGATAGAAATTATTGTCTGTTTTAGAATTGAATGGAATCCAAATCACTGTCAGTATTTATAGAGATGAAAATGATTTTAAATTTAATCTGTCTATATGGACAGGTCTCTCCGTGCCCAGTTGAGATGTTATTTTTTGCAATTTCCTTAGAAAATCACAAGAACTGAATATGCTTCATCAGTTATAGGAGTTTTACAAAACAGAAAATTATATATCCTTAATTTCATGACTACAAGTGAATTTAATATAATTAAAAAAGATTGAAATTGTTTTTTAAGAAAAACTTGCTACTGCTGCTACACTTTTGCATTCTTAGGTAATTTATACCAGACACTATATGTGTTCTGTTGCGCAAGTAATTCATAATTAAGTCTTTTCTGTTTACATGAACTTCATTTTCTTTTTTAGCAGAATGCATAGTATGTTCCACTATTTTTTGGTCATGAAAGTAATTGAAGCAAATACAGGCAAGTAAATGTTAAAGTAGAAGAGTAAAAAAAAAAAGAGTAATAATTTCTTGCGTAGCTGGAATGCTTTTATGGTGAAGCAGCTGCAGGCAAGTGCCGTACACAAAGTCGTGTAAGCTACAGTGGCTAACCGCTCAATAAAAACGGTCTAAATCTAGATTTGTACATTTGTCTGTGGATCAGTTTGAAACACTGCTAGGGAGGAACTTTATTACACCGTCAACCAACGATTACAAAGAAGGGAGGTTCCAAACGCAGTAAAACAGTATCTGTTGATAATAAACAGTAAAAGCCAAGCTAGATTGTATCTACCCCCAGGTCAACAGGAATATAGGGACTCAGTCTAACTTATATTCATTAGTGAGCAGAGCCTCCCAGAGGATCACAAGTGTAAATGATAATCACTTTTTGAATGTATTTAATGTTAATACCAAGATGAAATTATTCTATCCACTGGTCTGTTATAAATTGAAGGCATTTTGCCATCCAACAGGCGTTTTTTATTTATTTATTTATTTTTTGGCCTTTTATTGCGTTTAATTGACAGACAGCTGGAGACAGACAGGAAAGGGGGTAGAGAGAGGGGATGACACGCAGCAAAGGGCCACAGGTTGGATTTGGACCCTGGGCTGCTGCAGGACTCGGTCCATGGTCGCCAGCTCTACCAAGTGAGCTAATCGGGCGCCCGTTCAGTCCTTCACAGTAGTGTTGTATTTTTTACAATCCGCAGCTATCTGTGAGCATTGTAATGGCAGTGGCACATAATGTTGTGTTGTTTTGGTATTTTCTTTCATCTTAGTTTTGGGTTTTCACAAAGGCTTGGAAAGGGTAACCACAGATTCGAAATGCCTGTAGATGCATGTTACAGTTATTAGATGATTGTGATTATTAGAGCTGACCGCAAGCATTTTGCACAGGCGTTCTGCAAGAAAAAAACATGGAAAAATATAGAGCTTGGCTGTCTAGACCTTTCTGCTATTGGGGAGGTTCTTTAGTTTCAGCTCATGAGACCATATTTTTACTTTACGAAGCTAGGTGAGAGACGGAGAGATGCCAATAATGGCTCAGTGCATTTGGTCAGAGCTCTGGGGGAAATATGCTGTAGATCACTAAAAGACAGTCCTTTGCTACTTAATTGAATTAGGTCTAAATGCAGTTTGGAAATGTTATGCCATCTATCAAACAGCTGATCTGTGATGTAATATTTTATTTGTTTCCTATTTATCACATAAATACTTTAGCAACAAAATGAGTTAAAAAAACACCAAAAATGTTGTTGCTTTTCTAAGAAGATAGTTTGGATTGAAACATGGCTTTTTGTTGTTTGTTGCATATTAACTTTTGAAAATAAAATCAACCGACCTTCTGAATTAACAGTCTTGAACCAGTTTTCTATTACAGTGGGTTGACCTACACAACAATTTTAGAACAAGCTATTTAAAATAAATCTTTGTGCCGCATAGTGAGAGGTTTATTTGAAGCAGGCTTATATTAAAAACATCCCTTTATTTCCAATTCCCTCTATTTGATTATTCGGTCATAAGTATAAATCTGGTCTGCTCCTGTTGCCTTGTTACATTTGTTGTTATGCTGGTTCCCATACTACTTCAAAATGTCATGATTGTGACAGTGAATTGGATTAAATTATTAAATTAAAAATTAGATTTGTATCATTATGAGCTTTGGGTAGTGACTGAAAGAGTGAGATTGTGGATACAAGCAGCTGAACTGAGCTTCCTTTTATAGGATGTTTCTGCTCATCTTTATGGGCATGATAACAAGCTCAGATATCCAATATGTTTCCTTACATTGAAAGCAGCCAGTAAAGGATGCTTCCTGGATGGCTCTTTGTGAAGTCATTGTGGGCAGCTCCAACTGGAAGCAAACCCAGAACATGGTGAAGAGATTACTTATCATTTCTGGCCTGAGAACAACACGACGATCCCTAAGGAATAGCTGGAGGAGGAGGCTGGGCAGAAGGACTTGCTGCCACCATGACCAGGACCGGGATAAACAGGAAAATGGATGGATGGATGGAGCAGTCCATTGGTACCAAAGCTAGTGCTGGCAGGTTCAGAATGCTCATTATTGTCCTTCTTAGATGAGGAAACACAGCAGACACAAACAAGGCCAAGAAATATTTTTTTGCTTATCTTTGTGCTTTTGTTTACCATAATGATGCTTTTTTTTTTACTAATTATTTGTAGTAGCTTCCTGTTTACATCAACATAGAAGGACAATTGGAGTAAATTCAAAGTCAGACAGGTGATGAATTAAAGGAAAAACCTGCTAAATGGTGGGATAAACAGCAAATGAAACTTCAATACAGAACACTTAAGGGCACTAAAGTATAGTATATATAGTATATATATATAGTTTGATCATTGTGAAAAATGGTATGAATTGTGTGCTAAGACCTTCGCAGTGTTGCACAATAAAGTAATTTGAAGTGTGAGGAAAGCCATGGGGATAACAGATATTAAAACAGTAGGACCATGGAAATATTTAATGCAGGGCTACTGTATTGGGTTACATTATATTGTGAGATGTTCCTTGTTGTAGTATTTTCCACCCCCAAGTAGATCTGTCATCAAGAATTATTCCTGACAGTCTAATTCTGCTGTCTTAAGAGCACTGGCATACCGTCACAAAATGACTCTCCCGTCACACATTTATAGCAGGTACAATATCCCTGTTACAGCTCATATGGGCTTGTACTGATTCATGGGGTAATAAAACATCTGAACAAAACAAAGTCAGTGACGTAGTTTTGAATCATAGAGCATATCCAAATCAAATTAAACCACTGATGTAGTTTTCGTCACATTAACACCAGTGTTCATAACAGGTTTAATCATCTGCTATGTCTCAATTTACAAATCATTAGCTGCATAGAAGCTCACAAGTGTCAGGCATCTAACTGCCACTAAGCTGGTTGTCATTTGATTTGACACAAATTAATTTCAAATTAGCCTTTCTCAGCCTCTCAGTTTCTAAAAATGTAAACAAGTAAACAACAGGAAAAAGGAAATAAGATTGCTCTAATGTCAATAATGCAATGGGGGGTCTTGAACAAGCTTTACTTTGCTAGCAAGCCAAGAAATAAAAAAGCAGAGCCTAATTTGTGCATAGCCTTTGTGCTCTATATGTCACTGTCACATTAAATGCTGATACATGTAATTTCATGGAAATTGGACTTTTGTTAAAATTAGACTTCATTAGTCCTCTGGCAACAGTCCAGGCATCAAACTGGCAAAATGACAGTTTCTCTCTCTGTCTCTCTCTCTCTCTCTTTCTCTGCGAAACAAGTGAGAGGAAAAACAGCGTGTGTATTTTCACATCTAACTGTGGTGAATTATTTCGACTAGTTTGATGACAGGTAAATACAGTTGAAAGGTGATTTGCAGAGCCTCCAAACAAGACAAGACACAGCAGGGACAGGCCAGGGGGAGGAGAGGCATGGAGCGAGGTAGGTGGGGCATTAGATATGCAGCGACAGCGCTTAGAGCCAGAATATTCTCACAACTAATTCTGTTAGATGGTTAAACACCAGAGTTGGTGATTGTCGGAACTGTGTAAAGACTAATAAATGGCGGTTTGTCAAGTTGTATTTTGTTTCTGTTGAATTTGAATGTGTGTTTTTAACCTTGGGTAACAAGGTCTTAGTTTGGTATAAGAGAGAAACTTGAATTTAGAAGGTGTGCGGTTGTATTTTTCTGTTACTTTCTTAATCGCCCAACCCTAACACACTGGCTGCCATACAATAAAGTGATCTCTCCTACAGAACAAATATTATATGTTAAAATTAGCCAGTTTGTGTCTGCTTGGATTTGAAAGTTTGGTTCAGCCGGATTCTCTGTCCCCTCCCTAATTGTGATGCAATGCAGTATGCCGGCCCTTCTGACTGTGGTAAGCAGAGCATGTGAGCGAGCAGAGAGCATGAGCAGCTTGATTTTGAATGGAGTGCAGAGCATCTCCTTATCTCCTGCTCCATCCCGCTCCAGTATTGCTCCAGTATGCGTTATCCCTGGTACCACTATACGTGTCCCCAGGATCATTCCCACGCTTTCCATTCATTGACAAATCGTTGTGCGTGAGCCTGGCTGTTTATATGATATGACACGGCGGTCATTCTGCTCTTTTCTAATCACATGAATTATGTGTTCATGGATAAGCTTCTTCTGCAATGATGAAGTTAAATGGACCTTCTTGTGATGATATGCAGGGAGGGGTCTTTTTGCTGCTGCTTCTGTGTGTTTGTGTGTGGTTGAGTGTGTCTGGTATGACACATAGAGCTGAATCATGCAGCTTAAACAGGGTTTCAGATAAAGTTAAAATATAAAACAGCCTCTTTTCATTTTTTGGAGCGAGCGGTGAGCGATTGTAGTGGAGTGGGGTGAAATCGGAGCTGAGCAAGAAACGATTTTGAGCAGCGGGGCCCAGAGGATTTGAACGGGTGAGCGGAGCGAACAGCTCTGTGAGTGAGGAGTGGAAATTCTCACCGCTCCACTCCGCTCACATGCTCTGGTGGTAAAAGCTGTGCGCCAATTATAAACAGCACAACAGTTTAACTAATTTAGCGTTAGCATTAGCAAGCCTGATAAGCACTGACGGAACAAAAAAACCACACATGAATGCGATTTATTCCCCTTCGGTGGCACACTGAACACATTGCTCCACTGATAACTGTGCTTTATTTCGATATTTAGATTTAGAGCTGGGAAACAGTCATGTTAACTGTGCTGAACAGCATGGCTACGATTATGTGCCGACACTTTCCCACAGAAACACACACCAGAGAGCCTCTTGTAGTAGCGCTGCTCCTCTGAGTACAACACCTTTTAAAACCAAGTCTGAACCTTTAAACCGTCCTTTGAAGTAGTGAAGACCGGCCAAATGTCCTCACAATGCAGAAATGTTCTAAATAAGATGGTTTGAAACTGGAAGTAGTCCTCAAATAGCAATGCAAGCACACACGCACACACACACACGCACACCCCACTATAATTACAGCCTTCAAAAAATAAAGACATAACTTGAGCACTGGGATAAGTGAGAGTGATGAACACAGCAATGCTTTAGACAGGATTCTGATGTTGTCCCTTATACCCTGAGTGTGCTGAAGAAGCAGAAAAGCTTGTGCTCGCTGTAGAAAATCTTCCAGTAAGATATAGTTTTTCCAATTACTTGCTGTTGTCTTTTCTTTCTCGCTCTCTTTCCCCCTTGTACTGCAGTGATTAAATTGGCTGAGAAATGTAATATCAGAAGTTTTAGTTAATTCGATTCTTTTGAGACAGAGGCTGCGGGCTAAAACTACTTTCTTTCAAATAGTAAATTGATGATTGTTTTTGGCGTTTTTCATCCCAATAATTTTTTTAACATCTAATGGAGAAGGCATGGTGCAGTATGAGGAGTCCAAGGTAGCAGTTTGTACTGTGTCTTATGCTATTGTTTCTGTTACATCTTTTGCAAGTTTCTTTTACATTTAGCATCTATTATGAAGTCTTTTGAGGGCAACTTGTTATTCATAATATGCATGGGATATCCTCTCTGTTGCTTAATTTCCTTTTTCCTATTAGATTTTCGTCAGATTGATATTTAAGGTGCTATTAAATATGTATGAGCAATTCTCAGTTGCCAGGGTAGTTTAAATATAATTTCAAGAGAATTCCTACTCATTCTGCTGAGAAACAAATGCCAAAGAGGGGAGTTTGTGTGGGATGTGGGCTGGGGGAAGTAAAACGGAAGTGTTTCTCAGATTAACGTGCAGACAGAGTAGAGGAGGAGAGAAGCTGACACAGCACAGATTTAGTGAAGAGCGGTGAGGAGAGAATAAGCCAGGACAGACGGGTAGGAAGGGAGTAAATCAGACCTCTAGGGAACTGAGAAATTGCAAGACCTCAGAGCCTCAGAGCAGGGATGGAGGGATGTTGATTGATAGGGGAATGACTAGTCTGTTGTTTATCACTGGAGTTAAGATGGTGTTAAGTAGCCTTATGCTGTGGTGAGGGAGAAGTAGGAGACAGGCAGAGGAGGGATGGGGAGGGTGGATGAGAGGAAAAATAATTATGGGGAGGTGGAGGTTGGCAGCTTAGGGGTTTAAAGGGAGAGGCACATACTTTAGAGCATATTGACATTATGAAGTGATAAGGCAAAGATAAGTTTTAAGGAGATTACTAGGTACAAAGAAAGAAATCTGGTGTGTTACTTTTATAGTATCTTTGTTTGTCACGTCGAAATGTATTAAGTCACTGATTCTTAGATCTCTCAATAAGCCTTACTTTCGCCATCGTTTCTGTTATATTCATTCAGGTTTCACTGCCACACCATTCTTCGCTCACAACATAGCTATTTTTCATATTGCCAACAATCATTTTGTCTCTACTTTGTTATAACCTGGAGCAATATTTTTTTTCCCCCTTGGTGATAGCGGAAGAGGGATGCTTTTTTTGTTAAGCCTGTGTGGGACCCCTCTGGAGATTTATTGTGTATTGTGTATGTACCTGCCTTCCTTGTGTGATGTAGAATAAAGACAATTTGAGAGATAGGCCTATATTTTTGAAATATTTCTTCTTATGGGCATGTTTTTCTAGTCCCTCAGCTACTGATAAAATGCATACTGTGGTGGAAAACAAGTTCACCTTTTTCTAGGAAGTCTCTAATATGGATTGCTTCCATACATAGCTGTCTGACCGTGGTGTTAATATGTTTATACATTTCCCCTGAGCTTTAATTCCTCTCTAAAAACATTCAATGTTGCGTGTCTCCATAAGTCGACAAGTGAGACTAACAGAATTGTAAGCTTACATATTCCCTCCCCTAGAAAATTGACTGTATTCCTTACAGTATGTTTACACAGTTACACCTATGCAGAGAGAATACCTACATACAACATCCTGGTAAGTAATAGTAACTCTTTAAGCGGACATTATCACCAGAAGGCACAGGTATGAGCTTCACGAAAAGCATTCCCTGGGTCTAAATTGGCTATTTGGTTAATATTTATGCTGCCAGCAGTCTACTCACTGAAAAAGTTTGTGCAAGCCTTATGGACAGTTGTGCTGGGTCCTAAAACTTCTGGTGTTGCGCTCTGATTGGTAGTTTACATATACTGTGGCACCAGGGCTAGCTTTTCTGTATGAATTTGACCTGAAGATCGCCTAAAGACCATTAAAAAAAGAAGTACAAATGATTGACTATGTGTAGGATTTTTTGGATCTTTCACTGTCAGCCGTCTAAAACGGCATAAGGAATTGTGATATTACTATTAATAGACGAATCCAAGTTTATAATTGACGTCAAACAATGTCCACAGTATAGACGCAGCCACACAGAATTGCCGACTGGTCGGTGACAGGCCCTTGCTTATTTGAATGAAATAAATGGATATATCTGGCTGGGGGCGGCAATTCTGAGTGGCTGGTACTTTTTATGTTCCTATCTTTACACCGAGAACAAACTTTTTTCTTTTTTTTTAGCCATGGCAGTAGTATGGCTCTATGGCTATAAATATCAGATGACCAGTCATCGTCATTGATCCAGACTTAAATAACTCAACAACTATTGGATAAATTGCCATTAAGTATTCAATTTGGTCCCCAGAGGATGAATCCGACAGACGTTGGTGATTCCTCTAGTTCCACCATGAGGTCTGGTTTTAGTTTTTAGAGACATTTTGTGACAAACTCTCAATTCATACGGTAATTGCCAGGTGTGATGAAAAAGTAAGAACAATTTGCACTTCTCTGTCAAGCCCTCACACAATTCCTTCCATCACTTTTTAAATGAACAAACAAGCTATGGCAGTCTTAATTAACACTTATGTTTTGTTCAAGTCCTGTTAGTGTTGCTTACAGGGGCATTATCTGTCAACTTCTCTCACTTTTTCCTTCATTCTGTTGACTCTATTCTATTTCTTGAGACATTGCCTTTCTAAGTCTAAATCCATCTTTCGTTATCTGTTGATTCTATCACATACATCTTTCTCAGGGAGTGAGTGTACAGCGTGTTTAAAAAATAGACACAGTTTTAGGGTGTGTCAGCCTGTAACTGCAGATAAATCTTGTCTCCACAAATGACTGTCAGAAATGTAATGGAATTGGTCCTGTGATCCATTTCCAACCCTCTGAGAGGCTTTAGCCTTGTGATCACAGAGATAACATCTCATTCTGTCTCCACAGAATACCAATGTCATACTTACCCTCGTCTCTGACTGCAGCACTTCTACATGGATTCATTTGAGCCACAAAACTTTTTCTGCTGCTGCACAAGAGAAAACTGTGAGTTAGGCAAGCAATATGGTGCAGTGTGAGAGAACCTGTAAGGGAAGACAAAGTCCTGAAATGCATCTGAAAATCCCAACGGTTTTCTTCTTTGTAAGTTTTCTAATGAAACAGGTGTTCCCCTTATCCTGCTGATATGAGAGCTGGGAAATGGGTTCACTCCTGCCTCATTTACATTCATAGGGAACAAAGGGTTGGAAAAGTAACAAGCCTTTTCATCACATTTCCTGCAGTTTGTCTTGGAACAATGTGGTTTCCTTATCCACTGCAGCACAGATTTAATCTGCTTTGACCCACTGACAGTGACAATTTAACAACTGACTGATCATGATTAAGGGGTTACATTAAAACTGTCATTACGATGTATAGGGTTAACTGGAATTAAATGACTAGTCAAAAAGCCTGTGAAATGTGTTGTATATTCATATAAATGCTCACAGGTGTAGGTATTTGTGCGTATGTGTGTGAGTGGAAAGCACTATGATTAATACCCAGCAGAACACTAACAGCGGGATGCCTACTAATTTATCATGTCAAGATGCACTCATGAGGTTTTGCCTTTCTTTTTAAAGGATTGTTTTGATCTGGTTCCGAGCATATTGTGCTGGCAGCAAAACTTTTCTTTTCTGGACGTGTTTCACAAAATAATTTGAGGCAATAAACATCAAAACCAGCATAAGATACATCTTGTCACTCAACACTAGACCGATAATCGGCATTGGCTGATGTGAGTCTAACGACTACATAGAATTTCAGATAAACATTTAATATCCAGGAATTGACATTTTAGACACTACTGCTGTACAGGGTAATAATAAATAGTAAAAATTATATTTAAAACAACACGTTACTGGTTAAGATAACCGTGTATATTAAATTATAACGCGCATGCAATAATGGAATTACACAACTTTTCTTTGTTTTGATATCGTCATTATAGATCAGCTGTTCTGATCTCTAAATATCGGAATCTGCCATTGAAAGTCGGTCGCTTAACACACTAAAATGAAAAACTAAATGGAAATACATCATTGTCCAAAATCACCTTGTAAAAGCAAAAAAAAGCATGCAGTGGCACAGGAAACATTGTATGGGTGGAGAGAAAAATGTATGTCTGACAACAACAAAAACACAAATCACACCATCTGTAAAAAAGCTGAAGCTAAAAACAGGATGGCTTCTACAACAGAATAATGATCCTAAAGATACCCCCTGAAATCCACCACGGACTACCTCAAGATAATGGAATGGCTCTTGCAATCCCCTGACTTAAACATCTTTGAAAATCTGTGGGTAGATCTTAAAAGAGCTGAGCATGCAATATTACAGGACTAGAAAGCAGAATGGGGACAAAATACAAGAATTGCTGGAGTTTTAGCTGGCTACAAAAGTGTTTGTAAGCTGTGATATCTTACAGAGGGGCAGTTACTAAGGTTTGACAATATAGGATGCCCATACCTTTGCACATTTTTTAATGTTTTTTTTTTTAAATTTATAATATAAAATGTAGCTATGCGTCAATGTTTGCTGACAATATTATATTTTATGTTCTGTATCCTAAATAAAGGTTGTGTTTACAGTTTTTCAAATAAGCATGGAACAACAAACATTTGAGAATCCTGTCTGTCTTTGTGTCTTAAAGTTTTACATTTCGAAATCCCCTGGTGTACAGACTTTATTTAGGTGTCAGCAGTGTTACCCTTGCATGTACAGTAGGGCTTTCGTGCTACAGTTGGTGTGTATGAATTTGCAGCAGCGCAATCAGGTGACATACTCTAACTCTGCCAGCCACTCAGGCATGTGTATTGTCTGCAGCACCCGCTGTGTACTCCCATTCCCAAGGCTGTGCACGGCTCTGCATATTTGCAACCCCTGTGACAGTGCCTGTCTCTCTGTGGCTCTGCGCTAATGGTTTCCTTTGAATCATAAATTAGACTTGAAAGGAAGGAGAGAATGAGCACATGATTGAGGACTGAGAAGTGCAGAGAGAGCTTGATAGATTTTTCTATCATTAATACAGATTGTCTTGCCACACAGGCTCTATCATGTAGGCTAATTATATTGATTTTGTCTGTCAGTCAAGTATTTTACCAGAGTGTAGCCTCTGTTGAGTATGCATATGTGTGTGCCTGCTGTAGAGAATTAGCCAGGTCACACAGGGGCCTGTCAGAGGACTTTGCCTGTAATTAAAGACTGTGTGGCAGCAGCATGTTTCCCATTAGGCCACCAGTATCACATCCCAGCCATGTGACTCAGCTTTGGCAGTCCAGCACTCTTGCCCCTGTTTTAATAAAGTTAAACAGAAACACTAAACAAGGCTAATTGTCCACGCCAGTGTTTGGATTTGCCTGTAGCAGTCACACTGTAAAGCAGGAACGGTGATCAAACAAATAGAATAGGTTAGAAGAGATAAATATCTGGTAATCTTTAGGTTAATGTGAACATTGTGTTAAGATAAAATCTGTGTCTTTAGTTTTAATGAATTAGATTTCTTGCTGCACAGATACAGGATGCAGCTGTGTTATTGATTGCCTTCAGGGAGATTCTGAGGAGCTGCATCCCAGTCTGTGTTATATTAACACCAATGTTCCATGAATGCTTTTTAGAAAGTACAAATTCTTCCCTGACGTTATTGTTTCTTGTGGTCAACCCTCACCACATCTATCTCACATGCTCCTTTAGTCCTCCCTCCCCATCTTTGTCATTCAGCTTACTGTGTTCCCTGTCTCCAGACCCCACTTTGTCTCCCGTCACCATCGTCTGTAATTTTACCAAGGGTCCTTGAATGGCTGTTTTGAAGGGCTTAATACTACAGAGGACATAATGACATGAATACTACATACAGTTAGGGATGCACCGATCCACATTTTTTCACTTCCGATCCCGATACCTGAATTTGGATATCTGCCGATACCGATACTATTCCGATACCAGAGCTCTGTTTGCTTTAATATTATTATTATCATTATTGTTGATTTTATATGAGGCTGAAATAAACTCCTCTCAACAGGCAAGTATGATATGTACGTATGTATGCATGTATGTCCCAAAAGGCAACTTGAGGTAAGTATAAGGTCAGAAAAGGAAATCCATTCCACAGTTTGCAGCCAGCTAGCAGACTAGCCGGCAGGAATCACTTGTGGAGTCATTTCAGCAGACAACGTTAAAGCGCAGACATGGCTCATGGATC
>NW_023339718.1:14243548-14246534 GCF_004916995.1 Morone saxatilis
ACGTTAAAGCGCAGACATGGCTCATGGATCGGAAATCTCCGCAGGTTGGATCGGAAATTTCCGATCCGTGAATTATGCTGGTATCTGTCCCGATAATGATACTGGATCGGATCGGCCCCATCCCTACATACAGTACTGTGACATGGTCAGCTGTGTTTTAAAGGACTGGTTGGAGGCAGAAAAGGGATGTGGTTCCCAACTGCAGCACTGGCTTGTGTACTTGTATTTAGGCAGGGTAATTGCCTCAGGACATTACTACTCACTGATGCTGCATGGCATGGGTGGGCAATGTTGATGTGTGCCGAGAGTAGGAGAGGGATTTTGTTCCTTTCCGCCGTGCCAGCTGGCGCACGTGGCCCAAGTCAGGTTAATTGGGTCTGGACATGTTAACTCAATGACACATGGGTGGAGAGTCAGAGAGAGAAAAGTGTTGGAGGCATACACGGCCACTCTCCCAATACATCCTGACTATTTGTTTTCTGTTTTGTGTGTTTACAGATGAACAGGCTATGGATAAAACCGTTTTTGCTTTTGGGTCTGTGCCAGAAAGCCCTGTTAAAAGACACTTTGGTGGCTCTGTCGTCATTTGCCACAAATACTTCTGGCTTTTTGCCAAACAGTTTCTAACATTTCTGTGGAGATGCATGGTTAAGTGTGCACGTGTATTTTCTTTTGCATTTGATACAGACAGAAGACCAAGAGTTTCTTTATTACAGTTCTCTGTAATGATGGACAACAATGTGACGTGAAAATATTAAAATAAAGTATTCTAAAATAGTAAAATATTGGCACTATAAAATGCAGGCAAAATTTTAGTTCAATGTTATATGTGCATGTGTATGTCCATAATTGATTTGTTTATATCTTCCTGCAGCACAGCTTGAATAGCTTATCTACAGAAGATATTACTTTATATTGATTATATTTATCTATTTTGTGAATTGTATAGAGTACACTGATTCCCTTTGAAGCAAAGAGACACAGAAAGAAAAAACCCTGCTTATCTGAGCAAGAGCTAAAATGATAAGTCAGAAAATACATTTTATATATAATACAGTTCAAGTTGATTTGATGAATGGATGGAAATTATCAGTTAATTGTTTAATTATTTTTGCAAGCAAAAACATTCTCTGGTTCCAGCTTCTCCAGTGTGAGGATTTTCTGATTTTCTCTTTTTAAAATTTTTGTAAATGTAACGTGTTCGGGTTTTTGTTGGTGCACAAAAATGAGACATTTGATTACATCACCAGAAATTGTGATGGACGTTTTTCACAGATGATTAAACAGCAGTTGTTTTTTAATTATATTGTTTCTGATATCTAATTATTGCCAATTAAAGTAAGTCACTCAACAAAGCTGTCGGCTTTCCTTGGTCTGCGGTCACATCTGCCATGCCAACGTTTTTATTTCTTAACCCAGATCTTATTAAAGCAGCTATTGGTGTTGATGCGTCAGTGTTTTGTTCTCACCTTGTTTCATCTGCCACCAAGTGGCAAAAAAAACCCTGACAGTTATTGCAAGTTGAAGGCAGTTGGGCAATACTACCGTCTTAACAGGAAGCCTCGGGTCTTTAGCACTGACAATGAAACCTGATATTTCTTCCATACTTCAGTATAAGACTTGAGGTTATTTCATTTTCTTTCAACTCAAAGAAACAATTATGATGTAGTCAGCGGAGAGAAAGTAGAAATACAGCATTTGCGTTTTCTCATGCATACTGTATAGTTGTATTGTCTTTCACTCCTAAGTGACAACTGTTAGAGGACTCAGCTTGTTGTAATTTCTGAGTCAGCCTTTTTAAAAAGAATAGTCGGGTTGTCGGTTCAACCACAGTTTAATATTTACTTTAAATGAAATTCCCATCCTGAATGTTTACAAGGTGGAGGTGGAAACAAGGACGCGGAAATGATGATAATCTAATTTTACTGTTTTAACCCTCCGCTGTCCCTGGAAAAACAGCTGGAATAACAGTTTACAGTATCAAATTAAATTACTCTTTGAGCCAGTTTGTTTTTGTGTGTGTGTTATGTTAGCTGCTAGTTAGCGTCTAAATCCTGAACTCAAAAGCACACATGAAAATGTGTTTGTGAGTTATTGCTAAATTTCCCACAAACACTAAATGGCAGTAAAGACACATCCTGTTTGTCCTGGTTAATCTGGTTATGTCAATGGACTCACCAGCACATCATTTAAGAGGGATAGAGAGATGCTGGAGCCAGAGCACTGACATCCTTCAATCTCTTTTTACTTATACACACACACAAACACACACAAACACACACACAGACACACACACACACGCAGACACACACAGATTCACATAAACATACACAGCACATAGTAGTATATAAAGGGCAGGGCCTGTGCTCAGATGTTATTGATATGTGTAATCATGGAGTGCCCTACTCTAATGGAGGAAGAGTCAGTGCCTCTCAGGAAGTCTGGCATTTTGAAATGTCACAGTCGTTTCAGAGGACTATCCTTTAAAAGAGAAGATTTCAGTTCTTCGTCTTCCTCTTGTCTTTTCGCTCCTTTTTCAGTCTATGTTCTCTCTTTATGCACTCCAGCTTTCATTGTTCATACTCTCTCTTTGAGTCCGTCTTGAAGCACTGAAGAATGTCACAATGTGCTTTTTGATTCTGGCACAGGTAATAGAACAGAGCTGCACTGGGGCAGTTAAAGGTGCTGTGTCGCACCTTAATAGGTTATTCAGCTTTTTTGAGTGCATGTACAGACTACTCTGTATAATCCTCATTAGGGGATTTCCCTGTGGAGGCCTTTTATATTTTGACTTCTCCCTAAAGGCCACAGTTTACTCGCCGTTTCCGACCTGTCGCGCGACACTGTGACGTCAAAATGACGTAGATCTCGCTGGCGCGCCAGGATTTAGGCCTTGTCGCACGAGGTCGTGCACCACTCTTTTTTTGTTTTGTTTTGTTTTTTTCAGCTGAGCGTGCCATAGTGAAACAGGAAGATGGACGAGTTC
>NW_023339718.1:14246634-14260474 GCF_004916995.1 Morone saxatilis
CACCACACGCAAGTATAAATAGTTCCGGTGCTCCCGTGACGTTACATTGTTGCGCGACAGGTCGGGAACGGCGAGTCTACAAGACACTTAAAACTCCTTTTGTATTTGAGACATCTTCCTTACAGAATGTGGGCACCATTGTTGGTGTTTTATAGACAATGCATGGAGTTCACCACCTACAGAATTAGACAGCGGTAAAGAAAAGGCGTTCGCTTAGAGAAAAAAAATATTACACTTGGGAAACAAAAAGTTTTTGCTAGAGCCATAGCTCTGTCTTTTTGGACTCTTTTTATCTAAGAGTGTGCAGCACATAGTTCTCCCATCCCATGCCATTGGGACCCAGCTGATATGAGTCCCATACACTTGACCTTAACATAAAACCTTTAAACACTCAGACAGGGAGTGAAGTGCTTTGCTTCACCAAAGGTCACTCCCACAGATTTCTCCCACTCTGGTGCAGTGCTCGGTAGCAAGAAGGAAAAGGGTGAACCCAGCAGGCTGCTTCTTTATGACCTCAGGCCAAATACATTCCTGGACAAATATAGCCTTGATCTGTCTTTACACTACAGTTTTAAAGCTTGTCAAAGCAGCTTTACAGAAATTAGATCGATGTCAAATGTTTATATAGACGGGTATTCATTTACAGTTCATCAACTTTGACCTGAGTGATCTCTGTAAGTGCTGTTGATATAATCGTCTTAGATGAATTCACAGAAAATGGGCCAGTTTTCTGGTGTGTGTGTGTGTGTGTGTGTGTGTGTAGGCCTTAGTGGCTAACGGCAGCAGTGTTTTATAGACGATGCATGTAGTTCACCACCTACAGAATTAAACGTCATATGCTGCTTTCAGAATATTGCCTTTGCATGTGTTTGAGAACCCCAGATATGCTATAGGTGATAACTGGGGCAGGAGAACACCTATTTAATGGCTGCACTTATTTTGAAGGAAACATAGTCGCTGCCTACGTTTTGTTCGCTGGCAATCTCATTTCCAGTGTAGGAAGTGCTTTATTATTGTTCAGCTTGGAAGTAATAAGAAAGCAATCAGGTGGACAGTGAGTGTACAAAGAGTGGGACTGGAGTTTGCATCCTGAGTCCTGTGGGTGGTTTAGGCAACAAAAGCTCTTTGATTTGATTCTAAAGTGGCAATTTAGTTAAATGTTAATAAAATAAATACATCCGGTCTTGTGCCTTTACTGCATTTGTTTAGTATTTTACCTAACTTTACCTCTCTGTAACTCTTGATCAGGCTTTAGTTTTCATGAGCAGATATTGTATTGTAAGAGTGGATATTGTTGGGGAAACTAACAAAACACATCACCATTAAACTAAACACACATTAAACCCAGATGTGAATTCCTGCTTTTAGACGTCCTGCCTAAACCTCAAAAAGATTCACTATTCAGTTTGTAACTCAAATATTTCCAAAAGTTTTCCTGAAACTTTCAGATCTTCACACAAACTAAAGACTCATTCCCTCTCTCTATATTTTGTTGTTAGTGATGCAGTCTGTATAGGTTTATCAATTTTTAATCCTCCTTCCTTTATGTACTTGTTTATTCATTTTCTTTTCAGTACAAAAGTACAAAATTCAACTTCTAAGTTTTGGCTCGTAGATGGGGCTGGTGGGGGTGAGAGACAATGAGCTCTTTTATTATACTTTTACACACGTACACAAACATACACATTATAAATGTTAATATAAATACATTTTGTGTACACAAATTTGTACAATGTGCAACAGATCAGAACCAGTTAATGAACTGGGCTAATAGCATAATGGTCTGCATTTAAATGTGCTCTTTGTTTCTGACAGTGAGCCTCGTGGGTTTAGGTGTTAACAACATTAAGAGAATTGGATATTGACATAGTGCCTCTCCTTGTGTCACAAATTAATTTAAACTCCGCTGTGTTGGCCTTTGAGATTGTGCTGTTTCTGATCTGTAGCATTTATAATCTGTATGACCTCAAATGTGATTGGCTCAGTCAGTGAGTCTTTGATTCAGTCAGGCACACACTACGCTCCTCTTTCATCTCCCTCCCCATCGCTTTCTTGTTTTGTCTCCCAGTCGTAGAAGTATGATGCGATGAGAACACGCAGTGTTGCTGTTTACAAAAAGGACTGCCAACCTGACATTCAGCTGTCCATCAGCTGCCTACATGAATTCTTATTGCCTTTCGTTCTGTCTTCCTGCCTGTCATTTTTCTCTCTCCATCTCCAACATGACATGCCTTTCTTCTCCTGGTGCCTCACTCCTCCTCGTCTTCTCCTCTTCTTTCATCCTTTCATTAAATCACGCTCTTAGTCTCAATCTTCAATCTTCAGCAGCAATCAGAGATGTCAGCTCTAACATTAGTTCCTCTTCTGCTCACTTTAGGGATGGGCGATCCCATCTATTTCCACATCGTCCAATGGACGACTAGGTCAAGAAATGTAACAGCCACCTCACTAATGGTTAAAACTTAAAACCAACACAAAAAATGTAAATTACCAATATAAACTACCATGTTCTGAAAAGACATGCCAAGTTTTGGTGTGCAGCTAAATGGAGGACGTAGAGACGGGGTGTCAGATCCATGGAAAAGAAACTGGAAACTGGCTTGTAATTAAGAACTTAAATTTCACTCATTGCTCGTGCTGATTAACGGGGCTCAGCCACCAGACATGCCACTCCACTAAAAACCTCTCTAATAACCCAGTATGGAGCAGATTCTAGAGATTAGAACATCTTAGTTTTGATAGTAATTTAATTAAAATTGCCTTATTATTGGCACAGGGAAACCAATTGTTGATCCCTCAATCACCACAAGCCTAGCCTACTTCTTTTGCCTCTACCTCCCTATCTCCTTCATCTCCTCTCTCATTTCTTCTTCCCAGTATCCTGTTCTGAGTAAATGCAGCGGTCCCCTCAGATCTTGTAATGTATCAGTTTGTTTGAACTGGAAACAGCTCTTTCTCCCTCACTCATGCTCCACACTATCCCATTTATCTTCATCCCCCACTCGTCCCAGCCTCCCTGTGTGCTTTTCTGTCTCCTCTTCTGCCTGTTTGATGTTGTTCCATCTGTGTTCTCTGTATTGTTTATCTTCCCCCTTTTCTCCCACTTTGGGAAACTTGTCTTTCTTCCTTTTATTACTTGAGATTAATGTATCTGTCCAGCTGTCAGGACTTGTCAATAAGCTTTGTGGAAGAGTATGCACTCCTAGAAATGAGAAATTGTGCCCTTAGCGATGGACTTGGTCCACATTCAGTTCACTACAGTGGCAGTTTAAAGGAAAGTATCTTTTACTAGATAGATTGATGATCTCTGTGTACCAAAAGGTGATGCTGTCCAACTGGCTTTTAGATTTAGTTTGTGTAAAGCTTCATGGTCCGTTTTTGTGTGTTGCTCCACACAGTTAAAAGGCCTTCCTTGTGTGGGCCAAAGACCTAGTGAGGTGGTAAGGACCCCTTCTATTTTTTTAATCGACAGGAAACCTTGCTGGCCTCACTAGCTCTAGTCTCTTCCCCTACTGGGTAGATGAAGACCTTCATCCCTCTATTCATCTCTCTGTGACGCAGCAGGTGTTTGTATTTTTCCTGTTTTCCTCTTCATCCCCCTCTCCCTTATTTTCCTCTTGTCTTCTATCGCCTTTATCCTGCCGTGGTCATATATCCTGCACTCCGTTGTTCCCCTGTGGGGAAAAAAATCTAAATGTCACTACATTGACACATCCTGAGCTTGCCCACCCACACAATCCTTGCACTGGAGTGCCCTGCTTTAAAGGGGCGGCCTGGATGATACAAAATGGTAAACGTTTTGATCCATACAGAAAGAAAAACAATTTGATGTTTGTTTTGCTGCCTGTCTCTCCCTAAAAGCGACGCTTCCTCAGCTTGCTCAGGCAGAACCCAGTTAGCATGAGACTGAGTTTTAATTTCCCCAGATCCTCCATCATTTAACGTGTCATGTAGCCTGTTGACAGTCTTGATTCGCCAGAACTGAGTTGACTCTAAATGTAAAGAAAGCAGAGGGTGTCTTTCAGTTTGGAATTGATGCATATTTCAAACTGGCAGACAACAACTTTATTATCCAGAATACATCTGTGTCATCGTGAGAACTCTTGTATATCATTATCGTGTTTCGTGTTGTAAAGCAATTGAATGAGACCCAGGTTAAAAAATACTGAAATTCCCCTTTAACCAGGGCAGTGAAGAACTGGAGAGGAGGAATATATAAAGGAGGTTTAGCAAGAGAGATTTAAAGGGGGTTATGTCCTGATCAGAGTCAATAGTCAGATGCTACAGAGGTCACACAATCACTCATATGGCTATTCTGATCCTCCTCTACGTCTCCCTCATTATCACATTACTGCAAAATGCTTAGCCCTAGACTATTTGTCCTGACTCACCAGAAGCATCTTTTCTTCTTTGTCTCTTATTTTCCCTACGTTTCTGTCCCTCTCCAGTTTTTAAAATGCTGCTTTGTCACACGTCAGCTGATTTTTAGCACTTTTAGCAGTGACAAAAGAAGCAGTATCATCATCACCAAAATAAGTAGAGGCAGGGGCGTCAGCAGATTTATCATACTTTTTCTCCCGACACATTTGTGCGTTAATGGGAGAGAAAGTGAGTCAGGGTGACTGAAGCATGAGAGGTGGGCTGTAGTAGAATATTGTGGAAGAGGTGAGGTCATTAAGATACTTTGTGTTCAGTTTTTTGAAAAACATCTTATTTTTTTCACCATGTTCAGCTCTTTGTTGTGATCACGCCACGTCCTCCCTCCTCTCATCTAAAAGCTGTAAGGCGCTACTGTTAACCTCTGCTCTCGTAACAATTAAACAACTCCCCAAACTCAGAATTCATAATTAAGCAAATCACTTGTCTGATTGAGTAATTAAAATGGGCTGTGTTGTTCCTATCCCCCAGAAGAAAAAGCAGTTTGAATTAACTAGTGTGGGCCTCTGTAATAAAATGAACATATTCACTGGATCAGGCTGTATAATGCGGAGTGTATTTCTGTATCATGTAACAATATTGTGAACCTTTAATGGTCAGTTTGGGTTGAGAGCTGTTGAATCAACTCTCTGATTATGTTCGAGGTAGAGAGGAAGTGAGTGCTATTGCATTATGTTATATAGTGCTAACGTTGGACAAAAAGAGAAACACTTCAGCAAATATAAAGAAAAACAACATAATTTATTAAATACAAAATAACTGAAGCACCTTATTGCCCCTTTGGTTGCTTTATATTGCAAGGTAACAAAATACAATTTAACATAAAGGCTCATATACATTCCATAACAATATATTGTGTAAAATGAATATAATATTTTGTGCACCACTACCGTGAACTGTGAATTTGAGTTGAATCTGGCGCAGTGTTTGTCAAAATTAAACAAGCTTCACAAACGTAGTATTTATTGAAGGGATGTTATGCATAATAATTTACAGCTGTTCATGATTTTGTGTCCATTCCCTAAATGTACAAAATATAGCAGATTTGTTTAGATAATATCAGATTAGCAGGAGCAAGTGCTATAAAGACCATCCCACGACACTTTGGTGCAAGGATACATAAAAGCACATTTTGTAAAAGCATACATAAATTAACTCAACCATCCAGCTTGAAACAATAGAACCTGATGGGTTTGAATGGATGCGTTGACACTAGGCTATTACCATTTCCCTCCTGCCCTAATTAATTGCATGGTGAAATGCTCCCCTCCGACTCTTGTCTAAAGCTTGACAGTTTGTTTGATGTGTGTGACTTTCCCTTGTTCTCTGTTGGATCCCGTCCGTTCCTGTGCTCTGTGACTCCTGGGCAGGGTGGAAGTGCTACACACACACAGACACACACAAAAGAAAGAGCTTCTGTTTAAGCTGGGAACTCGTGCCTGGCCTCCTCTCTGCTGCTAATTGCCTGGTTTCCCATCTGGACTATCTGGCACTAGTAAGGCTCTTTCTCTTCTTTACCCTTTTCCCCATTTTCTCCTCTCCTCTCTGTTCGCTCTGTGTCTGTTCAGTCTATAAAGTAAACTGCCATCAGGATGATCAGCTCTGTCACTCGAAATGACAAACTTGGGGCTTACGCCGCAGGTTGTTTGGCCGATTGGTTGGTCGATATGCTCTCGTCATTTGTTAACATTGATCATGTATGAAAATAATATTCAAATATATTTTACTCAACAAATGTGATTCTGTTTTAATACTTGTATAGTTTATTAGACTCTAAGACTTAAGTTAACATAAGTCAGGTCATAAGTCAAAACACCCCCGTCTTCACAACTTCAACCTGCCCGGCTGGAGACTGCTGCACTTTACTGAACATTTACTCAGCCCAGACTAACTGACTATGTTTTTTTCACCCAAACAACACATTTTGTTTATATAGATAGTATACAGTGACATTGTCATGTGGTACAGATGTGGCAGCCTGTTGATAAATCTATATCAACAGAGTTCAGTATTGACCAGGATTCTCTTGGGTCTTCATGTTTGACTTGTTCAATGAAGGAAGGTATCTAGAAATTTTAAATCTGAGGCTTTTTTGCTAAAAAAATATTCTGTAGGTTCTTTATAGAATATTTATAGAAATATAGAAAAAATAGTTTAAACATTTTTAATGTAACTGACACCCGTTATGTACATGCTAATATGTTGTAAGCTTTAATTTTTTCAACCTCATTCTAAGAGCATTTGTATTTCCAATCATAATATCACAGGGATTTAGCAGATATTATGTATTTTGTAACATTGTTAATTTTCTTTAATTGGTTCTGAAATCTGAGTTATACAACTGGGTATTGAAACGGTCAAATGGTTTTAAAACTAACTAAACATAACTCATTGTTTTGAAATGAAATTGTATTTGGTTAAACATTTAACAAATTTCACTTTGTGTAGGAGGATTATACAAACATGTACAGTATATGTGCAACCATAATAAATACATTTTGATTAATTCAGTTGTGGTTCTCTGATGTGCCGTATGTACACTGATCTGACAACCTTGGTACATGGGGTGCTAGCTCTAGCAGGTGAGCTACCAAGGTCCCCCGTGATTATTTTAAACCTATGGATTTCCTGCTACGACAAGCCCAAATGTCTGCTGTTAGAAAGTTCTTTTGAAATGGCCTTTTTTTTTTTTTACATTTGGAAATGTGAAAGGTTTTGTAAACAAGGCATTGGTTGATTTGAAACATTGTCATGCAGCACAACTGGCATGTGTCAAGAAGCCCCAAATAGGCGCCCTGCTGGCCTCAGGGTTAGGGGACTGACAATGAACTGCACTGTCCCTGGATCAAGTTTGACTTTGACATTTGCTTCATCTCTCGCTCCCCTAATTTCCTGTTGTCTCTCTGCTGTTGCTCTCTAGTAAAGCCATAAAATGCCCTTAAACTAATTACATATTTTAAAAAAGTAGACCTAAATACAGTATCTGATGCCAACAGTCACTTCATATCACAGGTTTTTTCCTATCCACTCCAGTACATCATTACCTTGCCTGCCATTATCATTGAGCTCTTATTCCATACCTATTGAGGTTACAAGGTGGCAGAGCAGTTTCTCAGTTGGCTGCTTTTAGAAATACCTCAGCTATCACTTGGAGGCAGGCCTGCTAAAAAAGAGAAATTTCAGGCTGTAGTTCAAATTAGACCTTTGTGGTCCAGATGAAACATTTTGTGTCAACATTTTGCCTTTGGCAGATGTGCCAGGAAGTTATTGTTGTTGTCCGGTCCAGTATCAGCATTTGGATTTTGACAGAGTTGTGTCCCTTGTAGATGTTGAAGTGTTGATTGTAATAAAGAACTCCTCCACTTGAAGTGCCTTACTACATTTTAGCAGTTGATACCAGGCCACTGGGAGTTCAGGAAAAGTTATTACACAGTAGTCATCATAATCTGAGCTTTCATTACTCAGCAGATTATTTTTCTCAGCTGGCCAAATCCTTCTGGATGTTAGTTTCTGGACACTCATGTCCACAGAATGAGCCTTTCATTTAGTGGCTATGATGATGTGTGACAAGCAGAAAATTAGACTATTAAAACCAACGAGGAAAATAATCCCCACAACACTTAATTATATTATGTTGACTAAATATTTGTGTCAAGATTTTATGGATGCTCATTATGTCCCAAACAGCTGCTCCAGTTTTCTGCAGTTGGTACTGTCAAACAAAACATTACATCAGAGTTTAACAAAGTCACAAAGTCTAGTCAACCTTTTCCTCAGGACACAGAACAGATCAGGCTGAATGTGATGGCATAATGAGAGTCTTCATCTACGATGAGCTTTTGATTTGGCTGTATGACGTCAGGGAGAGACATCAATTGTGAGCAATCACTCAGTGAGACAAGTTAATGGTCGGTTTCTTCTCTTGTTTAATGACGTGTTTCATAGCAAGAGGCTGTTTGACTAGGGCTGTGAACATGTATAATTTTCTGTAAGCATGTACTTGTTGACTTTGTGACACGTACACCTTGTTTATTTTTTGGCATTTTCCTGTATGCTTAAGCTTACCAGGATGTTTTACCATAGATGTACTGTTAAAAGAAAACACATTTCAAAAATGAATAATACTAAGAAAACTATGAAAAGCAGCAAGTAGAAAAACATACAGAGCCAAAGTTACAATATTATTGCCCAATAAAAAATATTTAAAAAATGCAAACAATTGGGCTTACAGAAGAAGGTTATATATCAAATATATATACAAATGTTCAATAATGAGGGGGCCAAGGGCCAAATAGTTTTAATAATATAATAATAATAAAAACATTTTTTTCCTTCAAGTTAGGTGTCTTAAAGGCATTTTAACCACTTTTAGATACAATTATGTAATACTCAACTGATTACTTTGGCTGGTCCTAAATCAATGCTAGTAATAGGATTAGTCTGATAGGGAACTATTTTCGTAGTTTGGCAGTTCCAGAAAAACAAGAGAGTAAGTTAGCAAGTAGGTGAGTAAATCATTGCATAATTATGATATAACAACATCAAACAAGAACAATATAAGGTCCTAACGGACGTTATTATATTTTGTAATTATGAGGATTATTTGGATGCAGATCTCAGTGGAGTGGCGCCTTGCATCCAAATTACATAATCACATTATCTGCTGTTATAAACAGTACACAGATAAAGACAGGAGTCAGTATGTACACTATTAAATTTCTTGCTGAACTAGACTCTACACTGTAGAAAAAGAAGTAGACTGATGTTTCGGTTACTGGATCATGCGGTTAAGTCAGATGAGGAAGATGTACTCGAGCCTCAGTAATCAAAAGAAAGTAGAATACGGTAAATATAACATTTCTCAGGTGAAATGAATAGTAGTCACTTTCACTTTAATTACTCTAACATTAAAGCCAATGTTGACAGGTGCTTGTATCTTGGACAGCTTCTTCCCCTTGGCAAGGATCAGAAACAAAAAAAAGGCAACATACCTAATCCTCGGTAGGGTGGATATTGTGAGCCTCTCACGCCTCATATCCTTCTGGTAAATCTCATCACGGCTGGTGACACATGTGTCACATCTCAGCATGCAGCCTGACCAGCAGTAGGAATTAGCAGTGAGTACCTTGTTTAGATTTAATTTTAAAGATGAAAAATATGATTAAAAAAAAAGCTTTTGAGCTTGAAATAACCTTTTTTGTGGTCACAACAAAACAAATGTCATTTTAGTCCTGTCCAGTTTAAATAAGAAAACAAATCCCTTTTCATACAGCTGCTTTCATACAAGGACAAGGAAAAACAGTAAGTAAAATTTTCATTTTAGGTTTTCTGTAATACAGTGCAACACCTGCCTCCAGCATTGATGTGTGTCCCTTAAATGGGCTGTGAAAGTGAATGACATATTGATTTTGTTGCATATTAAATTCTCAAGGTACACCAGTGTTGACAACTGTCAAAATGCTTTGGGCTACAGAGGCACCCAGTCAATAAGATGCCAGGCTTACAACAGGAGGTCTTAAAATAGTGTATGCTTGGTAGAATTTACTCAGATGTTGCAGCCAAACAACAAAATGACAGCTTAATAAAAAGCCATAAGCTGATATGGCTGAAACAGTTTATGGCAGCTTCCACTTATTGGCCTGGATTGTATGGTGAGTTTCCACTAGTAAACAACCCACAGCATTCCACACTTTTTGACTTCTTTATCATGTATTTTCAGTAGTTGAGGTAAATTGGAGGTACTGTACTTCTATCACAGCTGTAAACAAGGCAAATTCATGCAGAATTTGAACAATACATTTTTGATTTATTGTAAATCCCAAACAACTGTGAATTAGTATATGCTACAAGAGACACAGATATACCACACATTAGGGCTCTTAAGTCTTAAAATGGACAACACAGTGTTTGACATGAATTTCCATTCACTCATTCATTATCCTTTCAGTTACCGTAATAAAAGTTTGAAGCGGATGAAATAAAACAACATGAATTTATAAACCTGTCATCCTAATTATCTGGGTGCCTTTGGAGTAAGACCATTAGAGAACTGCGTTTTCCCACTCCCACCACTCACAAAAACACGATGTTCAAAGTTGAAAGGGGCTCTTAATATAGTCAATCAAAACAAAATTCGTTTTCAACCGCAACCAGATACATTTCATTTTGCAGGGCAGAGCACTTCACGGTACATTATTGTCTAACAAAATGCTTTGTGTTTAGAAAAGGTAAACAACAGTTTGTTTGTTTGCTTTGAGTTTTTATTCCTTTTTCATCAGAGTAGGGAGGGTCAGAGGAGGTCTCTAAACAAATGGAATAGAAGTTCAGAGATCCAGATGCTTGTTCAAACAGAGTTAAATGGGGTGTGTAAAATCCACTCTACCCCTACAGTCGTATCTGCTTCCACTGCTCTGACAGCTCATGTTTTCCATCAAGACCATTGTATGCATTTGCCCTTTAATGCATTAAATGGAAGATAAAACAGTGAACTGGGGTCAAGCTTTTTAGGGCACAAATGCATGGGAAATTCCATTTACCAAAGAAAATGTGCAGGAAGGGGTCTAACAGGAGAGGAGAGTGCAAGGATGCCCACCCTTTGGGTTAAGTGATAGCGTCCTCCCACTCTGTTTTTATTCTTTGAGTAATAACATTTTGTGATTCGTGACTATTTGACAGAATGTATTTTGAAACACTAAATCGTTGACTATAAAATCTAAAAGAGTTGTTTAATGAGTGTTGGTGTAAAGAGGATTTGTCGCCGTGTGAGTATGATAATCAGGTACTGTCTAAACAGGTTTGTCTGCGAGCAGTGGATCAGTGAGAGCTTCAGTGTTTCTTTTGTCAAGACTGATTCTTAGCACAGCTGCACGATTGATTGAAATCGTGATTTTGATTCATTTAAATCCATTTTTTACATAAAAGTTATTCTGTAGTATTTCCACTAGCGGGGAGATCCTTTGACTCTAACCAAGTGTTCCTGATTTCCCCCAACAAATGACAAGATTATATGATGAGCTGCGCACAGGCAAAGGGGGCAGAAACATAAATCTATGAGAAGTAAGGTAGTATTCAGACCAACATTAGCACTATGTGGAAGAAAAATGCAGAACCCTCATTTATTTGAATGGACCTACGCTCTTAATACAGCAGGCTTCGGATAGATTCTACTATAAGTATTCTTGCTTTCTTTACATACTGGTATCTGTAATATTTTTCATTCAAATGTTAATTTTCATGTCAGTTTGTGTGGTGGAGAACTGTAAAAAATAAAAATCAGCATATTTAATGTATTGGCAGCTGTTCCTATAGCATCAGTTGGCAGTGTGTGCAACCCTGGCCCTGGCAATGGGGTGAATTTATATAAGAAATAGAGTGGAGCAGAAGAAAAAGTGAGCAGCAAGTTGTCAGTCTTGCAGTAAATGTACAGTATAGACTACGGTGTGTCATTACTACCTACGTGTCCAGTGTTTAAGGACTTAAATTAGTAAATAAGACAAACGTCACATTAAGCTCAATGGTGATTATGTTAATGTTTTCTAGCTGGGCCTGTGGCGATCAGAGACTCTTCAGTGGCAACAATACACTCCAGAAGCTGTTCTTTTGTTATGTCAATTATAAATGACCAGTGATTATTCTCATTACTCCTTGATTAGCTTTCTCACATCCTGATGGTTCAACAACCTCATAACCTCAAAACCTTAATTAATTCAACTGTGCAGACATTAGGGACTTGACAGTAGCAGTGACAGTTGAGCATCAATGGCAGCCCACCATAGAATTCTCTCACAGAGGAGCCCGGGAGCTCTTCTACCAAAGGCCCAGAAAAATGATCACAGGCCTGTCAGTGAAAACAAATCTAAATGAGTCACTGTATTAATATAAAGAATTTATAAATAAAGTACCAGTATATATAATACATTATATGATTTTAAGTTCAAATCAATAAAAAAAACTGTAGGATTTTGTGGCATCTAGCGTTATAGCTTATGCCTTCATCTTCTCCTTCTAAGCTGTTAAAATACAGAGCCAGCTCAGTTAATGTCGATTTTGCACATCAAAATAAAGCATTAGCACTGTACTGTTACACTTGCTAGTTGTTTCATTTTCCAAATTTTAGAAAAACAGACAGGCTTCACCACAGCTTTCCACAACAAAAATTCTTCGATGGAGGTTGTAGACTCTCAGTTACAGATTTCTGCTTTCATATTGGTGTCTAGATCGATTTGCAAGTCATTGTGCATTAATGGTTTCAATACATTGGTCATTGGGACCGATTCCCTGCGTTCCCCGAGTGTCCCTGGCTGATAAAGCCCTCAGGGCAGCTTGTTGCCAGCAGCCAGCAAATTGTCCTCGCAAGCTAGAATCCTGTCAGAGCCAAGTCTCCATGCGCTGCCAGCTCTGCTGAGCGCAGCGTTGCCTGCTGTCAGACAGTACAGAATGATAACCACCAGAATGGGCATTAATATGCAGTATCCACCAATCAGAACGGTGCAGCTGGTATACAAATCAGCATTCCTGAGTGGTTAACTACACCACTGGCTACATTTGACAGTAGTGGATTCTGTGTGTGCTTGCAACATCACATGGTTTTCTTTGATGTTGCCTTGTAGAAAAAGCTTATTAGAGCTTTGCAATGGCATGTAAACCAGCTGAATCTATTTATTTATTTAGGTATTTTTAATGTGATTTCAAATAGATTACTCCTATAAATTCATGGTTGCACCACTATTACACCATTCTCCTTCACAGCATATGTTGTTGAGGGCCTTGGTGTGTGCATGGGTGTCTCAGAGAGGGTTCGTGTTTGTACTATCTGAAAAGAAATGTTCTTCAGGATTTCTTGAGCTCACAGGTCCTGGGTTAATTACTTTCAAGGCTTGACGCATGTTGATATGTTACTGTTACAAATACAATAAAGTTCTTTTGTGTTCAAGGTCACTTGATACAAGACTTTTTAGTTGTCAGTATGAAAAACACTTCCTAAACTCGCCCTAGTGTGCGGCCTGTGTTGAAAATGATAGACAGGAGGCTATGGATTCATGCAGAATTTATTGTGCTTATTCTTTCACTTCCTATTCTCTTGGCTGTAGAACGAGGTGCAGGGTTATGGAGCATCTCTGACATGCAGCCTCTGTCCAGGATAGGACTAGGCTTTGTGTACACTAAATATTCATGATATGACATGAAATATTGACCGTCACTATAGCTGAAGATGAAGTTTGAAGAGGAGTGTGTAATAAAGACCAAGTATGGACCCTTTGTTGTGCACATGCATTTAGAGTGATTGGTTAAAATGGCTGAGCAGACCTGCTGTGGTCCTCAGGAAAGAAAAGCTCTCACTTCGTAGTTTAAGTGGGGGTATTATCCTACTGGTAGCCAGTGTTAAAGGGGAACGTCGGCAGAT
>NW_023339718.1:14260665-14262140 GCF_004916995.1 Morone saxatilis
ATCGATCACGGAGATAATGCCTTCGCGACAAAAAAAAAAAAAATAATAAAAACAATAAATCCCATGTACTTCAACATACATTATTTTAATTAAAGAAAGATGTTTTCTTATTTACTTATTTTTACTACTTAATTCAGAAACTACTTTAATCTGCTCACCTTGCTTTTCCCTTCAGTACTCTTTTCCACACACACACACGCACACACTCCCATCTGTGTCTCTCTCTCTCTTTCTCACACACCGATACCGGTGCCCTTTCTCTCTCTCTTTGTTTTACTTTAATATAGTCGCCCAAAAAAACACAACTCGTTTTGAGTTTTTTTCACAGACTCTTCCATTTTAACAACAGCAGGTGAGGCGCGTGTGGACGAGGCTCGTTAAAGACGGAGCCTATCAAAAACGATCGAAACCAACGTGGTACCCAATGACATTGGCTGGTGCTGATGTGTTCATTGCTTGTCCCTCTCTTCACTTTACCTGGTCTGCGCTGGTAAAATAAACACAAGATCTGCACCAGAGAGTGTCTGTCTCTTTGTTTCTCTGTGTGACAGTCACTAGAAGAAAAAAGGAAGAGAAATCGGGAAGAACTGATTCCCTGATAGCTACAGTTCTTACGGTACTATAGAAAAATGAGTACCATCGAGTATCAACTTGGTACCGAAGTATCGGTCCTTGACATCCCTAGTACAAAGAGAGTGTAAGAGCTAACAAAGTGTCTTGGTGTGTGTTTATTCAAGTAGAGAGAATACAATCTGAGAATTTGTTATTGTGTCTTTTAGGATCCAATTAAAATTTTCAAGGATTTAAAAGTTTTATCTAAAACCAGCCAAAGATAATCTTCCCCAAAGTTATTGATGAACGAGTAATAATTAAAGAGATTATAATACAGTATTTAAAATGGTGTTACAGGGTAGGAATTATACTACGGCCAAACAGTCATGCCATGGATGCCCCGCCGTGTGGTCGTAATGCCCCCTCTAAATGAACTACACATAGGATGATATCGGCACGTCATCGGTATCGGCCAGCAAAGGCTTTAAAATAAAAACATATGACAGGCAGAATTATACTACCATTAACTAGGCTAAATGCTTGTCACCCAACGTGAGGAATATTCATTTTAATTTTTATTCTTCTCTGTTAATGTTAAATCCATGTTATTCATGTCATGTCATGAGTGGTGAGGTCACCAGAGTTACCAGAGTTTTTAGTAGTTGATACCAATACCAGTGAATTTCCACGATTCTCAATACCAATTCAATACCACGGTAAAAATGTCCTGATCAGTTTTTTTTAGCCCCCGATACACATTTAATATCTGTTGAGTCCAGATCCAATACTTGTATTTTCCTTAATCAGTGTTTCCCACAGGATTTTGTGAGACTGGGTTAATTTCGGACCCTCAAGGGGGGTCTGGGGGCATGCTCCCCCGAACGTTTTTTTTACATTTGAAAGTTAAATGCATCAATCTGGTG
>NW_023339718.1:14262240-14326131 GCF_004916995.1 Morone saxatilis
TAGTCTGTATGTGTGAGTGTGTGTGTGTGTGTGTGTGTGTGTAAGTGAGAGAGAAAGAGAGAGAGAGCACGAGTGAGACCTTAAGACCTTGTGCATGATCTATAAAAAGTGAGTCAATATTGCCTAGGGGGTCACTACTACTAACTTGGTTCCCCGTGGTATATGTGTATATCATCATTTTATATAAGCTGTACACCCTGTCAATCTCTACCAGAGCACGGAAAGAATTGAATAAATGTGAGTTTACCACTAGTATCTACTCTGGTCATTGAATCTCAGCAGAGACAGAGATGGATTAAAGCTGTTGAACTGTATTGTGTGTGTGTGTGTGTGTGTGTGTGTGTGTGGTTGTGTTTGCCAACGTGACTGAGAATTGAACAGTGGACTGCTGTAAAATTAACAAGATTAAAGTCTGAATATTACACTAATGAGTTTTATCTGTACTGTATGTGACTCGTAACTATGCCCGGGTAATTAGCTGGTGCTGAAGAAAATGTTCAGAGTTGTTTATAGCATAGTTCAGTCTCTTTAAATTCCCTTTTAAGAGTGCCTGATATATTGTTGCTGTAACCATTTTAGCTTTCATATAAAATGTTCAAAAAATGTCAGAGGTTTAGAGTGCATTTGTTTTTCATGTTAATAATGCAGAGGCTACTCACCATTAAATTCTCTGCCTAATCTAGTACTACTCTCTTCTCAGAGCAGAGAAATAAATCCTCGTTATGAAAAAGGAAACTTCTTCACCTGATACCTCCTAAATAAATCAATTATCTCTGGAATCAAGCAGGTACTGTAGTTGTGAAAGCGATTTCACAGATCGATGGTTGTGTATTGCAACTGCAGTTATCTGATCTGACAAGCGAAACCCACAGCCCTTCATCCTCATCCATCAGGTTGCATCAGGCTAGGCAAGATAGCCCAAATGTCCTTGTCCTCCACCATGTCTTCAAGATCCTAGTGGACCCTGACCTTGTGGATATCAAGGTCTGATCTTCTCCAACTTGTGGGGAACAAAGTGCCTGTATGGAATACCTTCACTAGGCTTGGGCGGTGTCAAGGTAATACGGTGTACCAAGGTATTTAGAGATGCTTGAGGTATGATTTACAATAACTTCAGATCGATCATACTGGCTCTTGGATCGATCTTAGATTTTGATGTTGATCGATCTTGAGTGGGTATGTTTGCTCAAAAGATGCTCTGCGCTTTGTCTCGTAATGTTACTGGTGCTTCACATCGCTGCATTTAATAATCACCACCGTCTGCCCGCGGGAAGAATGAACAGAGTCTGTCCATTCTCGAGTCAAAGCTCTCTTTTCGCTTTCTATTTTTCCAACTGTTTTAGAGCACTAACTGACTTGCTTATTTCTCCTGCTGTCTCTCATCTCACCTCCCCTGTATCACACAGGCTGTGTGTGTATCTCACTCACAGTTGAGTTGCAATACACAGATTTGATGGCTGAGTAGCATCACGTGGGATTATTCTGGGCTGCTAAACCAGTGCTAGAAAAGCGGCACCAGTTAAAATTCTGATCAATATTATAAATGCACAGGATTTGGACTGTAGGCCAGCTTCGTAAGTAATAAAAGTGTAACTACACCCAATTCAATTTTGCTCGCTCCCTCCCTCACCCCTTAAAAAATACATCAGAGGCCTGCAGTGGACAGTGACAACAAGACCAGGATCATCCTTGCAGTTTCATTCTTATTAAGTATACTCTTCAGTATACAGTGCTGGGACACCCAAATGATGCGCAAAACATTAGCCATTTATTGCAACTTTTCAGAAAGAAAGAAAGATCTGATGGTACAACTGGGAATGTCAAGGTATACCATTTTTCAATTTAACTTTGGTTCATTTAAATCAAAAATAAAAAAACAGGAGAATAACGATGTGTGTTTTTGGCAGTGGACATAGCACACTGGTCAGGGTTGGTTAAATAAACTAGGCCAAAGAACCAAAATCAAGGAGCAGAATATCTCGCACTCTCCTGTGCATCTGCAAAGTGTGATTTTAACTCTGTATTCAAAAGTAGCTGCCTTAACGGGAATTCTAAGGGAATCCTATGAATTCCAGTTAAAGAGTTTGTACATCACCGTGGAATTGTTTAAGAAAGAAATGTAATTCATAAAATAATCATTTTTCACCTGTACCGGATGGGAGGGACAGTGGAATATATCTCTGGGCATTTACCTCAAATTTTCTTTGGGTGAATGTCGGCGTGGCTGATTCTGATCTTGCCTCAAACAGCTCATTAGCAGAGTTTGCTGACTCAGACATCAGCAGAACATATCAGAAAGGCATTATTCAACTGGTTAAACTCTCACAGACACAGTTGAGGAACAATCTTACATCTTTTATATTTATGTTTTTCTTCTTTCTTTCAATAATTTTAACATAGATAAAAGAGTATAATTCAGAAACCAAATGTATTATTTATATTTGAAATAGTCTCGGCCCAAAAAGAATAGTTAAATTATTAATTTATTAGTCGGTGTCAGCACAGTGTTACATAACAGAGAAAAATTTTACCATTTCTTCCTCCTAATCCCCTTCGATTTTGAATTTGTTTTCTAGTCTAGAAAAGCAAACATGCCCCTCAATCATCATTGAACCACCAAGGTGCCTCTGAAATCTTCTCTGTGATTAGATTGAACAGGTTTAAACTGAAGATTTGTTAATCCATAGTACCAACCTTCTATTTCCATTATGAAGTTTTAAGCATTGCTTTGCTAAAGCAACAACACTACAAGGCTCTTTATAGGCATTATTGTGCGCTTGACACTGAGAAAGTAACCTGTTCCTATTTAAATCTGTACAGACTTTAATGCTAAGCTTCACAATTATTTTACCAATGACTGGTGATTTCTTATATTTTTATTTAACTGATGCTCAGTTATCTTTGTCTCTTTATACCCTTTCAGTTGTCAGTCTGGTGTAAAGCACTTTGTTCATGTACAAAATATTACTCTTTTTGCAAACCATTCATACAAAATAACATATATTTGTAAAGAGGACAATCCATAATCCATGCCAGGCCAAACTTTTGAATGCTAGGGTAATTACTTTATATAGGCATGTGTTGGCTGTAGACTTTTTCATAGATAGAAAAAGGTATTAAGGTAAGAATCAAACATGTCAGCAACTTGAACATTTTGTTGAGGATAGTAAATAAAAAAAACATAAAAAATTCTACTCCCAACCAAAAGAAAGTGTGAAATTCCTTTGGTCGACAATCATTAGAAAGCCTGTGTGAAAAAGAACTTGCCAAGATTAAGTTGGTGGATTCAAGGTTGTCAAAAGTTGTCAAGAATAATTTTAAACTGTCCTAGGACATGCCTTCGATGTCCTGTCTGTCAGACCCAAGGTGAGTCTGTCAAAGGACTTCGCTACTTGTTTTATCCCCCTTTATCTTTTGTCAGCAGTTGTTTCTTTCTGCTATATCCTCTGAGTGTTTTTGACTTTAAAGGCCAGTTGCTCCATGATTACTTGTAGAAAGGGTAGTGTCTGCATTATAGTATAAAAGCCATTTTGAGTATTTTTAAGAGAAACCAGACCCAGGGAACAAGAAGACTGAAGAAATAGGGAAGTGTCAATGTCAACCAAACAACAGGATTAGTCATCCATTCCAAACAGACCATAACTTAGTGACTAGTGAGTAATTATATCATAATAGGATTAGATCAAATAATGGTCAGTTGTCCTGCTAGATTAACTCCGGGCACTGAAAAGGTAATTTATGAGGTACCAAAATTGCCTCCCGACATCTATGAACAAGTAACACCATATGTTTGGCAGAAGTCTTTTGGGTATTACAAGCCACAGCGAATAAGTTATAGGAAGCATTAGAGTTCATTATTATTATTCAGCTGCTGTGTAATGAAGTCCTGTCACCCATTTTCCCTATTCTTTTGAATAGTGAGTTGTTAAATTCAAGGCCACCTTGATAATGAATTAAATAAGGGAGAACATTACACAGATGGTTTTGTGGAAAATATTTTGGGTCCTGCCCAAAGACCAGGTGATTTCGGTCTTTATTTTTAAACCTGGAGTACACATCACTGCAGAGAGAGGCAATCTGTGCAAGATGTTGGATGTTGTCAGATCCATATAGCACCTAGTGGAGTTAATTTACCTAAGCAGCTGAGCAGAAAAACAGACAATTTTTGGCCCGGGCACACAGCAGAGACTGCACAATAACAAAGCCCAAAAGTATATTTTTCAGATTTCTTCACAAAGAAACATGCTGTTAATTAGGCTTAGTGTCACCACATTTAACCTTTGTTTCACCTGCTGAAACTTACAATAAAAGCAACAGAATGACTTTTCTTCCTTGATTGACAGTTTTCATGGTACACACACACCAACATTTATTCTTTTTTATACCATGCCAGTCAATCTACCCTGGTTAAACAACACTCTTAGTAAAGTGATAGCCTATGTGTAAAAATATATTTTTGTATGTCAGTATTGATAAGTAAGCTAGTAAAGATGGTGGCCAAGTAGACATTGGACATCTATTGGCAACTAACATGTTGTTGGTGTGTTCTGATCGATACTGTATTTGGTTAATGGTGTGTGTATCCTAAATTCTGTCAGGACTGTATTATCTTCAGCCAGAGCAACAGATGATGCTGCACACCTAACAACAGTATAGGTGCTGTGGGACTAGGAAACATCTGTGTTTGTGTGGGTATTTGTTTGCCTGATACTGTATTGCTTCAAACAAAGTTTTTCTTCCTAGTCATTTCCCTATGCATTATGGCCCTTATAGGACTTGCTACCGCAGTGACAATAATTATGTACTTCCCACGCCTGTAAACGCTCTTCGATTGGACACCCAGCCAATTCAGAGGTTGCTGCCGTGAACTAAATCTGAGTTTCTGCTGTGGTGGGTGTGTGCAATGTCCTCTCTGCCACCCAGTGACTCCCGTGTCTTACATATATTAGGCAAAATTAAACTCCAGGGGCTCCTGTTCGTCCAGCCTGGTAAACTTTAACAAGCAAATTTGCGTGGGTTGACCAACAGCAAACCTGTCTAGACAGTGCTGATCCTTGAAGGCATGGAGAGCTTGAGAGGCCAAAATGAAGGACGCTATTATAGCTTATTAGCTGTGTTGTACCATCCACTTTTATATGACACTGCTCTGCTGCCATAAAAAGGCATGGTTTGCAAACCGTTATGAGTTGATGGTACAAATACATCTGTTGAATAAGTTATGCCTTGTCTTGTATCTGATTGGTTGATAGGGACAGTCTTCCTTGGTTAATTAATCATAAACATCAAATACCAGCATGTACAAACACTGTTGCCATATTTACAATTGTAGTGTGTGTGTGTGAGAGACCAACAATGCTAACATTTGGATAATGACATGTTTTAATATACACACATATGGAACAGAAGGGTAAGAGACCCACTCTTAAACACTTTTTACAGTCACAAGGACATTCTTTAGGGGTTTGCACCTTAACACTTCCTGCTCTCAGCCCTTCTCTTTTCAGCACACCTCCTTATCAAGGCAAGGGCCCTTACTAACCTGAGAGTTGATCAGGACAGGTGGTGCCATGATGAGATAAACATGCTCCACACTGAGGATTTAGGGCTGAAAAACACTCAATACTGTGTTCTCTTGTTACTTTAAATTCTCCAGTTTCACATGTCACATATACAGAAACATGAACAGCTAGATGAACTTTGTAACTCAATTTCTTGATTGTACCACTTTGGCCTTAAGGTTCAAAGAGTGGATGAGTTCCACAGCTAGTGTGCATTTATTACTACTTGTAGCATATGGACATGTTCTTGAATGTCTCCATATCAAGGTTGCTGGCCTGTGGCCCTTTGGGGAAACTGGAGCTCTGATGCTGAAAACAACAAATTAATAATTAATAAATCTTGGGCAGACAGCAGTACAGACCTTCCAAATGGACCACAGGCTGCTGTTTGATGTTATATCCCCTGTCTCACTGTCACTATTTTCACTCTGAGGACAGGTTCTTGTGACCTAGAACCACAAGTGCCCAAGTTATGAACATTATTGTACAATTTAGGGAAATCACCATGGTAACAATTGTCACTTTTGTTTGTTGTAAGTGTAGCTCAATGAGTGTCAGACCTCAAAAAGCCGTTCTCTGTCTCATATGCTCTATTTTTGCCTGTTCAGATACATACTGGAACAATCTGTGCACTATGGGGAGTGTGTAGATAATGGTGTGACTCACCTTCTCTCAAAACCCCAGAACCTTTTAACAAGAATTAAAAGTAAGCATTGTAGATATGAAATGAATCATGTTTCTGCAACTGCATGGGCTCTTTCTGGCCTCAAATGTATCTGGACACTGATTGTCATTTAGTCTCTGAGAAATATGATGTTTTGGGGAAAAAAATCAGCCAAATGTTGTCAGTTTAAAAATAAGAACGATAGACCAGTGTCAACTCGGCACATCTTGTATTTGTTCAGTCAGTAGGGCTGCACGATATGCTAAGAAGGCAATGGGTGTTTAAAATCATAATTATTCTAAGCTGGTGAAATGGCAGATTAGATGATGATACTTGAATTACTCCCCTTCAATTAAATCCACAGTCTGGACTGCATTTGGCTATCTGATGACATTCATAAAAAATGCAGTAACCTATGCATTCATATTGCATGTGTTTGCATAAAATAGTCCAAGTCCAAGTTCTCCTGGTTTCATAGTCATTCTGCAACAGTATACCCACTTCTCTTCTTGTCAAAGCCATCAGCATCAAATTGCCACAATTAATTCCAACTTCTTCTTAAATCAGAATCTTTTTATTTAGATTTGCAGGGTATAACAAAAGTGTGGTGCTGGCCATCTTATATATATATATATATATATATATATATCTTATAGAGAAACCAGTGACAAGCATGGGTGAAGATTAATTCCAACTTTAAAAACAAAATGTTGTGATTGAATAATTCAATTTTTTACCACATTGGCAAACTAATAAGTGTGGAGGAAATCAGAGGTAGAAAGACTGAAGGTGAGGGAGTGGGCGACAGATGGGAAGCATAGACTCTGGTCTCAGCTAAATGAGCTGTTGCTAGAATTATTGGTCAAATCAATCCAGCGATGCTTGGGCTGTCTACCTGCAGGGCAGGAGTAGGAGTTTTATGATATCGTTCTCCTGGAGTGGCACAGACAGAGACACACACACACACACACACACACACAGAATAAAATGACATAGACTTTTACCCTGTAAGCCCTCTGGTCATTTTGAGTGTATGATTATAGATCTTCAAACCCTGGCCTGCGATGTATGTTGTCCTTCAATTTTTCCAATTTTTACTTGGCAAAAATTTACATTGCATTGCACAGTGCATTTGTGATTGTACAGTTGAACTGAGTGACCAGAAAGCACAGACCTATGAACCTTTTAATTCAGTCCAACACTGCTGTAAAAAATAGGACCTTGGTGAAAATCGACAGTGTGTAAAAGAGGTGTTGATTCAGCTTTATGGTGATTTTTCGATGCTGTAATTTGCACTTGTAGTGTTGTATTGGATTATGTAATGTTGTAGGGATAGGGTTAGTAAATGAAATGTACATGAACCCTGTAAATGAAATAGTAGAAACAGTCTTCAGTATAATGCAGTTTTATACAACACTGCTACCAAAGTATAGCCTCAAAAATTACCATAGAACTGAGTCAGCACACAAGGTAGTAGTTTGATTTAGGGTATTATGAAGTACAGGGCTACTGTGTGGCATCGTACAGGAGTTTCTGTTTGTTTGTTAACTCAGTATAAATGTGTGTATTCTGAGGAAGGTGATTCCAGTCTTGTTTATTGTGCCCCATCGCATTCACTGGAAAACCTTTGCTGACAAAGGTGATCTTTTTTTAATAGCTTATAGACCGATAGTTAATAGATAATGCACATTAACATAATGAACTGTATGGACATAATGGATTTCTTGTGTTACAAGAGAAAGGTCCGTGTTGCAACAATTAGGGCTGTGCCCGAGTAAAGATTACTTAAAGCCATTAGTCGACTGCTCGTTGAACGTGCGATATTAATTTAATTATTTAAATATCTATATTCTTATAGCCGCCTGTTAAACGATAACAGAAAAAGCGGAAATTGACCTGAATGTGTCCAAACAGTTCGGAGGAGACAACAAGGAGACTGAACATTTAGTTAACTTCTTTCAACAAAGTACGGTATAACATCACACAAGTCTTATTGTTCAAAACATCAACTTCACTGAAATGACTTTTCTCGTCTACTAATGGTTTAGTCAACTATTAAGGGGCATCCCTACTAATTGATTCAGCTGTGACCATTATTATAATACATTGTGTCTAGTGTAATATAATTTGTGTACATTGTATGCATGCTTTTCATTTAGTAAATTATGGTCCTATTTGGAGGAAAATAGACGATAAAGCAGTTTATGCTTTAGGACGGGGCTACCTTATGATTGACAGGTCATTCTCAGTGAGTCTGTCCAGGGCAGCGCACAAAACTCAGATCAAACTGTCAAACTAGGCAGTGTTGATCAAATATGAAGCAAGATTATGTTATTGCGTTGCCCTTTTCTCACTTTAAATAGTTTCACAAACATTTTTTAGTGTACCGTTTATCTGTAGCATGAAATCGTGTGTGACCAGGCGAGCCACCATTGTTTCCTGATACGGAGGAGTCAAAACTGCGTACGACCCGTCCGCTGGCTCGCGCTGGCTCTGTCTAACTGTCATGGCGGAGATTCAAAACGGTACTCCACAAACCAGTGGGTGACGTCACGATGGGTTCACACTTTATTGTATGGCACAAGTAGACATTTTATACTTTAAAATGAGACAGAACTTGTGCATTAATGGATTAAGATTGACAATTACAAACTGGCTCTCTCTGCTTCCATAAGGTGTTTCTCGGCTCTGCCATTGAAAGATACAGTGTACAGTTATTTCTCTTAAGGCCTTAGTTGTTACTGCCAACAGTTAAAGGATTAATTTGTCAGTCAAAAGTGATGATGGGGCTAACCCTGACCATGATCCTATTGATTAAGAACAATGAGTGAAATGTGCTGAGACAAGAGGATTGGACCACATTTCAATAGTACTTGTTCTATCCAACTGGTTTCCTGCCTGTCAGCTTTTTGTAGACAGCGGGGGGATCCTGGGAATCTTGCTGATGCTGGAGAGCCACAATGACTCTGGCTAATTTGATAGGTAGTCTCTGGAAATAAACTTAAGTTATGGCCTGATTATCACATAAATTGCCTTTTTAAATACATTTTATTTCATTGGCAGTGTATATGTTTGCATTATTTGTGTTTGTGTGAGAGGGAGAGAATCAGAAAGTGAGATCCATCCAAGATAACTTGCTCACCATTACTTATATCAACAACGCAGATAATGCTAGTGTGGTTCTTTATTACCGTCATCAGTTTTATTGGTGTTGTTAATACTATGGTTTGTTCCCCTGGCACTCTAATGCAGAAGAGATGAGTTGATCAATCACAGCTAGATTGGCTCCTGGAGGAGAAATAACCTGCATGAAGCAGGAAGAGAGACGGGCAGAGTGAGCGTCAGAAGGAGATAAAAAGCAAAGACGAAAAAGCTAGATGATATGAAAGAATGAACAAAATAATTGAACAAACAAACGGGCACAGATGAGTTATTAGGCAAGAGAGAGGAACCGAGTGAGACGGAAGAAAGAAAATGGGTTGCCCTGGATTGTGTTTCCTCTGTGGGCATAAAAGTGATTTAAATTTAGGAAAAAACAACAAATGTGCACAGAAGGGGGAAAGAAGTCTTTTTTTTTTCTTTATAGTGAAAGGGTGAGCTTTTGCAAGGAGTTAGGAGTACCAAGATAAGAATAATAAAAAGACTGTGACAGGAAATAAAGTGAGTGCTTTACTTTTCTTAGTGCTACAGACCGCAGCACCACCTGCACTACCAGGAGCAGAGATTCTCTAATACTAATAGAAACGGCTGTTTGTTTCCTGCTCTATTTCATTTCTTTATTTTCTTTATTCTTGGATCCCCATTCTTCTCTTTCTGGGGTCTGCACACAACACAACATACATACAAAGAAGACACATAACACATATAAATGTAAGACCAGACAAAATAAAAAAACAAACAAATCATTACACCGCATCCAGTTACAGTCCATCTTAGTTCAGTTAACAGTCAGTAATGCTCAGCATAAAGCTAGGTTGAATAATGCCACAGGAAATAGAAGAACGAAACAAGACATCTGGGTTCAACAGAACTTTGTTTTGAGACGATTATGATTAATGCTGTCCTAACATAGTCACACAGATATACACAAATGCATACCAATCCCAGTTCACTTAACTACATGACATTGGTATCTGTGAATGGGTCGAACTTTAGGCAGCCAACCCCATCATGTTAAACTCAGTATTACTTGCACACACAGACAACAGTTATCAGTCACTCCGTTTGTTGATTTAATTGTAGGTGGTGTGGTTTCGAAGTGAGAGTTGCATTACAATTGCATTATTTCAGTGGAGCTGCTCTTAGTACTTTACATAAGTTTCCTTACATGAATTAGTAAAGCATGATTTTTATCCTAAAAAGTCTCATTTGGAAGTGTAGATTTAAATAACGTCAGCATTCCAGGTGAATTATTGCTGTGTAGGTGGTTTGGAAGTTTTATACTGATAAGGGCATTTTTAGGGTAGAAAGTGGGGATGCTCCGAGAGACGGCAATCTGTACCAGCTGACATTCATTATAAATGACTTGGAATTCACTGGTCAAACAAATACAATTGCAAAACAAGTAAACCACCACTTGCAGTGTTTTCACTGCCCAATCCATCATGGCTGCCCAGTCTCCACCACTCTGTTTCTGAGGCGCTTTCTGTTCCTGTCTAGCTCCACACAAACTTGAGATGGCACTGTTGATGCAGATGCAATAAAGGACAAAGTATGTTCAGGCTACTAGTCCCTAGTAAGCTTGGGGCCCTTTGTTAACCCGCTACGAGCTACTGCAGCTAACAGAGTTAACGGTGAATTTCACAGTATTTGTTAAATGAAAACAAGCATTGTGGGTGTTTTTTTTTTTGCATGTATCAGTGTTTTGTACTGTGTTTCCCGTGTAAGCTTGCTTGTCAGAATCTAATTTTGAGCAACGATTATTTTTTTTGTCACACGCTTCTGATTTTGAGGTTTGCGACCTCAAACATCAAACTACGGTGGAACTTGAGATACAAGAGTGAGGCTGCCGTAGTGTTGGAAGGGAACACGGACTACTGACAGTGGAAGATGTGATGTCGCCTCGTGCTTTCATCAGGTGATTTATAAAGCTGATTTGTGATCACTCAGAGAGGGCTGGGAGACATGTCCAGCATTTTTAAGGTAAGGAGATGGCAGTTGAGTATAACAGAATATAACATGACAGGAACAGGAAACCTTAACTTCAAAAATACCTCAGGTTACACTCACATCAGGCAAGGTGGTGGCTTTTGCAGGAACCTTTTGCATGTTATCTGTCTGAAAAGAAAGTTTTGAAACAAGAATCAGCAGAAGAATCGGATGATAGACTGATCACCACTGACATAAAAAGGGGCCTTTTTAGAATAATGGCAGGTACTGTAACAACCACCTTGCCTAGTTATTGTGATATGAAGAGCAACCTGGAGATGGAGAACAGGAGAGGAGACAATTTTTACCAGATAATAGATAACTTGGCAGATCAGGAACCGAAAGATAACAAAGAGAAAAAAATTCATAATGAAAAGGAAGACGGCAAGGACAGAAATTATGGAAAAAAGACTGGTGTTGATGGGAAAGGAGAGTCAGTGTGGACTGGTGTGAGTCTGTGTTTCACAGCATGAAAGTAGATGAGAAAAATTATTCCTCAGCTGTTTGTCATGGTGGTTAAAATTTCAAGAGAGAGACAAGGAGTGGTTCAGAGACTGGGGAGGCAGAGTTTGGGAGCAGCAGAAGAGAGAGAGGGATGGCAAGAAGACAGAAGAAGCCTAGGCAGTATTTTGTAGTGTAATTAGAAGAGCTCTTACCCCGGGCCGCCATTGGGGATGTTTCTGTTCTCCACTTGAGCGCCTTGTTGTTTATCTGCACAGCTGGTTGAGGGAAGAAAGGGAGCGGGGGGGAAACATGACTAAGCGTGCAGGTTGGAGACAGAGTAGCGAAGGCTTTGGGGTGTCATGTTTTTGAAGTAAATATGCGCACACCTGTGGAGCTTGCTCGCTTCTGTGTTCTTCCATTACGTTGTGAATTCTCAAATCTATTACATGTGCCCCTGTTTAGCTACAATATGTGTCTGCATGTAAAGCCCTTCCAGCTGACCACAGCCATCACATTAGCCCTGCAGATATTTTTAATTAAGTGTGAAGGGCCGGGTGAACATATTTTTCATATATTGCATATCTGCCCCGTCTTTGATTTTAGCTGTTCCTGGATGATTATATTCACATCCACAATAGCTTAAGCACAACTTGAACTTTTTTTTTCTTTTCTTTACTCCTACTTTGTACAGTACTACCTTTATTAAAACCAATAATTAACAGAAATGCATGTATTAAAATATGATTTCAATACATTTAAATGCAACAAGTGTCTGGGGCCAGGCTAAAACTGTAAAATTAAAAAATATTACAATTATGATAATGTAATATCGTAATTATAATATTAATCATGGTATTGCTTGTGCATATGCAGAGGTGCTGAATCACTTAGGAATATGGTAAATTACAGGTTATTGTGTGCTAATGGTTTCCTGTGTGCCTTCTCATGCATGGAATTGCTTGTCCAAGACATTTAAGTGATGTAGACTTTCTGCAAGAGTAATCTGTCGACTCAGCAGTGTGACTTCAGGATCTCTATAGGACAACCATGATTTCACTCTACAAGTCTTTATTAATTCTGGCCAGTTGATCGGGCATTGGCTGGTGTCATTACAAGTGACTTTACTTTGAGTTTTCTCAACCATAACACAAAAAAGTCAGTGTTTTCAAAGCTCAGTACATCATGGCTGACAGATCTGCACCACACTTTTCAGTGACAATGAACAAAAAATGATCTTTATTCATAGTGCGCAAGAAAGGCCAGCCGAAGGGTGTGATAAAGTAAGTGTCAGGTTGTCCAGATGAGAAGTGTACTGCACATAGAAACTGAAGCCACAGAATCACATCTTTCTTCCTTTTTTTTTTTCTTTTCCTTTAATCATACCATTCCCATTTCTTTCTGTTGCAACTGTAGATGCTTGAAACAGAAGCTGAACTTTATTAAAGAAATAAAGGTTGTGATTGTAGATCACAGTGCTGTTAAAAGGCTGTTTATCAAAATACCACATTACTTATTATTAATTAACCTATTTGAGAACACTCACACAAATTGCCACTTGCATTTGCAGATCTCACTGCAGACGCAGAGAAAAAGTCATGTGTAAAAAGACAGTTCTGCTTTAGTTGTAACTGATGAAGTGTCTGTATTTCCAGCTGTTGAAGCAAATACTTAGACTTCTCAGCCATTAATATGTATGTCTGCATGTACAGATTAGTTCACACATATCTCATTACGCACACACTGATTGAGAAACAGTTACACAACTCTCTACTCACGTTGTAAATAGTTTTGCTATAATAATGAATAATAATAATAATAATAATAATAATAATAATAATAATAATAAATTGTGCTCAGTCTGAAATGTCCACATGATATAGAATCAGTACCAGGGAGCACACAGCAAGAACAGATGCAATAAAGGTCGATGGAAAAGGAAACTGATGTTATGTTTTTACTTCTGTTTTTTCACAGTTACCAACAACAGTTACCCTTTTGGGTATCCCAGATCCATCACTGATGCAATCCTGTATTATGCAACAGTTTATAAGTACTATAAATCCTTGAAATTCTTACTTCTCGTCAGTGTTTAGAATGATCCCCAAATCGCTCTTAATTATGAAAACACAATTTATTTTCCAGGAAGCAAAACTCCACAACCTATTCATCATCATTTAAAATGCAACACTGCAAAACAGAAAAGTATCATCCTGCACATAACTTGGCATTTGCCCTGTGAAACTCTAATTAAACGCCGCCGCAAGTAAAGCTAAAAAATGTTAAAATTCCACAAAACCATCAAAAGTAATGAGCCACCTTGAACTCCTTCTCGCTCTAATTTCCTTAAAATTTGCATGGACTAATTTCTAAGGAGTTGTTCTTTGCCGCAGAGTTGACATTGGTCAGATGGATTTAATCATCAAAACACAAAAGCTACCACAAACAAGACCTTGAATCAACAAAAAACTGTTCAGTCTATTGCATGATCTGTTTTGAAATATGAAGAGACATTTATACGCAAGGCTACTGCCTTCACATCAGAGCCCCATAATGCACTATACTACTGTTCTATGCAGTGTATTACTAGAGGCTGTTCCCAGATCCAGTATTATAACCTACAAGAGTTCTCAGTAAGAAGGATATTGATTGCCTGTGTTTTTACAAAGCCCTCCTGAACAGCTTGCTTTTACCTTACATCAGCTGTGTATCTACCTGATATGATCACAAACACAGTACAGCTAGAGCTAGAGGCCTGTCAGGTTATATTGGAGTAAGAGAAATCATATTTTGGGTAGAGTGCGCTGAGAAATTAACTATGAGCTGTGCTGAAAATGAGTATCTTAAGTCCCTCGTGAGTTTAAGACTTAATAAACCACAAAACAAGTTAAAATGATGTCAACAGCACACAATTACAAACGCTGATGCAAAGGTGGGTCATGTGAGGTTGAATGCCAAACAGCAGCCTTTGTTAGAGATTAAAGAGGTCTTGCAATAAGCACTTTGATGTGCAATTTCGAAGCAACAGGAGAGAACTAAAAAAGCTCAGATGAGACCACATTGTGGAAACTGCAGGTATATTTAACAATCAATCTGCAGAATTCTTACATATGTCAAGAGAAAGAGTTTGCAGTCCAACATGACACAACTTTGCATCGGCATTTTCAGTGGTCAGTTACTTACTCTCTAAGACTCTTTTCATTCAGTCTCAACCTTATTTTCTACCTCCTGTTATTTGTGGCTCTTTATTAAACATTTATCTTGATGGTGTGTCTCAGCTGTCTATATTGAAACATTTGAAATTGTCAGTTTTGTTATTAATTTTGTATAATGCAGAGTATTAAAATGTTCTTTCCAATTATATTTCCTTGTATAAATGGAGGCTAACACAACAACAGTGTGCAGTGCAGTGCTGGGCTTCATAATACCTTTAGGTAAACACTGATCAAAGATTTCTGATATGATATGTGTAATAGTGTGAATTTTAACATTCAAATGAAGCCACTTGTTTGTTAAGCTCTTGTTAAAAAAATATTCAGTTTGAAACTGAGCCTGCTCCTCGAAATGCAAGCACTCACTCAAAACAGTATGGTAGAGCACTTCGAATTAAAGTGCCCTCTTGTTGTTTTTGCATAAAATCACATGAATGAGACAGGAGATTAAATATCATTCAGCCTGTTTGACTATTATTCATTCACGATTAGTGGTCACAGGTAACCCTGAAGGCTAATTTGTACTTTCAGCATCTGAGGGGTTGTGCAAGGATCCTTGTGATGTAAATTTAGTCATCACTTAAATCTAATACTGCACTGACTACAAGCCTTGTACAACCCCTGTGTAGTGTGTACGAAACTGTGTATAAATCTGTGCTGCTGTCCATTTTACAGTATCTTTGGGGCCTTAGACGCCAGCCTATATAGATTATATAGATTGCAACTATTGTATGTCAGACCTTGTATGTGCTACTTTTTTGCAGTGTTTTTTTTACATTGGAGATTCAGTATTGATTTTGGTATTCTTTTAACTTTTTAAAAGTTAATGCAACAGCTTTACTATTAGTGTTCAGTATTTTCGTGATCAGGAAGATAATTAATGGCTGAGAGGACTTAAAGTCATCACCACAACTAGTGCAAATAATCTATGATACAATGATAGTGACTGTACATGTAGAATTTCCATACAAAGGGTATGGTTACCCTGGAGCAGGGGTTTTTACAGTCTGGGACCCCTCAGACAAAGCCTAATGTGTAAAAAATGGTCTATTCTTAGGCATTTATTATTGTCTGACTCTTTTTTTAACCAAATCACACTCATTTGGGCTGTTCTATGTGATCTCCTTTTGATAACTAATGTAATATTTTTTCACTTCTATTCACTAGAGCCTCCCTTGAGGCACCCTCTCCCCTTGACTAAAACACATTGACAAAAAATGTATGTGATTTCTTACAAAATGTTCCAGGAGCCCATGTTGTTCATGTTTTTTTTAGCAAATACATAAGGAAGATAGATTTTTCACCAAATGTATTATTTACCTTATTTCCAGGGTCACTGGTACCCCTCTGAATTTAGTATGTTCAATTACCCTGTGTTGGTGCATGCCACAGTAACAAAAAACAAAAACAAACAAAAAACAGCACATGACTTCAGTAACCAGGAGGCATTGAGGCCAGCTGCTAATGCTGCCCATACTTTCTTTGTGTTGACTCCGTTAACTTTACTGAGCACACATGTTGTTATAAAAGTAGCAGGGTTTGAGGTGCCACCTGAATATTTTATGATAAATATGCACGGTTTTGACAACTGCAAATGCGATGTAAAGATTTTAGGCACTTTATTACACTTTGTTTTCATATGTGAATGGTGTGGGCAGCTTGAAGGAGAGGGATGAATCTCTGACTTTGGTATCCATTTTTAAACTATATAAACTATGTATGAATTAATTGTTCCGATTTACTGCTTCTTGGAATGTTTATGATGATTAATCATTGATCGATCAAATTTATTCCAGTAAGAATGTAACTGATTAAAAATGTATTACCTGACAATGTATGTTTTGTGTACCATTTATCTGGAGCTCACATATATTAGCTGTTATACCCCAAGAGAGCATACTTGTGGCTGGGCGATACAGCTATAAAATGTATCACCATAAAAATGTTTCATGTCAAGTCGTTATAATGATGACAATTTTTCTTGACCTATTCATAAAGAATGGTTGAATTTAACCACTTTATGTATCAAGGCACACAGGTAATGATTGTAATGTAAATGTTTTGTCATACGGTATCATTATACCTCTGCATCGTGGACGTTGGCTGCCTGTGGATTGTTTCTTGAGATGTAACAGATGTAGGTTGTGACTGACGTGTATTCAAGTGGATGGAAGTGGCTATGGTTATTCACTCATAGCACTCTCCATTATCAGGGATATGATAGGCTGTTTATGAGCCAGGGTGTATTTGTTATGTGCTTTAATGTTGGTTTGCATTTAGGTGAAATTCGATATTCTATTGAAACATTTCAGTTTGATTTGTCTATTGCTGATACTGTTGTTTTATTGCCCAGGCCTAGGCATACTTCACTTTTACTATTCATAAAAACTACTGGGGCATTTGCACATCTAGCTGCTTTAATTAATTATTGGGTATGATATGATTGAGCAGGTAGATGTTGAGCTGGTTCAGACTGAACCGGACTGGATCCACATCTTTTTCTGTTTGTATTATAAGATGTAAAACTAACTTTTTTCCTGTTAATTAAATGTTTGACAGGAACCCAGTCCGTCTTAAAACTCCCAGGACTATTAACACATTTTCAAATAACTTCATCAAGCTTCCTGAAAGGCTGTTTGAAATTAATTTTTAATCCGTGTTAACAGAAAACAAACATTCTTTTCCTTCCGTCTAACGTCTTCTCACTTGGTCTTTCCGTTCCTTTGCCTCTGGATTGAAAATATTTGTGTCGGGTGTGCTGTCTTGTTTTCACAAGGCTCAAATAAATTGTACATTGTTTTGAGAATTAGCCTAAGAGGAAGTTTCTGTATTTTTCACTTTGCAGAGAAGTGATAGAACTTGGCAAAAAGGTAAACAGTGACAGCACTGTCTTCCTTTAACCGTAGACCCATAGCTAGAGAGAGAAAAAGAGGGAGAGACACACACATAGAATATTCACCCTTGTCAGCCCACGGGCTCCTCAGTGAGGACACCTAATGACCCTCACATGTCTTCCTCTCTTACTCTGACATATAACCACAGAGCCCTCAGCCTTGATTGTATTAGATTCATCTGCTATTAAAGTTGTGATCATGAGACCTAAATTGCCCGCTTTCGTTTTTTTCTCAGAAGGCATGTTAACCATGTGGTAGAATTGCATACACATTCACATTAGCTGTGGCGTAACTAACAAACCAACTAATAAGTAAGCAATATGATTAAACGACAAAGCAGTGTAGTTGAACAATATAAGTTTTTGGTAAAAACAAGTTCCACTCTGTTGCTGTTCTGAAGATTTCGACAGTGTCACACTGCAAAAATTGTTATTGTCAATATCGAATCATTTTTTTGTATATTTTCAATCAATTAGTTGTTTGGTCCATAAAATGGTGAAAATGTTGAACAGTGTTTCCAAAAGCCCAAATGTCTTTGTTTTGTCCACAAAGAAACCAGAAAGTACTCACATTTGATGCTTAGAAATCCTATAATTTGAACATTTTTTTTCTTAAGAAATGATTCAGAACAATAAATTGATTATTAAAATAGTAGGTGATTAATATTATTGTTAGGAAAAAATCGATGAATTGACTAATGTTTGCAGCTCTAGATCACACTATCTCGCTCAGCAGATGGAGTTGCCCAGTTGTCATGGAATTGTAGTTAATAATTTTATTTGTGGATTTCAGTTAAGTTTTCCCCCAGTTTCTTTAACTTAGTGCTAAATATTTTTTCGAATAATTATTATATTTCTCTTTGTAATACATTTGCTTATATTGAAAGGGGCACTGAACTTCAGTTATGAATATTATTACAACCTGACAAAACCGTTGAATAAAGCCTTTTGTGTTCCTGGACTGGAGGGAAAAGTCTGAGAAAATAACCCTGATGTCATTAATGTTGCATTATGGGAAGTAAAAGGGGTTTTTGAGGCCTGACCTCAGTATGTATTATAAGAAGTGGATATCGGACTCGAACATTGTGCCCACTCACTTGAATTAAAAATATTGTCTAGCTTCTGGGTCTTCTTCTGCAGAGTGCGACCCACTAGGCATCGAGTGTTTTGCCCTCTTGGCTCATAGACTTACTACATTGACTTCATGCAAATAAAAAAGCTTTTCTAGGCTCTGGGGAAAATCTTAAAAATATAAACCCTCCACTCACATAAAAAAAATAATAATACAAGGAGTAATAATTTACTTTTTGTGCAGTTGGAGTTGTCCTGCCAACAGTTTTACAGACATGTCTTTTAGAAGGAAGGTCTATGAGGAAAATGGGCTTCATGGGCCCACCAGTATATACTTAATCACTGGATTACCCTTTAAACTAAAACTATTTAACATTAGTACATCCAATCCAGTTCTAGATGTTTTGATATGAATAGCAGTACATTAAGAAATTATTAACTTATATAATATTTTAGATAATTCAATGCATGTGTGTGCATATGCTGGTAGCATAACATTGCTTGTTTGAGTCTATATGCTGCTCCAGGACACTAAAGCAGCCAGATGTCTGCCAATGATTTGAACCCACATTATCTGGGTAATCTCTTCACTTACTACACCACCCATCATCTGATCTTTTTACTGTACTTATTCAGTGGCCTTTAGCTTCTCTTCTGTTGCTCTCATGGCCTTCATCGTTTCACTCAAAACTCCAACCACTTTAACTCGCTCTTATAAAAGCAGTTCATATTTTGCAAAGATAAATCCAGCTTGTTTCTGATGAGTGAGACCTTGTGCCGTACTGTGTGAAAGGACTGCCTGTTTCTGGTCTGATTTAAAGTTGCTGTCAACTGTTTTTGCTGTACACCATCACTACAACTCCTCTGACCATGAATACAAATATAGATAATTATAAACCACTCTGTCACCCATTATTCATCTGTAGGTCAGACATGTTTGAAGAACTTAGTTGTTACTCACACTCACATATTGATAATTCTGTCATATTGATCACACCTTATTTGAACCCTGGTCTCTGATCCGTGTGTGTGTGTGTGTGTGTGTGTCTCTTCATGCATAGTGAGATTATGAGTGCCGTAGTGATGAGCCAATAATTGAATGTACTCTTATCATCCCAGTGAAGCATTTTACAGGCTGTATATTTGACTAATTTATCTGTTATTAATTATAGATTAATAGATTACATTATCAATCAACTGAAACAAGATCATCCCAGACAACAAGAGGATCAAAGACTCCCCTGTTAGTAGTCTATTAATTTATTAGTCAATTGAGAGAAAAATTATGGAAAAATAAGCAGAAATGGCAGAAATTAACTGGTTCCAGCTTTTGAAATGTGAATATTTTCAGATTTATTTTTAGTTAAATAAAACAATTTATATTTTAGCCTATGATGGACTTTGCTGTTTGATTAACAATTTTTGATCAACATAAAATGAAATGAAAAAGTACATTTCTTAAGCCGCAATGCCAAAATGGATCCAGCTTTGTCAAATTTGATGAACTTAAATTAAATTACACACACAAATGATTCACAACTGTGGTAAGTTTTGAAAGAGCTCCCTGCAGTGCACTGCTTGTCACTATTTTTTATTTATTTTTTTTGCCTTTTTATTGCCTTTATTTGATAGTGACAGCCTTCCCTCTGTAATACAAGAAGACACCCATCTTCTAGGGAAATTACTCTATTCTGTTGGAGAAGTTAAAGATGTTATTTTAGTGCATCCCCTCATGATGAATCTCTTCCCCCGAATGTTTTCAGACTCTTTCTCCTCACTCTGAGTTTTCAAGAAGAGAGGCAGCCATTCAGTATGCCTGCCTTGATACAATTCATTGAATTCCTTCTGTCAGTGAGTTATTTTCAGCTGTTGAGGAATTTCACTTACAGTACAGTATTAAGGCATACACATGAATGTCAGGCTTGCCTTTTTATGCTTTCAATTAGATCAGTATATTCTTATGTCTTTGTTGCTGCAGGAATAGGACAGTTCTGGGTCAAAGATGAAAGGAATATTTGTTTATGAATTCAATATGATGATAAGAAGAGGTTATGGGGCAGTTGGTGTTGATCAAACAAGCTTACATTGTTCATTATCAAATGCAGCCTTTGGCGAAGTCTGTTGGACTTTCCACAACATTCGACACAGAAACATTAACATATGTTTACACAATTTATTCCCAAGTGTTGTATAAAGGCTGCTCACCTCTCCTGAATATTTTTGGTTCATGAATCAATTATCAAATAGGCCAGTTGCATAAGACATCAGGTTGCATCATGATTTGTACATTTTGAGGGGTCTCGCTTAATATAGCTTCTTTGGTTTGTTATTTGAAATTTTTAACGCATCTGGGTTTCATGTGCGAAGGTGTTTATGTGGTCCACAGTTTCCATATTCGAGAATCATAGCTGCAGGTATCTCACCTCTTGCCCTTACCTCATACTCTCTTCCAGGTTTCAGGTGTCTTGTATCCCACAGTAGTTAAGAAAACATCCTGTCTTATCATAGAGATAAAATCTGTTTAAAGGTAGGAGAGAGGGAGAAATGAAAAGATAAAAGATTGTGGATAGGAGGAGAGATGATGGGTATCTGACGTGCAATTAGTTCTCTCCTTTTTTGTGAATTCAATGCGAGGTAGAAACCTTTTTATCTCTTAGAAACAGCTCAGCGATCAGTTTAATTATCATCAGATCCTGTTAGTCAAAAACATGATGATCAGTGTAATTATCATCAGATCCCGTTAGTCGAAAACAATCTGATCTCTCTTTTTGTAAGCTTGTCTCCGTCTCCCCTCTCTCGTGTTTTCCCTCAGTCACACAGTTTTTGTGAGCGCTTTAATGTTTTCATGAAAGAACATCAAAAGTCACAGCAATTCTATCTCTCGCTCTTTATCTTTTTATTGTTCTGTCTGGGCCTTGTTTGTTGTGACTAAATGGAGGTCACCCAAAGGGCAGAAAAATATCATATCCAACCATATCTGATGTACTTCAACAATAAACCATATCTGAAAACAAACAGTTATAATTCTTAAAAGTATTGGCAAACTAGGGATTACGTCAGCTGTCATACAGGTGTTTTTACTCTCTGCTGTATATTTCTCTTCCACTCTGCTGAGCTCTGCGTGCATCGGCTCAGCACCACCTGCAGCGTAACACCGCCAAGGGCAGGGCTCAGTTCCCACTTGGAGGAGAGACAGACAGCGGTGGAGAGCTGCATACTCACAACCCCACTGCAAGTGCCACTAAAGCCCTGCGAACAATTGGGCAATAAGAGTAAAGTATTAATGTAATCTGCGCAAAAGTTGTACAGATGTCCGGAATTAACACTCAGCAGGCAAAGGCTGCACCAAAGCAACAAATGGACTTGGTAACAGCAGATAGTCAATATTAAATGAGTTGGACAGGGATCATGGGCCAAAAGAACTTGAATGGGACATCTCTCAAAATCACAGGTGATACTCATCAGATTTAAGGTGGCTAATTTCCATTCAAGTGACTGCGAGCCAACTTGAACAATATCATCATTTATGATTCATATTTCAAAATGTCTTCCTTGAAAAATTACTATTCTGATATTGTGATTTTTTTCTGAGCTTTACTCAGGTTAACTTGAATGCCAGTTTGATCACTTGGGACAATGAAGCTGTGGAAGGATATTGCAGTATTTATTAGTTATGAGTGGACTCTTGAAGACCTGCACTTAGATGATTTATTTTCTTATCCAGGCCACATGTGCTCTCATTTCCAATTTAACTTCTTTCTTCGAGTGCTGATATTAAATGGGTAACTATTAAGGGAATATTTTAATGGCTCATATTGGGTAAAATAAAGCAGATCAAACTCGGCTGCTTTCTTTACTGTATTCCGCTGTGTTTTGTCCACCTTAGCCTGTTAGTGTTCTCCTTAATGACTGTCCTGGTTCTACACTTTCCTCCATATATGAGTGAAAATGAAAAATAATTTGGTCACACCAGTGATTGACTATTCTGACATCCAGGTTTGCAAAATGCATGTAATCACTCTTTGTATTTTGAAGTGAATTTACTCAGACAGTAATACATCTGTTATCTTTTATTAACAAAGAGCAAAAATGTACAAAACATTCAGCTCGCAGCATCTCATTTTTCACCGACACAGACGTTGTTGCTTTCACTGGTTAAAATGATGAACAGTGGCGGCAGGTCTTATCAGCTGTCCCTAATTAACATTAATTCCATGAGTGACTTGATGGCAGGCTGAAATTAAACCGTTATAGGTTTGAGTGCTCTCTGCAAGCCAGTGCCTTTACTCTTTATGATTGTTTATGAGGTAAAAAAAAAAAAAAAAGTTGTGTTTTTGTAGTCCCAACAACAGAGGGATACTGTAGACTGTATCATTAAAAATTGACACAGTCTGATTTTCTGTGACGTCACCTATGGGTTTCTGAAGAGCATTGTGAAGCTCAAAGTGTGGCTGTCAAACTCCGCTGTGTCCCAGCTAATCAAAAAATCATGAAAAAAAACATGTTGTGCGTGGGTGGAGCTGAGGTGCGCCGGATGAAGCTTGATTAAAAACAAAACAGCCGCCTGTGATGGCACCCACCTGTTACTCTCACTCCATGCCCTTAATTATCCATAACTTTTAGCTTTAATGTGAGTTAAAGTTAAATTAAAATGTACACCCTGTGTAGTGAATGAATCAGGGAATTTAGACCAAAACAGTCTGTAAACAAGTTTCTTTCTGCTATAAAGTTGGGCATTTTAATATGGGGCCTTATAGAGGTTGACTCACAATTTTCAAGTGTCATTCATTCTCCAAGTAAAATACTATTTGTATCAATAATCAATAATATAATACTTATATATTTCTTTTAATTAATTGGCCAAGGATTCAGCCTTGACACGTGGCGCACCAGCTCTTCCAGGTGAGCTACCAGGCACTGTCATCTCTTAAGGTAAATTAACTGAATAGCTTCATTTTTGTTGGGCATTTTGAAAATGTAGCCATTTCATACATGTGTAGGAGCTGATTTTTAATAACATGGAGGATGAGGTGGTTTCCAAAAGATTCTTGTATTATTATTATTCTTTGCAACTCTTATAAACCATGTAATGTGTTGGAATTCAAAAACAAAAATAATCATAAGCAACTTACCCAGAAATATGAAAATCTCATATCTAATCAGATAGTGGTACAGTAAGTCAGAATTCCTTACCAGAGTGAAAACCTTTTATTTTGATTGTTTGCTGCTAGGGTGTTTTATATAAGGGGTTTCTACAAGCATGGACATTAAAATAAAACAGTGTGCAGCCAAAGGGAGGAAGAGGGCAGAGGGAAACTGTAAAGAATTCCTTTTGTTCTGGGAAATCAATGATACTCTCTGGCTCCATGATGCACAGCTACTGATTCACAGATTGATTTTCTATGTGTGTGTGCAGTGAAACAGAGACAGTTGACGCATTCAGGTGCATAGCTGTGTGTGTGTTTACCATATCAACACTATATTCGAATAGCCTGCTTTACTTGCAGACTGAAAATAAAAGCCCATCATGTTGATGTCCCTGTGGTGCTATCTATTGTCCTGCTCAGCAGAATTCTTTCCATTGGTTTGTTTAAGAAAGCTCATAATTATGTCAAAGACACGCTGTTAACGCTATCACCAATACACTATGTACCACTGCATTTTCCTATTTATCTCTTCCTTGCTAAAGCAACAGTCAGATTAAAATATTCTTTTCAACAGGAGGAGAAATTCTCTGCCAACAGCAAACATTTGTCACAGTTATTGTAGTCACAGATTGACTCCATGTTTTTACACCACATAATGTAACTAAGTGAGTGATTATTGTCAAAAAAAAAGGTCAACCGCTCATGGAGTTGACCTGTGGTGATATATAGGATTTATGATTAACGCAACAGTCCCTGTTAACAATAGAGGCCTTTTCATTCCTGGTTAGTTTTTAACGGTGATGTGATAACTTGTAATTTCCACAGTCATTTGACTCATATTGATGTCAATCATTTTATTGCAATGCCATTCTGTGTCTATTTTTCAGCAGTGAGCTGTCCTGTAATAGTGATTTTCGCTGCAGATGCAATCATCTTATCGACACTGCTTTATTAGAGTCTTTCCTGAGTTATACTCCGCTCTTCTTTTGTGTTTGCCGACGCTCACATAGGTCGAGATGCATGAGCGTAATCTAATTATACCATACACCCCTATTCTTTTTATTTTAGGGTTATTTTGTAGAGAGACAGTAAGGTGGGGAAGGGGGGGGGACATGCACCAATGGACTCTGCCTTTTTATATGTGGGACATACACTCTACCAGGTGGGCTGCCAGGATGCCCCATACATCCCCATTCATTTCAGATACTGTATGAACATTGTCAATTTATTATTAATTCGGTGTTAATTGCTGTGGTCTTACCATCAGTTCATAGAAAAATCAATAATTACTGTTAATTGCTCCCATGTGTTTTTTTGACAATAATATTACTATTATGGAGATGATGGTTGTCCAAACTGTCCAAATATGGATTACTCCTGTTTCCTGGGCATTGCCTTTGATGTTTAATTGACGTGTTCAACATTGCAAAGACTATGAAAAGAGGGAAAGACACATGTAGTCTGTTGGCTAATTGTTCCTTATAAAATTTCCAAGGAACTTATTCCAATTAGGGGGAAAAAAAAGCTCATTTGTATGCAGCTTGAATTTCAGCCAGGACTGCGTAAAAAACAAACTGAATTGGTAAACAAGTTATTAGTGCAGGAGGAGTTGCAACGGCTCCATTGTGGGAATTTGGTGGAGCTCAGCGGCAGGTAGGTTTTTCCAAATAAATTGTGAATTTGCAGTGATGCTTTATTTTTTTTAAACATATTTTTAAAGTTGTATCTAGGTAACATTTAGCTAACCATCCTCTTTATCAAGTACATACACAGTGAAATGCAGACCTTGGTTTACCATTCATGTGGCTGTTTAATTGAATTTACTGTATGCGATGTATAAGCTTGTCTATTGTTAGTGTCATACTCTGTCACCATTCAAACTTTACATTTGGTTTATTGTCAGGTTAACAATGTCAGTGCTGCTCTACAGTATTTTCAGTTATTTTTGTTTAAATTCGTGTGGCATAAACATACAGTGTATGATTCCTCTATTGCCTTACCATCGTATACAATGTTATGTGTCTTTGTATGTATGTGATGCCATAGTAACCTCAGCCATGTTGCTTTTGTTGTTGTGTTTGACCTTGAGGTCTTTCCAGATAATAGATAATAGAAACCCACCCACCATTTTGGCATTTAGACTTCTATGAGAAAAGTCAGAATTATCTTTTTTAGTTTTCTCTTTTGTTTTGTTTTGTTTTTGGAGCAGTACATCACATTTATACCTACATACAGATGCTGTATGTGCGAGGATAAAAAGGAAAAGATATGTGTATATTGACTTTGACAAACATCTGATCTGATTGAGATTCTTAATTCTCCATGTCTATCTCCGTTGGAAACAGACGCTAAGTGTATTTAAAGCCCCCACTAATCACTGAGTGGCTTCGGGAATAGACCTGACTGCACCAACATCACTTCGACTGCTGCTCTAAAATTATCTGCAATCTAATCTGACCTGGCAGCTCGTAATGGCTTCTGATTTTTCATCCTTTCTCATCACAGGCCTACTTACGTCTGGGCTATCACATTAGAAAACTACAGCATATTACTTAAAGACTGTAATTGATCAATTAAGTTCCGGGGAGAGGATGAACTAAGAAAGCATAAGTGTGAGGAGGTACAGATTTGAATGCATGCATGTCATGTTTCTATATATTAGTGTGTGAGTTCATGTTGTATGTTGACTCTTACACAGGTCTGGCCTTGGCACACAACGCTGTCTCTAGCTGTTTCCATGTGGTCTTGTATTCCCTCTGGAGTGGCTTATATAACCCCATTAGAGCCTTTGATTCTGATTCTGATTCTCTGGCTCTGTAATTTACAGTTTTACACCCTTTACTGCTTGTTTTGTTGCCTTGTGTCCTCCATCACCCTCTGCACCTGCGAAGCATCACCGGGCCATGGGAACATCTTATCAATGTTTTTGTTCCCACTGGAGTTGGTAATGAATGTGGGAACGTGAGCCAGTTGAAATGGAGCATCTCCCCATGGGGAAGGCTTAAGTTTTAATTAGCAAAGTTAATGGGGCAGAGTGGGATCAACAGAGTGGGAGACAGCGAAAGGAAAAGTCTCCCATTGAGCTTAATGACACTCCTGAATCTGATGGGTGTAACCACAGAAAGATGTATTAGAAGAGCGTTTATGCCAATGGATGGCAGCAATCCACGTCTTCATCCGTTTGTAGTAGAAGCAAAGCCTTACATAAAACTAAAGGGAAGCTCTCTCAGGACGGTGGTGTTTATACTGATGTAGCTCTCTCTTTGGTGAGTTTGCACTGGCTGTTGATCTGTATGAAATGTACCTTAATCTCAGATGATTACTCATTTGAGCTCAGACACAGCCAACTTATAAATTAGGTAACCTCTTTAAGCTAGATCGTATTACATTGTGACCTATGTTGCCAACTCTCATTACTGGGTTTCCGCGTGGGCAAGGGACCAGCATCAGTTACATAAGAGCTGTTTTTCATCTGATGGCTATGTACCTTGCTTTTAATGATTTATAACTCACTAGTGAGTGTCTGCCCCGCTGCACCTGTGCGTTGCTGAGCAAAGACAGCCTCGAGTTCCTCTCAATCTCTAACCTCTTAATGGCAGCTCTGTCCTTGTTTTATTCCTATCTGCATACAGAAGTGCACAACACAAAACTTTCAAACTAAAGTTTGCCACGAGTTCAATAACGTGAAACAATAGAAACCCAACACAATGAAATCAGCAGCAAGAAGCTACTTTCCCTTAACTGAAAAGAATGATGGGGAAGTTAAGAATTGAAGAGAATTTGTTATGGTGGAGGGGAAGAAGTGCTGGTTAGATGGGTGAAATTGTAGCTATGGGCACAGGGTGATAGATGGGTGAGTGCTGCCAACTCTCCCCTGCCAAGGACCAGAGGACAAAATGAATTTTGTGTCATACTGAGAGTGTGAGTGTGTGTGTGAGTGCATGTGTGTTTATTTTCTTAAATTGGAGAGGTGAAGCCTTTTCTCAAAGCAATGCCTAAAAAAAGCTCCTAAAAATTACTGCCAACTCACATTCACATGCTTACAAAATGTCCTTATTACCAGAACACAATGTGAGAATGCACTGTTTTAACATGATGCCATATAATATACTCTCCCCCCCAATTTATTCTTTGGTAGGTCTCTGGGTAGAAGCCTGCAGGGGGCTCAACATGGTGCAGGAGAAGAACGACGGGATAAACAAAGACATGGTCCCTCCACCAATTCAACAGAATAGACCTGCTGTAAGAACACTGGCTGCGTGACTCTCTCCCACTGTCATCTCCCACTTACTTCATGTGCAGTAATCTCAAACTCTTTGTTTTTCACAATCACAAGAGAACACGCACAACCCCAGTTGCTTAATGCTGTTTGGTGTTTACCAAATCTCAGGATGGGATGTATCAGTGAGTCATACTGATGCATCAGAAAATGAAGAAGTTTTGACATTTTGGGAAATATGCTAATTGCTTATTCACAAACAGAAATGTGAAAACAACATTTTGTGCTTTTATGGGGAGTTGCTATTTTTTTTACAAACATTTTTTGGCATGATGACTTTCCGGAGTCTTGTGACCGTGAATATGCCAGGGGGGTGGATAACAAACTCTTGTTTGTCTAGTAGGGTTGGGAGATAAGTTAAAAATTTCCAGCCGCCTGCCATCAGCTCAACAACCGGCGATTGCCGATGTATCTGCCTAGGTGTCCACCCCCACCACCAGCTGGATGTGTGTCAGCAGCTAGTTCACTGTGTTTAAATGAATAAACAAAATAAACCCAAAAAACGCAAAGAAAGGAAATATTCCTACAACTGTTTTTCTTACTAAACAGAAAAATACAACTGTACACTTTCTGAAGTTATTGGGTGTTTGTAGATTTGAAGAAAAATGTGTCAAAAACATTCTGTCAAAGCCAAGATGAAGGACATATGTGTCAGGGCTAGTGTACAGAAGACAAACAAATGACACATTCAGGTGTTAATTATATGTCAAATAACCTTTGGCCTTCCTCAGTACAATGGGTTTTAAAGTTACAGTGTAGCTCTGAGTTGACTGTCAGTGCATTCTGACCTGACTTCCTCACAACTTCAACACAGAGAATCACAAAGGCATCACCAAATCAATACATTGAATTACTGAGCCTGACTAAATCTAAAATTTTAATTCCCACAAGTTCTCTTGAACTGAGACCAGCTAAAAGGACCAGTGTGTAGTATTTTGTGGCATCTAGCGTTGAAGCTGTAGATTACAGCCAATAGATCCTCGTAAAGGTGCACACTGGACCTTTAAGTGCCAGTAACAATTTTGATAAACAATTGTTTTTTTGTCAAACTTGATATTGACATGATGGGCAGTATTTAATCATTAACTGACACTCACAAAAAACATCTTGGTTAGTTATTCTACTGTTCCAAAATATAATTATTCTGGCTCTACGTTGTTTTTCCTCTCACTCGTTCAATCTATATGTTGTCCAATCGCCCCAACCCTGTTATGTAGAAATATTAAGAATACATTACTCCTCCTAAAACCACAAATTGTCTGTTGACTTTCCAGCCACCATAGTTTATGAAGTCAATGTTTTGTGCCAGTTGGCTGATTCAGTTGATCATTTTAACACTATTAAAATGAATCTAAACTAAGATTAAGTAACTTGAACAAAAACCAATGTGGACCTGTGTTTCATTAGTTGTGTTGAGTGAGTTTCAAGCCTCTGTGAGTTGATTTAGCTAATGTACTAAAACCAAAGGGGAAGGTAGGAAAAATGTTTGCTAGTATTGGGAAGTGGTTGCCAGTTAAAGGGGAACTTGGCAACGCTTTTCCAGCTTAATAACCGCGTTTTTTAGAAAAATCATTTGGATGGTTAATGGCCTGTTACCGGTGAAAAAATGGTGACCCCCCACCCCCCTCCCCAGGGACGACCCCAGGCCGGAAAACCAACGCTTGCACCTTTGGGAAGCTACCTCCCGGTAAATTGGGATAGGAAAGTATCGGAGAAGTGAGAACAGCCGAGAAAAGCAGAACGGTCTTTACGGCAATTCACATAAATTGCCAGCACGCCGCCCTCAATAACGGCTGGTTATAATGTAATTACCAGCCTCGGTAAGAATGATTGCCCACACGAAAGATTGGGCCTGGCGAAAAAGGAGAGAGAATCAGCAGCGTAGAAAGCGGGGAGGAGGGTGCCGCAAGTGAGTTTTTTACGACGTGTTGTGAAATACACGTCGCAGAGCTGTAGGGGGAGCTCGTTGGAAAACATGCGATGACAAGTGAAAACCAGCGAAGAAATGGCTAGAGTTGCCAAGTTCCCCTTTAACAGACTTGAAAAATGAGCCTGGTATCAGTCTTTTCAGTGAACAAGCCCAAAATGTCGAACTATCCATTAAACATGTGAGCTGGTATTTGGTTTTTATGCCAAAGCTTTCCCTTCATACTTATGTCATTTACTGTTATCTTTTTTGTGTTTATACCATTCCTCTTGACAGTTCGAGCTAGACTTAGTCATTGCAGCAGTGTTTTGTCTTTAAATTGACCTTTTCCTGGCAAAGCACTGATTCACTCAGCTGCTCTGTTTGCTCTGTTTTCCCGTATCCATCATCATCATTCAACCAGGAGAAAGTGTCATTGATTTTAGGAGATTCATTAGCTCCTGTATTTAAACAGGGTAACCAGTATGAATCCTAACTAACACTTAATTTCAGGCATTGAAAGCCCACATGCACACACTACACGATAATTAGTGGTTATTGTTGCTGTTTGTTATCATAATACAAATATTTGTATAACTGACCATCAGTCAACTTGCTTCAAGAGACCTTAAGTCTGACTGATTAGTATACAGTTCACAGTGTGGCCTGTGCTTCAGTGCATGAGCTGTTTATGCCTGATGTGCACTGATTGCCTGATACTGGGTCTCATATGGGCTCTGTATTAATATTTACTGCACTGCAAGTTATTGCATGCTACCATGGTTTTCAAAGTTAACCCAATCGTAGCAACACAGAAATCATAACAAACTCAAAATCAAATTTAGGAGCAAAGAATCAAAGCATTTAAATTGGCTTTTATTTTTTCTCCTTTTATTTACCAGTGCTGTTATTTCTGAAGCTGGTGAAATCAAATGTAGCTCGCTGGCAGTAATATGACATTTTATCAATACTGACATGTTTTATAAACTTGTCAGTTTATATGCACACAGGAGTCGAGGTTACTGGGAGGAATCAGGTAATAACAGGTTTACATGCACTGATAGAAACCTGGCTACAGTAAATCCGTGTATAATGTGTGTATAATAAATGTATAATATGCAGCCGGTCAGTAATCAGATTTTTCTTCTACCCCTGACCTTATTTTTATGTGTTGCAGGGCTAATGGTGCAGTGAGAGAAGAGGCTCTGTAGCTTTTCTTTACAACACAAATGTGTCTTAATTTTACAAAAAAACAGACTTAATTAGCCTTCTGACGGCTACTTTGTGTTAGTTTTAGAGGGTGGAATTATTTTGAATATAAGGATACATTTCTATGAGTAATGATCTCTCCTTTGATCCCACAGCCCTGCTGTCACAGTGATTTTTTGCCTGTCCCAGTCTTTCTTTGTCAGGCACATGTTGACATGTAAAAATAACTCCTAGAAACCCAGTTGTGCATTTACTGTACATGGCCAGGAAATCAGTATTCTCCACAAGAAATTTGGTTGGGGGAAATTGTGTTTCTCTGATTCTCTACTTCAATTACAGAAACCAGATTTGTTGTATATATAATGAAATCTGGTGGTCACTGCAGAAAACAGACTTTAAACTGAAGGATGTAAATGCACTGGCTAGGTCAGTAGTGAGTTTGTAACCAACTAAGGCATCTCTGACTTATCCTGTTCAAAATTAGATTAGTTCACTCCCTATGAATTACTACATACACTCAGTTGTCAGTACATTCGGTACACCCAAGATAAAATGAATGCAGTCTAATAACAGTTCTGCAATACCTTCCTCCATGAAGGTTATAATGTTACCTTTACAAGGAAGCTGTTTTGACTGTATGATCAGTTTGGAGACTGCAGTTTGCGGTGCTGCTGAATTGTATTATATTATATTGAAGCTGTTTCTATCATTTGTCAGTGCACATGAAATGGCAGCTGTGTGTCATTTCAATAAGTGGATGTGGTTGTAAACTCTGTGTATGTGACACCTTGTTTGTGTAATTCTGTTTTCTTCCCTCTCAGTTGTCACTGGAACCAAAGATCAAGAAGAAGCTGAAGACGGTGCCTCCCAGCCTGGGCAAGTTCAGACCACTTGTTGGCCAATGCTGCCACCAGTGCACCCCAGACAGTCTGGTGAGTGTGCAGTGCAGAGGCCAGAGAAGGTTAGAGAGAGAAAGGAAAGGTTGAAAACTAGCCCAATGAAATGTGAGAGGTAGGCTGTATATCGATACCATCCAAGAAATGTAATTTATGTAAGTCCAAATTATTAGAAAACAAACTATTTCACTGACAGATACTGAGCTTGCATGGCACACTAAGCTCGTTTAGTTAATTTGAAGATTATTTCATTCATCCTTCAGGTGCATGTGTCCTTTTTAAACAGTGAATTGTATTTTGTGCAGCAGAGTTCATTCTGGGTTGATGTTGACTCCCAGGTCATCTGTGTTTTTCTATCATGTCTAGAGTAAGAAGCTTGGACAAAACTCTTCCCTCGGCTTTCACAACTTGCTGAGTGTCAACGAAACGCACACCAGGTATTGATAGTATCTACAGTATTCAGGCAAACGCATATGAAACCTTTAAATCCCAACACACTCACCCTTGCTCATTTTCTGCCTCTGCATTGTGTGTTTGCTGTTGTAGGTATCGAGGCTGGCTGGTGCGGAGGGTGTGCTGCGCGCTGTTTGTGAGTGGGTGCAAGGTTTACGCGAGTCCTGTTAGCAACAGACTGGAGAGAGTGTGTCAAAGCAACAGGTACCTGAGGGGAAAGAGAATCAGGAGAAGAGGACTAGAGATGCCAGAGGAGAGTAAATAAATGATAGGCAGAGATACAGAAAATGAAACAGGTCCTTCAGTTCTGGTGAGAGGGAGAGACAGAGGAGAGAGGAGATAAGAGACAAAAACAAAGATATAGAAAAGGAAGGCTATCACGAGGTCTGTGCAGGGTGAATAAGAGAAATGGGATAACTTTGGACTGTCGTCACACTTTCCCTATCTCTGTCACCGAGTCTTCAGTTTATATTTGTTGTCTGTAATTGAGTTTAACCTTTATGTAACCTCTTTACTCAGGGATGTTGTTGTTGTTGTGTTTCTGGAAGGCGGGTGTTTGTCCGTGTGTAGCACAGAAGAGGCTTTGTGCTGTGTTAACCGTGCTGTCCTGTGACCATGTGTTTCAGGGTTAAGGAGGTGCTCACAGCAGAGCATAAAGCACCTCAGGGGGGAGACAGCCGAGGGCAGACCAACCGCCTCTCACCATTCCTCCCCCTCATTAACACCTGCATCTTCCCTGGCCTCTTGCGGTGTGTGTTTGTGTGTTTGTGTATGTGTGTGGGACGATGGGCAAAGGGCGAGGTTCACAGGTGGCTGTTTGTATATTTATTAATAAAATACTTTGGTGTATCGATTTGAAGCTGCACTATGCAATCCTTTCACTTTAAAGTAACAAGAAATAAATAGGCTCATTCGTCCTCAAAATAGTCCTTTGGATAACAATGATCCTAAAGGTTTTGTTGTACCCAGCAGTTAAAATGATTGCTACTTTATTAATGACAATTATATTTGGTGCCTCTACTTAATAGATAAGGCTGCTGATATATTTTTCTGATTGTCAACAAATCCCGACAAAGGCCAATAATTAATCGTTCCTGCAGTATATATATCTTATTTCTCTGTTCCATACACCTCCATGGTTGTCAACACATCTATGTGCCACATTGTTGTACTGCCTGATGATAAACATGGGCACTGTAGTTTATTTTGAGCCAATCACACATGCACAGTCCTGCTGCCATACATACTCACTAGAGCACAAACTCTACCACTGAAAAAAACTACAGTGCTCAGCAATTTTACAAAGTATTAGCCTTTTTTTCAAATGAAATTTATAGTCTTGAGTTGTTTTTAGAGGAACAAATGGGCTTGGGGCTGAGAGCATCAGAAAGTCAGGAGGTTTTGAGTGAATGGGATTTTGTTTACAATAACAAAATTATAGAATACTGACAGCCATAACCTCAAAGTAATGCCATACCCAAGAGCTTCAGCGGCTGTTGCTGTGGAGAAGAAGCCAGTCAAACACTGATAGCGTAGATGAATGATTGGATATTTATTTATTTAACAGTTTTATGTACACAACTGTTTTTTGATCTAAGAACAAAAGAAGATACTTTCTAACACAGTTGCTCATGTTTGTTTTTGTTTGTTTTTACTTACGATTAAACTGATATAAAAGTTTCATGCCTTCCCAAACTTTGGAAGTGCTCCAACTGTCAAAAGAAAATAAACACTAGGGACTGCTTTATAAACCTGGTGCCACCAGGAAGACAATCACAGAAATGGCTTATATATTGTGCTCCTAGACATATAGATAGTGTTTTATATACAAGAACTTACAGGTGCTTGAGGAGCCATCCGTCATCATGCTCTTCAAGATGACTGACAGTTGTTGAGGCATAAACTAACCCAGGCCAGTGGAGGACATTCACTCTTCGATCGCTCCTGGCCAAAATATACGTGTTGTATTTTAAATTGAAATAGGGTGTTATGACTCTGACAGGTCTTAAGAGCCTGTTGCTGTAGCCACAGACAGTATTAGATTTCTGCAAATGTCTAGTGAAATGGAGTGGAAACTTATGGCTTTTTTTAAAAACATTTTTTAAAGAAACTTTTTAGGGCTTTTTTAGTCTTTGGAATCTCTTGTAAAGATCTGCCCTGTACTGTCTTTCTTCTCTCTTTCTCTCCCCCTCATTTACAGCCTCAGCCTTCGTCTCTATCTACAGCTGTCACCCTCACACACACCCGACTTTATCGCTTCCCATTTTTGCTTTTTTCCTTATGTCATCATATTCTTTCTTATCATTATCTCTCTTCTCTCCACTTTGTCTCACTCCCATCTATCTCATTTACATGTTGTCACACTTAAATCAATCCTCACTTCCTCTGTTAAAGCTCCATTTTGCTTAACATCCCGTTATTGGTGGCTATTTCTCAGGGTTCACACACGTCCTGGAAACACGTGGGAATTTGTTAAAATAACCAAATACCCTGGAATTAATTGCTCTTGTAATTGTATTTTAGCCCCACACTCCAATCGCCTACATAAACTTAGGTGCGTAATTTGTTTGACACTGTAGAATAAGCTGCGTGCTATGACACTTCAAAGTGAGTTTACCAGATGCGAAGCAGAACCGAAATAAGCTTGTACTTGGAGCGATAAGTTGGCTGTGGCACGAAAACAAGCTAACACGGAGCGTCCCATAAACGCTGATCACCTCTCTGTAATCAACCTGAGGCACTTTAACATGAGCCCTGGATCATTAAAAAAGGAGGAATAAAACTAGTGTTAAATGTGTCAATAATACGCATATCTGTATATAACCATTGATGAGCAAGTGCTGTCCTCTATTGTCAAGAAAAAGTCCTGGAAAAGAATTTCTTAAAAAGAGTAGGAAGCCTGAATTTTCTTCTTAGCTTCACCACTATCTGTCGATTATTGCCTGTACATTGTCGCCCTCCCCTCCTTATCTCCAGTTACTTATTATTTCTACTGTTCTTTCCTTCGTCTTTTGATACATCTCTCCTGACCAGATTCGTGGGCTGGGTGATGCTGAAGATGTTTGCTTCCATGTTTGACAGCATTCAGATTAACCTTAACCATCTCCCTGCTTTGCACAGAGCTTCACAAGAGGTAAACGTATCTAAAAACACACATACATATGCAGATGATCTTCCACAAGGGGTGTCAACTCTTTCTCCAAAACATGGAAAGCGCACGTTGTATTGGACACTGGATACTATGGTGTTTTGTTTTCATATAAAATCAGACACAGGATGTGAAACTACGCTGTGCTCTATCGATCTAATGAGATGGTAAACAGCTACACTTTGTATACATCTACTACAAAACATTTTAAGGTTCACAAAAATGTCAGATTTTTCACTGTTTTTCAAGTTACTTTTAAAAGTCTGTAAGAAAATACTTAGAACTTTTGATTTTCTCTTACTTGCTTTATTATAATTAATTATTTTGTTTTTTTACTGAAGACCACATATCTCTAATTACATGGTTGACTAAATAAATACAAGTAAAAAAGTCTCAGGAAAGAGAGAGGCTGCTGTTTTCAGGGGTTCAAGATGGGCATGAATGAATTCAGTGAACTTTATATCAATGAAAACCATTCATTATTCTTAATTTGTCCAAATGTGTTTTTGAAACCTGGAAATGGGAGGATCGTGTACAAAATGGATTTAGTTTTAGTGTGTCTCAATCTACCCTCAAATGTATAATCTGATTTGTCACATATATTTTAATATATGTGACAAATCAATATTTTATTATTTTCATTATTTCACACATATATTAATGTAAGAAGGCACCCTCATACATGTCTTCAGATATTTAACTGTGTATTGATTACAGATAAAATAATAATCATATCATATGACGTGATTGTAACTGAAGACTAATTCTTTTGAGATTTTCAGAACAGGTTTGCCATAGACAAAAGGTAGATAAAATGATGAACAAAAATAAAAAAAAGTAATAAACTTGTTTTCATCATCGCTTTAATATAACCTAGCAATACTCTTGACTACTTACATGTTTTATTATTGCAGCACTTTTATTGCAAACCTTATTACCCTTTTTTTTTTACTGTAGTGGCACTATTATATCCACAAAAGTACAATCATGTTTTATCTCTCTGCTTTGACTTCACTCGATACATAATTGAGTTTTGGATAGTAGCTCTTCATTTCTATGTCTGTAATGAAAAAAAAAAATCTTTGCTCAAAGGATAAAGGCCCACAACAGAATAATCGAACTGATTGTATGAAAACACAGATTGTACGCTGCCCACGTCTACTGTATGTACAGTCACTTGCTCCCCACATGTATACTTTACATATAATCTCTGCTTGCACATGTAATCAAAATAATAATAAGATTGTACCATTTTGTTTCCCTGCTGCTTTTAAATTATCATGGTATTTTCTCTGCATTCCATTCTGCTGACATTATGTACAGTCCTTGTTTTCCTTAATAACTGACAATGTGGAGAATCTCTTTCATCTAAAGCTGCTTCTGTTCTGTAATTCAGGGATCTCTGCTGGTTTACGTGTATGTGCGTCAGAGCATCGTGGACTGTGCTCTCCTCCCTCTGGTGCTCTTCTGTCACAACCTGAGAGTCCCATACACTCTCTGTCCTTTCCAGATTAATAGCTACTTCCTGAGGTATAGTCACACACACACAAACTCACAAACAAGATGCCAGCCAAGTTGCACTGAGATAACAACTATACAGTATATATATTTATTTATATACTGAGCATAAAGTATCTTCCCCCACAAATAATGCAGACACCCTTTTTGCCAGAACTGAGATGCTGAATTTATTGCTTTTATTCACAGCGTAATATTTAATCCAGTCAATTTAATTTTGAACACATTGTAAAGATGCTTCATCACTCCAAGCTTCTTAAATTAAACTAGTTCTGTCTGAGATCCAGTATCCTGTTTTTATCCTACAGATCAATCCTGCAGAAAGTTGGTGTGGTCCTCCTGCCGCCTTCTGCACTGACTGAGCAGGATGCTGAGATGAACAGTCTGTACTCATCTGTCATGACCTCCGTAAGTCTGACGTAGTTAGGGAATAAGATGAGGTAGGATGTGACGATTTTCATGGTGATTGGACTTTTATGAGGTTTGAAGTACGAATTAACTTCTGAGTCAGTGATGAAGAGCAACATTATGGTCTTCCCTGGGGTCCAGACAATTGACGAAGAGTCTACAACAATGCCAGCTGCTCTTGGTCTGTACCTAGGCACAGCAGAGCTATGAGCTATATGCTAACCTCACATCCTTACAATGATGATGCTAAAATGCTGGTGATTTAGCATGTACAATGTTTACCATGTTCACCATGTTAGTATCCTAATATTTGCTAATAGCACATAGTACAGCTGAGGATGATGGAAAAGTCTTTAGTTTTGCAAGTCTTGGGGTTCAAAGTTATTACATCATACATGAATGTCTGTATCAACTTACATGTTAATCTATCCAATAGTTGAGACATTTCACTCAAAACCACAAATGTAAACCTCATGGTGGTGCTAGACAAAAAGAAAAAAAAAACAAAGTCCAACCAACTCACACACCAACATTGTAATCCCTAGAACAAAACCAGTAGAAAAATCTGAGCTAAAGTCTATTTTAAGGTATCATTGTCAATTGAAGATGCACTTGGAGAAGCTACATGAAGCTCATTTAGCCAATAGCTTCGAGTACAGCTTGCAGCCTGCAGTGACGCCAACTTCTTCCCACCGACAACCACCCAAAGACGGACTTTCTGGTTAATTTGAATTCTCACCCCCCAATTAAGATGTACTTAAAACACACTTGACTACATTAACTACCGCGCTGTTTGCAAAGCTCCCTCGCGTTACAGAAGGTTTTCAACAACTGTTTTTCACATATGCAAATATCCCTCTCAACAGTCAAAAGCTAATTCAGGTTGCATGTACCATTTTCTCAGAGCCACCAACCATAAAAACACTTTTGCTACAAACCATTTCAGCCTGACAATTGGAGCAGTTTCTCATTAGCTGCGTATCTGAACCCCAAAACAGTCTGTTTACTAGTAGATGGGAACAAAGCACTGGGCTACGAATCTGAAAACATGTTGCTAATGCATTTTGCTGGAAAAAAAAAACCCCTTCATGACAGCAGGTAATTATATAAAATTGCAGGGTAAGCAAAAGATACCTGTCCTAGTAATTTGGCTGTTTAGTGTATGTGCATTCGGTTCAATTCATACTCACATACACACACTTTTTATTGCACTCCGCAGTGGAGTGTTATCACAGTCAGCTCCTCAGTCAGAATACAACCTGTCTTTTCATCCTCACCCTCATTCCCCAGCCTCGTCTCACTCACTATTCATTCTCAAAATTACCAAGGGGCTGGAGTTTTGCTACAGAGATTGCAGCTTTGGAGTTGGTTAGAGTGACAAAGCAATGAGTATAGGGCGGAGAAATGAGAAGAATAGTGGTAGGCTTGATTGTGTGAGCCTGGCAGGTCTGAGCAGGTTGTTTCTATTTTTATAAGGAAGGAAATTTGTGTTTGTTTCCCCTTTTATTTTGGAGATTTATGTGGCCTTGCTCTCTCCTCTATTGCATCTATCACACTTTTCCCTAGTACCTTTTTCGTACTCTTTGTCTTATTCTCTGTCTCCCTTGTCTAGGTTTTTATCATCAACACCTGTTCATCATTAATATCTTCCTGTCTTTGTATCTAGCAAGGGAGCTCTTTTGTGCTTTGCATCAGTTTGGCTAAAGACCTGCTTCATTTGGAGGAGTCACTCTAATTTATTAAGATCAATATTGTGCTATACAGCTCAATAAAGTGTCTCAGTCTGACATTAGTCTACAAGACTACAGCTACAGTGGAACATAAACAGATTGTTTATGAGTGACGCAGTGAGTAGTTTTTTTTTTTTTTTTCATTGACCATTTATATGAGTAAGCATATTGGCTGTGCGTGAAAAAGCAGGCTTGTTTATTGGTTGTATTTCAATGTTAATAGACCTTTATTGTTTATTGAGTGTAGGCCTGCTTAGCTGCTGTTCAACAGTAATTGAATTTTCCTTGTTTGTAAGGGGAAAACAGTACTTGGGGCAAGGGAAGTGTCTGACTGTCATGAAGTGTCCCCCACAGTCCCTTTTTATTTTTGCTCTTTATCCTGCCTGCTTCCTGCATTTTGACTTCTCTTCCCTCTGCTGCCTTCCACACTCTATTTTCCTGCCTCTTTGTATTCCCTCCAAAGTCTGTTTGGCTATATTACTTGTATGTTACATGTATATTTTAAAAATGCATGGCAGGCATTTTATAGTGATTGCCCCTCTACTGCCAGGACTTTTAAGACCTTTGTCATCTTTCTCTCTCCCCCTTTCTCTTTCCTCCTTCCTCAGCTGGTACGTGAGCTGCTACATGAGGACCAAGCGATAAGTGTTGGTGTGTCAGCGGAGTCTGGCCGAGGGAGCCAGTGGCTGGCTCGCATCAGACATCTCATCAAAGAGGGATCTGTCCCCGATGTTAGTCTGGTCCCTGTGGGCATCTCCTACGACTGTGTGCCCAAGACCAACATACAGGTGGATGTGTGTAAACACACACTTGCAAGCACACACTTGATAATAGCCATCTGTAATGTCCCCAGGAGCAAGTGAACAGGTTTGGTTTAGAGCAAAGGTTTACAAACTGTGAAATGTGCTTACCCAGGGGGGCGCGGAGGTAGAGGCAAAGATAATACATGAGGGGACAGGTGAAGGGGACAGGTGTCCTAAAAGCAACAGGAATTTGATTATTGTAGTTTGGCCTGTTGATATGGCCTGTTGATCTGACACACAGCTCATGGAGGAAATTAAGGTACTTTTCACGCCTTAGTGTCTAAAAAATCATACTCCTCAGTAACCTGACTGCACCAGATGGTTTGTTACAAAAAACCATATGGGAATGCATCAATTTCTAGCTGTTTGGAAAAGGGCAGGCGCTTTCAAAAAACTACTACTACTTGGCAGGTGACTAAATGAACCATCTGCCTATCCTCGTATATCACGAGTGAACAAAAACATATTTTCCATTGATAAAAGCCTTCAGTGCCGTTCTTTGCTCTTCTTTCAGTGATGAAATACTCTCCAGTTCTGATATAACTGATGCTAGCAGCATTCACACTAACCTCTTTTGCTGCCGCCAATGTTGTTTCTGAGCAAAGAGCCACTTCTCACACACAGCTTCACACACAGCTAACGTTAAACCACGCTGGTAGCTCATGCTGTAGCTGCCACTAGTTCCTCAAAGGACGTTAATTGGCCGTTTGGCCGTTGGACAGAAAGTTAATTTTGCACCCTGCCTCAAAGTCATAATAATCATAATTTAAACACACAGACATGAGACATATTTCTAGATTCGGTGAGACTTCACTTCCAGATGATATCTCAGATGTTCATTGCTAATTAACTTCTGTAAATCAGCTTAGAAATCATAAAAATAAAGATGCTATAACTTGTTTTTAAATAGCTAATTGAGACTGAAGTTGAAGCCCACACTATAATCACTGAATACAAGGCAACTTTATACTTATTGTTTATATATCCCACAAAGCATGAACTGCAGTTCCCAAACTTAGTGCAATGTGTTTTGGCATAACTCAGAACGTGTTGCTGAGGGTGTGGGGTGCACAGTTGTCTAGATTTTTTTACTGAGTCAAACTTCTGGTTTAGAGAGAAAACTAAATTGCCTGTAATGATCCAGAGTACAGCTATGAGAGTCTTGTTTCACATCTTTGCTTTCTAATTTCTCACTGGCCAGCATTGGTTGATTAGTTGAGGTGTGCATGTAATTTTTTCAAATCAGCGTTGATTGCTATTAGTCTCCATTAGTCTTGCCCCCTTGTTATCTGCACTTTGAGACGATACTGGAGAGTGGGTGTTGCTTTTGGTTAATTGCCATAATAAGGTCCTTGCCTCATCATTTCATTCTGTCATTCACACACACTGCACATACAGCACTGTACACACAGTCCCACTACTCAGACGCACACACTCACAGACTGGCTAATTATCTTAGTGCTTATCATAGATCCTGCTCATTAGTGGTGTTGTTGTTGTAATGTTTGTCCTAAAGATAACGCCTCATTATGATATAGTTGCTGACTCGCTGTATGTAGCCCTCATATTAATCTGTGTGTGTGTGTGTGTGTGTGTGTGTGTGTGGTGTGTGTGTGTGTTTTACATATCCTCACAGGTTGGCTTAAGCTCTGTGTTGCAGTGGCTGTGGTCCTTTGTCTGGAGAAGACCAGGAGGAAGTGTCAGGATCCACCTCGCTCAGCCCTTTTCTCTCAAGGTGCACAGCAGAAAGAGCATATCATCATCATCTTGAATGTTTGAAGATTAGACATCTTAAAAAGTAAAAGTATCCAGTATGTCAGAAGAAAAAGGCAAGAATTTTTGGTAACATATTTTCCCCCTCCCCTTGTCTTGTCGCTTGTCCCGTTAATCATCATCTTGTGGCCCCCTCATGTTTATCTTGGGACCCCTTGTGGGGGGTCACAGCCTGCAGATTCCAAACCACTAATTTATTGGTGAAGTTGGACATAAAAAAATAAGCCTAGTCATAAATTTACACTGACCTTGGAAGTGGACCAACTACTGCTTCTACAGCTGCCTGTCGAAATTTTTCCTTTTTTCCCCTTACTTTAAACTTTTGGGCCATATAAATAAAGTTACCTTTGTTATACTGATAAAAGAGCATACTATATTAGTCATTGTGGTTCCTACTTTTTGGAGTAAAGAACAGAGAGTAGATTGTTAGACAACTGAGGTGAATTTAAAAAACTGGACTCGATACTGACTGGGAGCAGCAGATGGTACAGGGTCAATGATTGTCATTTGCTTTGCAGCTGCATGTTAAGTAGGGCTCAGTGTTATACTCAATGTATTTTCTGGCCTGAATATTTGCTCCCATAAGAATTTGACTCTAATTATTAAGGCTGTATGTATTGGAGTGATTTGTCCTATTGGCAAAGGGAGGATAGTTGTTTTCATCGAGGGTCTCACTGCTGTAGTTGCATTTGACCAACATGATATTGTCCATAAGTATGACCCAAAGTTTTAAGCTTGGTTTAGGAGCTTGATTTTGAAATCATTTGTTGTTGGCCAAAGTTTATTTGAACAGAGGCAGCACTTGCGACTGGTTGTGGAGTATAGTTAGTCTCTCCAGGAAGAGGATCAGATGTACCTCTCAATATAACGGAATATAACGGCAGACTCCAAAATTATCATAAAGTTGAATCAAAACTTCTCTAAAACAGTTTAACCAAAACCTGAAGGTCATAACTGTTGTATTAGACTACAGAAGTTTTACCCAGGTGTACCTAATAAACTGAGTGTAGCTGAAGGTGATCATATTCTGACAACAATAGAGGAATGGGTTGCAGCATTAATAGTTGGAATTAAAAGTTTTAATGCAGACTTGGTTTACCAGAGCATCAATAATTAATGATTTAGAGATACTACTGTGCAGATCCTTGAGGGTGCATGTGTGCATCCATATTTTTGTGTGTTTGTGTGTGTAGGAGATGTGCGAGTCAGGGAGGTGCAGAGTAGATGAATGGCTCCCTCTACAGGACCTGTTGCTGCCTGTTATCCTCAACAACAGGTAATCAAACCACCTGTGTACATACCTGCATGCACAAGTGAGTGTCTGTACTGTATGGGAAGAAACCACAATGGTGTTCAGATTTGGATTGTGTTTTATCTAACATCTGTGAAATTGAAAAGTTACTTTCTCTTAAACTTTGAAGATAAACTTTTCTCTAAACCTTGGATCTGGCACAGATACGATGCAAGCTCTGATGAGAGTTTTCATCCTCTTAGACTCGGTCCAATTACCATCAACATTACACAGTCTGCTAGTGGAAAAGATAACAGAAAGAAAATAACATCCTCACTCAATCTCTGCTTGGCTTCTGACGAGCAAAGTGGCTTCTCCCTTCATATATTTAATTCTTCTGAGAGCAGGATGCAGTAAAAAAACACAGCATGAGTGAAAGGGATGGAAAGTGATAGATGAAAAAGAGGTAGAGAGGGATAGTTGGTTTGGATTGTTATCAGCATGTGAGCTGTTTTAGTTCTTTGTGCATTTCTACATCATTAACATGCTCTGGTACTTAACACTGTCTGTGTCTGCGCTTCCTCATTCTGTTTGTCCCTGGCTGCTGAAGTTTCAGTTTTTGAAGCCTCTTTTTTGTTCCCATGTATAAAAAAATGCAGGAAATGTGAGGGCTGCCTTAATGAAAATGAAAAGTCCTTGTTTTCTGGAGGTGCACACACTTACACCTATTTATTCTTGTTTGAGATGAACAATGTCACTGTCTGTAGGACTTGTGTATGAACAGAGCCACTACTGATACACTACTGTATATCGCTCTCTCACACATGCACAGCTAAGACGCATAAATAACACACTTATATCACTCCAGCATAACCACAGATAAGGAGCTCATAAAATTTATCTCCATTTTTGAGTGACATAGCTGTTTTTTACGCTTGTATGCACCTAAAGTTCTTCAGTCTACAGTGTTATTTTACCCACAAACAGATGTTCCTTTTATTCTCAGGAATATCATGTCATCCACTGAACTCTCATAATAGCTATTAAGAGTTTACTGGAAATACAGCTAATTTTTATTGTCCTTAGCCACAAAATCTTGTAATAAGAGTGAATTGATCATTATTGAAAAATGACATGCAATATAAATAAATGAAGCTCCATTTCTTCTGTTGGAGCAAATAATACTTAAACTGGCATTCACATGATTTGTTATGCAACTCCCTCGACAATTAATGCCATTTACTGCAACACATTCTGATGGCCTAAGGCCAGTAGGGGATCTGTTCTTAAAGTTCACCAGTTGTGTTGTCCTTCTTCAATGTAATGTAATCCTTAAGATTTCAGTCCTGGTTGTTTTTTTTTAACAGCTGTGTTTACTGTGGTATCAGCCAGTGTGGTATACACAGGAAACACTCAATGAGCAGCTATTTTGTCAGGAATACAGCAGAAGAGCAATTAGTGTATCTGTTTAGAGTCCATCCAAACAAACTTAATGCTGAATGCGTCAATAATTTCCATCATAGTAGAGCAACCGCAATATGATTTAATGCTGTGCATGGGGTAAGTAGTCTTCCACACAACAACAGTACACAGTAAAGTTACCTTGCTGAGGAGTTGGCGGTGTGCAGCCTGTCGCCTGCAACTCTTCATCTAACAGCTGACGGTGGCTGTTCCCTCTTGTTCCATTACTCTCAGCAATATTTAAAACTGATATGCTGTCAAAACAATTAAAATTGACATATTTTCCTTTGTAGATGCTTTTTTAATGAACGACCGCAGTGTGGCAAACTCATTGCATCTCTCGTGGCTTCTTCACAGTAAAAAAACACCCAATGTATTTCCAGCGTAACGCTTTTAAAGACAGAAATGGAATATAATATTCATATTATAAGTATGTTTGAGTGTATAATGACCTGTAAATAATAATTGTTGTGCTTTCATTAGCTTAGACGAAGACATTTTTATTTACAGGGGAAGTGGGTCCTCACCTACACAGCCATGTTTCCACATTAATCCAGAACTGACAAACCAAACACTGGCTCTAGATGGGACCTTTTGCATTGTTCGAGTTTCATGGTCACCATAGTTTCTCCTACGCACCAGGAAGGCAGGCGTATTTTGCAACTTCACCATTAGATGCAACTGAAGCTTACACTCTGGTCCTTTAGTGTGAGGAAGCCTCAGCAGGATGTTTGGTTTGCATCATCTCTTGCACAGCACTCATACAGTATTAAGAGAGTGAACAATGAGGCTGATGTCAATGAGATAAAATTAAGATGGATTACATGTAGCATTGTTTGCGGTGAAACTCTCCTGAATATAAAGGCTGGATTCAAAGTTACTTGAATCCAGTGCGGGATTGGCAGACTCAACCATTAACGTTGAAAACAGCTATATAGAGAGGTAATCCATCCAAAAAGAATCAAACGATTACAACTTTAACAAGTTTGAGGCAGTTAAAATGTTTTAAAATAAAATACATTCAGCCTGACATCCTTCTCTCCTCATCTCACACTTTTTCTCTCAAGAACTGACAGTGTTTTTGGGCGGAGGAGGATGTCGTGGCTTCTGCCTTCTCATTATGCATCTGAACTCAAAGAGGGATCTCCCCTAGAGAGAGACCTCAGCATCGCCATCACCCTCCACCTCATCTTCTGTAGGTCCAGGATTATGTACCCCTGCTGAATCATGAATAAACCTTTCTTAATTTTATGCAAATTGTTCTGCATTATCTCTGTACTGTTTGTTTGTCTGTGCGTGTGTTTGTTCTCTAGCTGCAACCTCCTGCATGGCTGTGATGTCCACCAGTCTAGTGTCCAGTCTTTTTCTGTACAGACACCGCAAGGTACGTGCACCATCCCTGTGTTTGTGTGTTTGCTAAGCAATCTTCCCCTTGGTGCCATCAGTGTTAAAATCCGCCCCCTGCCCCTCCAAGGATCCATCAATACTGCAAGAGGCTCATAAACAGAATTGGTTTTTTGTGCTACTTTATTAGAGTGTGACGCTGATTTTCTGAGTCATACCCAAAAGTCTCTCACTAACGTCACCAGATGGTTAATGGTCACGTCTGATATTGTAACAAAACTTCTTCATCCTTCTCCTCCGCAGGGCGTGAGTGCCTCTCTCCTGTGTCGTGATGTGGCCTGGCTCACAGAGGAAGTCTTGTTCAGGAACAGAGACGTCGGTTTTGGGGGAAGTTTAGCAGATGTGGTCCACTATTCACTCTCTCTGCTCGCCCCTCATATCGTCATAGCTGCAGCGCCGTCTGGGTTGGTTTTCTGTCTGTCAGAAGAAAAACAAAGAACACTAATAAGCTTTATACAGCAAAAACTGTGTTGCCTATCAAAAATCCAATTTCCCTTTCAGTGAAATCTCTGTCTCCATTACTGCCCTGTTGTGCTTTTGGTCCATGTCTCCCTTCTTCTAGGAAAGACCCTTTTATTGTGCCCCGTCCTTCCCTTGCTGCCACACTTCACCTCGCCCTCCAGGCCCAGATTGTGACACACACCTTCATTTTGGAAGTGGTTGGTGGTGAGTGACTTTGCATGCATGTATTTTGTGTTCCTGACAAAATTAAAACGCATAAGCCTAAATGTCATCTTGAGACCCTGTGTTCTACAGGCACCTTATTTTTCGTGGGAGGCCTTGGCTGTGGCTCTGACTGTTGGCATGTCAGTATAGAAAATCAGTTTGAGACATGACATTTTTAAAGTTGAAGTATTTAATATTCTGAGTGTTTAAGGAATGCCAAGCTTTGAGCAGTGTCGGGGTACTGTACGTGCAGCAGCAAATTATTTATAGCAAGTGATGTGAGGACAGGTCATCAGTGCCAGTACACGTCTTCAGCTGGTTTTAACTGTTTTTCTGACCCTTCTGATTGTGTAAATATGTGTGATGTGTAGAGACGATAACTCGAGTGCTGCACCTTAACAAGTGAGTCATCCATAGAAATTAGGCATGAGAATGTGAGCCCATACTTCCCTACGTACTACCTCAAACCAGGTTACAGTCTGCTGTTAACAACCCCTTTTATTGATTTAAAGCTTGTTCTAAACTTCACAAAGATAAAATGTGTGAATTTCACACTAGCACAAACCTTTTGATGTTCCTACTTTAATCATTGGTGTATTTTGAAATCTAATCTATACAGTTCTGCATTATAAATATTTACGAATTTATTTGAATAGCAGATTGAAGACTAATGTATTATATACGAGAACAGTGCTTGTGTTTAATTTAATAACATTAAAAATATATATTTACTCCACTACACTATCTACAGTAGAATATAGATAACAGAGATATTCTGTTTGCTCAGGCTGCCCCGAAACAATTGGGTGCCATTTACCACCGTGCCGTTCAACAGCTAATTGTGCTCACCACCGACAGTTATATTAAAAAGGTCAGAGTCATCACTGACAACCAGCATACCCATGTTTTCATATACAAAGCCATGCTTTCTAAGTTCCCAACATATATAACATCCACTGTAGAGTTCAGAGTGAAAAAACATTACATCTGTTCACAGAAATAGTTTGGCTTTAATAGTTCCTCAATTCATCGCTGCACTTGGGAAGGATGGTTTCTGATTGTTTGCACCTGCAAAACTGCAAAACCAATTAAAGTTAGAGAATAATAATGTTTGTGAACTTTTTATTTAGTCTGTCTGTGTGTGAGAGAGTGATACGACTGCTTTGTGTGACTGAATTATTTTGTAGTGTTTTTTTATACTCTCAGTTGCCAGTTTTTTATGACTACAAGATTCTAATAATAAAAATACGGAACATTACACTCCATGAAAGTGGGATTTCTAGACAGTTAACAGTCGCCCTGCTGTTTCAGTGTCCCTTAGCAAGACACAGAGAGCTTCACTTCACTGCACTGTTCTTGAAGGACCAGTGTATAGGATTTAGTGGCATGTGGCGGTGAAGTTTAAGATTGCAACTAACTTACACCGTTTGTATTTGATGACCTGAGAATGAGAACGGGCTGTGAAGTGTGTAGGAGGAACTACGGTAGCCGTATCTACAGCCCCTGTTTGGTTTGTCTGTTCAGGGCTACTGTAGAAAAGGCTCCATAGAAAAATAGCTCAACACAAAAATGTCTATATTCAGGTGATTACACACTAATAAAAACTTAACTATGAATATTATATTACATTTCTGACAATATATCCTCCTGAATGAATGAAAAAATCCTCCTTGCACCAGTGGTAGCCTGTGTGGTCGGGTGCTCCATGCTAACTTTAGCTTACATTTCATCTCTTATGCAATAAAATTCAGCAACTCTAGCATGTAGCATCCTAATAGCCACATGTTAAGTCATTGTAAGAGGTGCCACAGTGGAAGTGCCCCTGAATGACACATAGCATAAAACCATCTACATGCAAATACAGACCTGCACTATGGTTTAAGTTTGGTTATTGTTTACGTGCTGTTATTACGATAATAGGATCACATTGATGTACTTTTTCTCAGCAGCTCTTTTTAAGTCCTGGATACAGATCCTTCTACCAGCTCAATACCCCTGGGGTTTTTACGTCCATATTGGACGATTTTGCACCACACAATATACGTCCAGTGCCAACGTTCAATGCCTAAATGCATTCCCTAGAAGTTCCCTAGATGTAATCAGGCAGAGCAAACCTTTATGCAAAAGAGCAATTAACATAAGCATTTTTTTATTAACCCTAACTATGATTTTTCCCCAACCATAACCACACTGTAGTTGTCAGGCGTAGTTATTGCAGACAGAGAGAATTTTAAAAACATTGACATTGAAATTTTTGCAGAATCGCCCGATTTCGCTGTTCTTGTCTGGCAATAGGGCTGGAACCGCATAATGCATGTGAGTAATATATGTTAATCATCGAATGGCAGAAAGCCTACATTCCAAATCCTCACTACAGTCTTATATCAGCTTATCCTTGAGCCAAGAGCTATCTGTTGACTTAATTGTAGTTATATTGTGCTGTTTTGTTTTCAGATATCATGCTAACAGGCAGACAGGGTGAAGCTATAGATACTGTAGCCCTATTTTAGCATTGCTGGTGGAAAATAATGTGGTGCTTTGAAGTGCAGGAAGCTACTTGGGCTGTATGATTCATTATTCCTGCATGACTTGTTTTGGTTGTATAGGAAGTGAAGCTGGTGGGCAGTGGACTGTGCGCTGCTGAAAGCCTTTGTGTACTGTAATAGATTTTAACATGGCTGCTAACCTCAACTGGGAAAAATAAGTCAAATCAGCTGTACTGCGGTAGTGATGTTTTGTTGTGTAACATTATAGGAAATCTGTGGACGCTAATTTACCGACACTTGAACTCAAATCTCCACCAGCCTCCGTAATGTTGTCCTTCTGTTTAGGGACATGAACAATCTGGGTGTCAAGACTTTCCCACCAGCACATGAAAGCAGGATAATAGGGATAAAAAGTACAAATAAAGAGATGACACTTGTGTAAATGGTGGAAATCCAAGATCCAACGTATCAGCAAAATCTCATCAAATGTATTAGCCAAGATAAGATACAAACCAAATTTACTTTAGACCACACCAGTGCTCTCACTGTGAGTATGTGCATGAAGAACGGGTGCGAATTATCAAATGTTCGTGTGTGTGTGTCTGTTTTTGTTCGTAGCGTGCGCGGTGTCTGCCATGCTGTGCGAGGTGGCCGGCAGTGGCGTCAGCAACAGGGTGAGGAGCAGCGGCGTGGACGGGGAGGAGGTGAAAGGTGACATGGAGTTTGATGTGGTGCTCTGCGAGTCCGAGCTGACTGAGAGAGCCCTGCAGCTCTGCCATCTCCTGCCTCCGGGCTTCATGCCAGTGAGTTTGAATTCGTATCACACACACACACGCACCCAGTGTGTCTCATTCAATGGATGTTTAATGGAGCTGAACAGCCATTCATCCTGCTCTGCTGCCTCTATCTCTGGCAGAGAGAGGTTTCAAATTGTGTGTGTGTGTGTGTGTGTGTACTGTGTATGCGTGTGTTTGTGTGCGGCTGTGTATGTACGTGCTCCATCAGAGTGACTTTAAGGGCTCCGAGTCCGAGCCAGAAATGCTGTTCCTTTCTCTGTTTGCCCAACTTTCATTTCAGCAGCTGCTCTTTCTTGTCTCTTCGGCTTGCAGCTATGTTTCTCACCCCATTTCTCACCTAAAAAATATCGCTCCTGCTCTCGTCCTCCTGCCGGCCATCTCTCATTCTCGTCCTCTGATCTCTGCTACATCTCTACTACACACCTTATGCTCTCTGTCAGCTGTCTTCTTAGATATGTGATGGTCTGGAGCTGTTTGTGCATCTAACCTTGCTTCACCAGAGAGCTTACCCATTTTTTCTCTCTCCCTGCCTCTCTCTTCCTCTCCCCAGCCCTGTCAGTCACCCCAGAGTTTCGCTCTGGATGCAGTTGACAGTCTGGTCCGCTGTGGCATCCTAATCATGGAAGAAGTAAGATACATTTTAGATACAAGTTTTTCTTTAAAGGTCCAGTGTGTGTGTAACATTTAATAGCATCTATAAGCAGACATGAAATATAATATATATTGATATGTTTTCATTAGTGTATAATTACCTGAATATAGAAATCTTTGTGTTTTTGTTACCTTAGAATGAGACGATTTTATCCACAGACGCCTCGGGTTGCCTTCCACTAAAGCCACCAAGTTTCTTCAGTGGCCCAGAACAGACAAACCGAGCACTACTTCTAGACAGGGCTGTTCATGTTTTTAGGATGTTTCACAGCCACCTTAGTTCCCCCCTCATGTTTGGAAGGGGAGGGCAAAGTGACTGAGTTACAATCTGCAACCTTAGATGTCATTAAATCCTACACAATGGACCTTTAACATGCTGCTGCACTGTTTTGAAAAATGTATCGTCTTAAGTTGTTTTTTACCCTGTAAAATTAAGAAACTTCAAGTGTGAACTGCCCTGGGAGCTTTAATAACAAAGTAAAAAGTGTCATTACAAACTCTGGGATTCCCTTTTATCAAACATTTACCCTGAAAACGTTTAGAGACTGAAAGCTTGACTTTATCATTAAATACTGTGGAACATTTTACTCATTCATTTAAAGTGACATTAATAGATATTTTTATAATAAAAATGTATTGACTAACAATCTGAAAACAATGAAATGGTTCGCTCATAGTGATGAAGCTTAATAATGGGTTTTAGCTCATCTCAGTGACGGCTATTGCAGGCAGGCAGATAATGATTAATAACAAGGATCTTGAGAGGTAATAAGCGTGCAGAGCTTTCTTTTCTAAATATTGGAATTTGGTGTTTACAGTCTATTGTGTAAAATTAGTTATCAGACTTGATTTTTCATGTTGTAATGAAACTCATTATACATTAAACAGCAACATGCACATAAGGCTCAAGCACTAAGTTTAAGACTTCACTCACATATGGCCTTACCAGACAGAAACAGATACAGTCTGACATGCTGCTGTCTTTTCTGCCGCCCGTCCTGTGTAGGTTGCCAGAGATGTTCCCATCTGTGATTTCTGGAAGAAGGAGGGTGTTCTGACCTGGACCACCTCTGATGATCCTTATCACAGTGACTCTGACTGTGAGGAGCAGGATCTGCGTTCCTACAAGGTAACAGAAGAGCACTGCTAGGCCCCTCTGCTTCTTCATATGCCACAGAGAATCATTATATGAAGGGAAACATTTTCCATACTGGCATGACCTACAAATGATGGCACCCGAGGTGACTGCCTACAGGGCACGTACAAAAATACCAGAAACATCACATAAACTTTGAAGTAACTAAATCTCCATTACAAAAGCACCTACACAACTGAGTCACATTACTTGAATGCCAATTAGCTGCATGTGTCAGCTTTAAAAGAAGCCTTAGTGGTCATGACTGTTATATGTGATTTTTCAAAGCAACAGAAGGCAGCTAACCAACTTCCAAAGGGACCAAACAGCCAGCTCTCATAGTTCAGGAGCATCGGTCACAAATACTGCAAAGTGACTTTGAGATAACAGCTTCAGGAGTCAGTACATGTAAATCTTATACTGCATCAAGAAAGAGCAACGATCAGTGCACACCTTATGGATAGTTCACCATCGTGAAGAATGAAACTCAATAGAACGAAGATCACATTTCCATTCAAAGGTGCACTGAGTTTTCATTTTAAACAATCAGTAATGTTGACCGTGTTTCTCACCAACACATCCAGATGGTTTAACAGACGCGTTGAATACACAGTTCTTGCATCTTAAAGCCCTGAGTGTACTGAAACCTCTGTTGTTTACAGTGTTTATATCAGTTTAAGGTCCTAATGGAGCCTGCGGTAGTTCAGTTCACATGGTCCTGAATGAACTTGAATTACAGATGAAAGAGAGCAGGAGTCCACACACTAAATATGACCATCTTTCTTTTGTATGTATGAAGTATGAATGATGGAACGTTTTGGCCTTCAAATTAGCCGTCAGGCAAACATCCATATGAACAAAAACTAGGCTGCATAATACAGATGAAAACGACAGCTTCACCTACAATTTTAAGGTCACATGAAGCAGATAAACATCCATCATCCTAAAGCTTTGTACTGCAGTATGTACATAAAAACATGTAATCGTACTACAACAGGCAGTAAGGCAGGGACACACATTAATTTCTATTTGAATCAAGGAAATTGGAGATCTGCACACTGGCTAGCTTACTGTATGAACAATTTGTTTTTTATATGTACATAGTAGATTGGTGTCTGATGGGTTTTGTGTGTGTATCCTGCTTTTTGTTCGTTTGTTATGTTTGCTTGATAATTAACTTATAAACTTATTTATTTACTGATGATTTTCAACCTTGAAACATTGCATCAGTAAAGAGTTTTTAGGAGCTTCCAAAATTAAGTGTGTGGTTGTTTTGTGTGCCAAAGTCTTCCTCGCTAACTTGGGATACAGCTGTATTTGACACCCTGTTCTTATCAGAAAATGTAAGGAACACTGTAACTAGCTATCGTTAACTATACAGAAAATGAATAAAAGTTCTTATGCCTATCTGTGCTGCAAGCAAGTTGACACCTCCACACTGGTATCAGTTCCTCTCTCTGACTTCAGCTGAGGAAGAGCCTCACCAGTGTATTTTTTTTTCCGCCTTTTAACTTTAACTTTTAACTCCCTCTATCCAATGAACTCACTCTTCTTCACCTGACGCCTCTGCTCTGCTGCCCTCAGCAAACACCTCCGTACCAAACAATGGAACATATTCCCTTACCTCCTCCTCTACTGCCTGTTATCAGTTGGCCTGGAAAGGTTTACTTCAGATGGTTTCACAAAGCAGTAATACAGTGATATCAAGTTTAAGAGATTTATGAACCTATAAAACTCACATATAGAGCTTTCCAAAGGCACATTTTTAATGTGTTATTACGTATATTAAGTTATTTATTTATACGCCGATCAGCCAGCATTATGGCCACCTGGGCATGCTTTGCCAGCCTTTGCTCTCCACGTACATCATCCTTCCTTCCTTGGACCACCTTTGATAGGTACTGACCTCTGCAGACCGGGAACACCCCACAACAGCTGCAGGTTTGGAGATGCTCTGACCCAGTCGTCTAGCCATCACAATGTGGCCCTTGTCAAAGTCACTCAAATTCTCACGCTGACGCATCAACTTTAAAGGCCTAAATGTTCACTTGCTGCCTAATATATCCCACCCACTGACAGGTGCCATGATAACCAGTGTTATTCACTTCACCTGTCAGTGGTCATAATGTTACGGCTGATCGGTGTATAATGCATTTGACCAAGGTATGTACTGAGCAGGATAATCGTCAGTTGTGTTTCTTAACTACTTCAAACATTTCTTTGACATTAGTAATTTCTTGTTCCAGATCCATCTGATAAGCTAATATCAGCCAATATATTATTGTTTATACCTTTTAGCTTCTACCATTTGGAGCCCCTTTGTGAGACTTTCTTTTTCTTATCTACTTATTTGGCTCTACTACTGTAGTCTATTAGTATATTTTTGCCAAGCAGCCTCTCTGGTCTTCATAGCTGCTGATTTGCCCTTTTTTAAAAAAAAAAAATGTTTTTACTCCTCATACAACTCCACTAATGACCACTCTCTCTTTTCTCTCTGCTATGTTAATTTTAAAGTTCTACTGTGTACTGAAGCTTGTAAGTGCTGCACATTCACATAATGACCGTTTAAACACAAATTGAATTAGCCTTATTGACTAAATGGCCATTGAAAAAGTGGATGAGATCCATTCAAAACGTCACACTGAATGAAATATCACTTGATATGTGATTTTTAAGCACTTTTTGTAAAATAGTTTTTAGGGAGCAAAAAACAAGGGCCGCTGAGCAACTACAAATACAAAATGGTCTGATCTCAGAGTTCATGTGTGTAAATAGCAGAAGAAACCCATAATACTATATCACCCTGTCCGGTGTGCTGTACTGGTAATGGCATCCATCCCTTGAGAGACATACTGGTTTTGTATGGCTATATAATGACCAATGAATAAAAGAAAGACACTGATAAACTATTTATAAAGTGCTTTAATGTACCCTCAGTTGTATGGCCTCCCTCATTTACCATTTGTAACCATTAATTCAGTCTTTATGCTTAATATTTGAATACCTGAATGCAGAGCAGAAGTAGTTCCAGTTTTCCAGTTTACACTACATGGCCAATTGTATGTCTGCACCCCCGTCCACATATGTTTGTGTACTTGGTTTTTAGATCCCTTCTTTTACATCTTTTACAGAATAGAATATTTTGCATTCAGCTTTTAGCAGCAGTTTGGGGGAAGACCCTTTCATGTTTTACCATGATAGTGCCCCTGTGCACAAAGCCTTAAAGGAATTTATTTTCTGGAGTTGGAGTGTGTAAGAACTTGACTTGCCTACACAGAGCCCTGACCTCAACCCCATCCAACATTTGAGCCCCGAATCAGAGGCAGCCTCATTACTCAACATCAGTGCCTGACCTCATTAACGCTGAGGCTGAACTGGGGCAAATTCCTGCAGCCAGGTTCCAAAATCTTGTGCAAAGCCTTTCTTGAAGGGTTGAGGATGTTACAGCAGCACAAGCGATCACATATGGATGTTAGGTTCCAGTGTCCACATACTTTTGGCCATATACACAGATTTTATGACAGCCTTCTGATGAGGACTGGTTCAAAGTGCAAGGTTCAGTTTTTTGATCCCTAAAATCATGGAAATGACTGCTCACATCCTAATCAACCAAGACTGATTAGAGGACATCAGAAATAAATACCCATGAAATAAATTCATAGATAAAAACAACATAAAACTATATTCTTCAAGAAAAACAGAGTGGGAGGATTAAATTAAAGTTATTTTGTCTATCCCTTCTACCTTCGTGTCTTCACATGCCACTCATGAGAAAGCTGGAGGCTCAGTGACTGCCACACATTGACAGTATACACTGTGTGTTTTTTATTTTACGTGAACATAAAACCTTAATGTTTTACTGCATGAAACCAAATACAAAGATACTTTGCCAGCACTGGGATTTGAACCTGGGACACCCACATGAATGTATTCTGCTCTGGCAAGTGTAACTTTTACAGTATTGTGCCTCTGTGTCCTGCAGCAGTATTACTTTCTTGGACCGACAGACCAACTGACAGCATCTTCTCACTGCTCATCACAGCGGAAAATGCTATTTCATCCCTGCTCTTCCCCCTTCCTCATTTTACCCTTTCTGACCACATTCGGTGTCTGTCTACTCCTCTAGATAAGCCAACCAAGTCAGTGTCCAGAGATGCTCTTCTTCCTCTGCAGTATGCTAGCTGGACCTCTGAGGACACTGTGCTGGACGATCACCGGACTGGACCTTCTACACTCATCGCTGCCAGGTATGTGTGTTGTATGTTTAAGGGACAGTTTTGTGTGGAAACTTGGCGAGACTTTCTGGATCTATTGGCAAAAATAAAATATAATATTCATATGTTTTCATTAGTGTATAATCAACTGAAAATAAGGACCTTTGTGTTTTTGTTACCTTAGAATGAATGAACGTTTATCTACAGAGAGGCCACCATGTTGAACTGCCAAGTTTCTACAGTAGCCCAGAAGGGACAAACCGAACACTGATTCTAGAGGCTTTTTCACGGCCACCATAGTTTCTCCTAAACACTTCACAGCCTGTTCTTATTCCCAGGTCATTAAATACAAACATAAGCAACGTTCAGTTAGTTGCCATTTGCAGCTTCACTGCTAGCTGCCTCTATATCCTAAACACTGGTCTTTTAAAGCTTCATTTGAAAGTATTAACATTTTTTGTACAATTATTGCACAACATGTTTTTCTTCAAAGCAAAGAACCAGCTGATACATTCATGCCACATTAAGTCAGAATGAATGTTGATGGTGTTCTTCATGTTTTTGATATTTATGCTTCAACCATTTGCAGTGGCCCGCTGCACCGACCACCAGTCGTAAATATACAGTGTGATAGCATGTCACCGACCCATGAAAACTCCATATAGTATCTCGGCAGAGTGTCCTTTGCTTTGAGTGGAATAACTGGCTCTATTTTCATGTCTTTCCTGCTGCAGAAGCAGAGTTTGTGGCTCAGATACACTCCCATCTGTGTGACACAGCACATAAGAAGAAACAGCACTACGGTGAGCTCAACCTGACATCCCCTCTTAAAAACACACACACAGACACACAAACACGAAGAGCCTCCATTTCTTTGTGTCATAACTTCAAAAGCTTGTCACCTTGCCTTCTCTCACTAATTCAGCTTGTGTCGTAACAAGTCAGCAGAGACCGGAGAAGAAACGCAAAGCAGCTCCCCTCTTCTCATCAAACGCTGTCTTCTTAAAAAATCATATAAGACAATCAGAAACTACCCAAATGACACCTTTCAATATTACCCAGAATAAAATTTCTATCAATCCCACTTGTAATGGCTTTGTTCTGTTATACCGACCTGGTTTTTTTATATTGGATATCTGTCTGTTCTTTTGATTCATGTGTGCCTTTGTGCCATATCTCACAGAAAGCTGCTCAGAGGAGGCTGCACACACTGCAGTTAGAACACTAATAGACCTGGGGGTGAGTGACAGCCTTTATGTGTGTGTAAGTGTGTGTGTGTGTGTGTGTGTGTGTGGTGGTGTGTGTAGACGTGTGTGTGTGTGTCGTGTGTGTGTAAGCTGTGTGTGTCGTGTGTGTGTGTGTGTGTGTTTCTAAATCTGTGTGCCTGCGGAGAATCAAAGCTCAACACAGGACTAAAAGTTTAGGCGGAGTCCAACTACCCAAAAAGTTCAGTTAAACATAAATCTGTTCCCATGTGAGCCTGAATCCAATTATGGTCAATTGGTGTTTTTCAACAGTATTCTTGAGCCCTCAAGCTCAATGTGAACAGGAATCCAACCTGATTTTTATGCAACAAGAGAGAAACTGAGCCTGACTAGAGCCAGCCACATCCAATCATGTTTGAGGCAGAAATGTCAGTCTTTAAAGAGAATTCACTGGGCCAAGGACACAAGTGACTTAAAATTAGAAATGAGAAAAAATGTGGTACAGGCAACACTTCCTCTGAGTCTCTCAACCGTTTCACATTTTGGGCTTTAAAAAGAACAATACTGGTGTCCTACGAACCCGTAACCTTGTTATTGTTGTCTATATCAACTTTACCACCATTATGTTTCAAACTGTGCTGAATGTCATTGGGTTTTAAAACATTTATAAATTGTCTGAAATACACTTTCAGCACAAATGTTATTGCTGTGCAGGATCAGCGGTCTACGTAAGCACCAACTTGATGTACAAAGTCTCCGTCTGTCTCTGCACAGGATGTGTTCAGGCACAGTAGTGAGTGTAGGTCTGTCAGAGCCCAACACAAAGTCACTGTAGTTACTTGTGTAAAAGAGACAAAAATAGACTTGAAGCATACAGAGTTGGTGAACATTATGATGTTAAAATAATTGTACATTTCTACTTAATATTGTATTGAAATGGCTTGAATCTGTTCTTTTTTGATAGTATGATTATATTTATAATGGGGAGGTATCTTCATCTTCAAAGCTCTCCTGCACATTTTACATTTCTTTTCAATTCTGTTCTGCATGTGCAAATACATTAACTAAAACTAACTCATCAAGCCTTTGGTTGTGTTAGGTTGTGTTAAATAGAAGCGTATCTGACGTGCATGAAATATAAAATATATTTGAACTTCACATTACAGAGGCTTTCAAACGTTTTACTTTATTATTTGATGGCTACATATAGGAACTAGTAACTGATAATGAATTTACACACAAAATATGTGATCAGCTTGTAAAATATGATTTGTTATTAAAGTTTGAACAAGCCCACAGATATGAGAGATATAACACACAAACAACATTAAAGCTTTTAAGCTTTTAAGGTTCTGATGGGTCTGTTTTTCTGCTGCTAGCTGGTTCCAGTCTATATGCTAAGCTAAGCTAATGGTCTGCTGGCTGTAGCTTCAAATTTACCATACCTTTAAGATGAGAATAGATTGCTATTGATCTTCTCATTTAACTCTCTGCAAGAAAGTGTATTTCCCAAAATATTTACCTGTTCTATTCAGTACATTGTGCTGATAATGCTTCGGTGCTAAGTAAGATAAAGATTGCAGGGAAATGTTCCTGGGGTGATTTGTTTTTTAGGATTCCTGTGACATATTTTCCTTTCTTCCTGTTATTTGGGAGGTGACCTGATATTAAAACACTCCACTCTGGCACAATGAACCGAGGATTAAACAGAAACTTTGATGAGGCCAGATAAAGGCTTCATGTTTATTGTGATGGATTATCAAGCTGCGGCAATTTTCAAGTCTGTGGAGGTTGTTTTTCATACAGTGCAAGAAGGAAAGCAGCAAATGGCTTGTCTTGCTGATAGGAATATGAGAATCTATTATTGCCATCTGCACTGACTCTGCAAACAATGAGGAATAATAAAAAAGGAGAAGGGCAACCTGGCCGATTGGCACCAACTTAAAATCTATGAACTGAAGAGAAACACTCCTATTGTGCTCATAAAAATGGACAAAACAGTCCCTCACTCATAACTCTAAAGTAGTTTTTTTTTAATCGATAAGTATATAAATCAATATTTTGGCATAAATTCCCTGTTCTCACAATTTACCACTCAGTCTTTCGACTCAATAAAGTAGCGTCTGCACCCATCAGACTCCTTTATCAGTCTGTGGGTTGGGAATCGTTGCCTTTTTAAAAATAGAGCATCATTGACCTATATCTCTGCAAAGATCTCATGAGGCAATTATTAACTTTCTTATAAAGGTTATCAGTCAGAAGTGGTCGTTATCATGCTAATTCCACTCCCTGATGTCAAGACGGCTTAATTTTTAAGATCTCCAGGTCAGGAATCAAAGAGGGGGAATGTGCTTCTAGTGTACATGCAACTGTAAAACAAAAGGAAGTCTGAAGCTCAGCTCTGTTATTTAGCCTCATTATTTCAAACCTTGCTGAGTATATGGAATAAGGTGGTTCAATGTTATTTATGTAACGTCCTTAGCTTTGTTTGTCGTTTTCATTTTTGAGGTGTTTTTGTTTTGAAAGGTTTTTATCTGTTTTGAATTCATTGTTTTTTTATTTGGCCTTCTGCAAAAAAAAAAAACACAGTGCTAAAGATAAGAATGAGCTCACAATGCTCAAATGAAGGTTACAGAATAAAAAGCATAGTGGTTTGCGAGTGTCCTGACGGTGCCGTGTTTATGTTCACTGCAGGTCCTTTCGGAGGAGCATCAGAAAGGAGGCGTCTTCCTGGGTGTCAGTCCTTTGTTCCAGTTGTCAGAAAACAGGCAGAAACTGCACCGCTTCATCTCACAGTACCTCTACAATTAATGTGTTTAACTGAGCAGCATGACTCGAGGCTGTGACTCGGCTTTGTTTTGTTGCAGTCTGACCTCATCCCTCTGTTAGTGTCACACAAGCTTTTGTTCAGTGTTTAAAAAAAAAAAAAAAAAGATGCATGCTGAGCCGGGACGCTCGTGCCTTTAGGTTAATTGCATTTTGATTTTCCGGTGATGAGACATTGATTTTTAAGTTTATCTTTAGTAATAGCATTAGCATAAAGCCACAGGAGACGAGGATTATGAAGTCCCTGTAATCAGTTGTGAGGACTCACTGCGCCTCGTGTTTCGACCATGTTTACGTTGTAATGAAGGCCGCAGATGTTTTGTTCGTAACGTGATCATTAAGCCGAGCTCTGCTTTGTTCTAGTTTCTCACAAGTTAATCAGTGAAAGTGTAAATGTTCATTCCGACAATAAACAAATTACTTCATCATTACTTGACACATATCATTTGAAGAGGTTCACAGACAAAAACGCTTTACAGTAGTATATTGTGTGCTCATTTCTTTAGATATAATTTCTTCCAAACAGCTCATCACTCTAACTCGCTCTCCTCCTGAATGTAGATCTTTTGTGTGCTGACTCAGACCTCAGGAGAGTCTGTTTGACGTAGACCTTTTGACTCCGAGGTGTAGACAAATCGATGTCTCGCTTTGAACGGGACGTAGAACTTTTTCTGGCAGGCGTTAATATTTTGGAGTTTACAACCATCTGTTTTTACAGTCAAGAGTCAGCACGTCTGTGTTTTTTCTTTCACCTTGACCACAAATCAAAGGTGCAGTTGATCGGCTCCCATTGACCATGAAACTCTACTGCCACCCAGTGTTGAAGTGAGTGTACTGTTAGAGCCTTTTCACAGGTGCCTCAGTAATAGCTTGGGTCTTAAATCCACACTTACACTAATTCTAGGCAAGTTTTTAATCTTAGTTTTTAATCTCAGTTAACTTCAAATTACTCCCCATGTAGTGTAAGTGTTGGGAAAATGCTGCCTGCTTTGGATAAAATAATCTGCTAAATGACTGAATTTAAAATCTAATTATTTCACTGATTATTATGTGACTCACTGGTTAAACATGATTATGAACAAGTCACCTAATCACACTACTGAAAAATGTAAATGAGTCCATTTAGTCTGAGGGTTTCTCTGCAGCTGTCAGTGAAAAAAAATCAACTTCAGTGATTTCAGCAAAAAGAAAATGAAGCAAGCAGGTACATGAATCAAAGTAGCTTCGTCAGGCAAAGTACATTTTCATTCAATTCATTTCTATTACTGGAAATCTGCTTACTTTCTATGAGAAAGTGGTTGAATCCTCTAAGTTAGTGGAAAACTCATCAGTTTATCATCCTGAATGTTAAACATAATTACAAACATGTTTTATTTTTTTACATATAAAAAAAACTGTCAGGAAGTTCACAGTTTCTGCTCTACTGCAGGGGTGGGTGGCTGCTGATGGAGGGTATTTTTACAGCTAGTGATGACAATGACTCAATAACCGAGGTCGAGCTGCAAAATCACCGTGTTGAGTCATGTAATTACACCGTTTCATGTAGTAAAAATACCATGTTTTCCTTCCTTTCAATTACTATAGTACCCTGAATAAAACATTCATCCTGAGTTTACAGTTTCCACACAGTCTATTAGAAACAAAACTCAATCAAACTTTCTGATAATAGTTATTAATTGTGTGAAGCAGTCGATCAGAAGTGCAGTTTATTTAACAGCTGACAGCCCAATCAATCATAGATTCTTGGTGTTTTCTGCAGGCTGTCTCAGGGATTAGACCACTTTGTTGATTATAGAGCCTAATTGGTCTATCTGGCACTCCACCACATCTCCTTTCTGGAAAAAAAAAAAATAAGTTAGTTAAAATACACCTTTACTCCCTTTTAAATACTCTCTCTTACTGTCTGTTAAGATACTGTGTCTTAACAGACTTTAACTGTGACAGAATACATACAGTATATTATCTGCAGCCATTGAGTTCTTTTGGATAAAGTAAGGAGTTGAAGTGCAGCTACAGACACAAGAACTGGTTCACACCAGCTCTACATTTTTTGGCAGTTTCACCCATGAAATTACCTTGAGAAAAACAGGTGGCTTTCTGAACACACCCACACCTGGAGGAGTGCCTGTCAGGAACACGTCTCCTGGAGTTAATGTCACAAACCTGACAGGAGTAAAAAAAGACACACATGGATGCCCAGATTCAGGGAGCAGCATGTGCTATTATACAGTAGCATCGAAATTACCACAGCTGACTATTGTCTACAGAATGAGAGGGTTTCTTTTTCTCATGGTCATGCAGTATAATTTTTATGCTCATTTGTTTATACAGATCCTGTGAAAGTCGTCAGCAGTAAGTCAGGAGAGAGACTGAGAGGCTTTCAATCTAAGAATCTCAGATCAGATCAGGGTGCTTCAGTGAAAAAGGGTGGCAGCCATGGTGGATAAGTCTTAGTGGAAGCATGTAATTTCAGCTTAGAGTCTGTGATGAACGGAGGCCATTTGCTTGCACAATAATCCTCTTGTGGATTCTGACACGATCTGATTTACATAATTTCTTAAATGGAAACTCTGCACTCTCAGCTTGAGTTACTGAAGCAGGAAAAAGTTAAAGTTTCGTATATAATATGAAAATCTGTGTGGATTTAAATCTCTTAGCAATGTCTTCCCCTGAAGCAAAGACACATTCATCACGTGCAGAAGAAGTGTACCGAGTGGACGTACTTTGAGACCCAGGCGACCAGCGCCTCTGTCTTGAAGATCATCTGATCAGTGTTGCTGCTCTGCACTGTGTCTCCATTAACCAGACAGCGGACATCCAGGTTGTGAGGATCTGAAGGGGGAATGATTAACAGGGTGTCTGCAGGTTTTCAAAAGTCCTTAAAAAGCACTGAAATAAAAAAAATATTTGTTCTTTCCTGCCATAGGAGTTATAATTTAGTTAGAGTTGTAACATCTATAGACTACAAATGAGATAAGTCAGCACCATCAGACCTGTAACAAACACTGTCACTTCGTCTGTTAATGGTCGTCTCATAAAGGTCTATAAAGGGTCAATTTTAGCAAAAACTTAATTCATTTAAATTAATTTATTATATAATTGATTATTTTAACAAACTTGGCTAGATTGATTAACTTTTTGATATTAATAGTGTTGAATGATCTTTCAAATGACAGTGGTAGGAGTAATCCATTAACTTTTGTTTGTCATAAAGCCACGTAGGACAAATATGTAATGATACTCGTTACCTTGATTTCCTGTCAAAAATTAAAGGTCCAGTGTGTAACATTTAGGAAGATCTACGGGCAGAAACTGAAGGTAGGTATGTTTTCTTTAGTGTTTAATTACCTGTGTTTTTGTTTCCTTACAATGAACTGTTTTTATCTACAGAGGGAGCGGGTCCTTTTCAGAGAGTCCACCATGTTGAACAGTCATGTTTCTACAGCAGCCCAGAACGTATAAAAACAAACACTGGCTGTAGATAAGACCTTTCTCATTCTTCACAGCCACCATAGCTTCCTGTACGCGCTCGTAAGGTTAAGCTGTATTCAAATGGTT
>NW_023339718.1:14326136-14331917 GCF_004916995.1 Morone saxatilis
TCCTACACACTGGTCCTTTCATTCACTTAAATATCTGTTCTTTGAAAGTGGCAGATTATGAGTGACACTAAATTTATACAGTTGGTTCTGTACACAGAAAAAAATACAAATAAATATGTATATATATTTTCAAAAACAATCTTAAAAAGTTGTTTAATTATTATCAATTAGCAGCAGTTAGATTGAGGGTTATTGTAATTCTCATGATGCTGAGTCTGAATATCTGTATCCTTGACTCTAAGATTGTACCATAAATATAATAACCCACATTGATCAGGAGTGTTTTCACTGATATTAACAATTATCACACAGCTCTAATCAGCTAAATAAATTACTCTTTTAACAGAGCTTGTTAACTCTGACGAACAAAATCACAGATAATTACATGGTTCACCAAATTGTCTTTAATTCCCCTCTTTCTGTCTCACTCTCCTTTTCTGTGGTGTCTCACCTTTCACGGCATCTGTGGTTACTAACGCAGGGCCGAGGGGACAGAAGCTGTCGAACGTTTTTCCCAGCAGCCACTGCTTCCCGTTGCGCTTCATCTGCCAGTCACGTGCGCTGACGTCGTTGGCCACAGTGAAGCCGGCCACGTAGGAGAGCGCATCTTCCTCCTGAACAACAAGAGGAAATGGAGTCGGAGTAGAAGCTGCACCAGAGCATCAAACTGTCTGGGCCATCAGAGGTGATTCTGTGACGCTCACCTTGATGTGTTTTCCTCTTCGTCCGATCACAAAGGCCAACTCCACTTCCCAGTCCACCTCCTTCACTCAGACAAAACAAGAAAGCAAATATGGCATCGAGAAGCAGAAACAGTGTCCCTGTTACAGTCTGACAGTTAAATATATATAAATACACTCACTCTTTCTCCAGCACCATGTTCATTAACTGAAAAAAATATTTATTTATACTATAAATATATATAAAAATAAATACATGCATACTGTATACACACAGTAGACTTTGTATTTGTTCTCTTTAACATCTGCAAAACACAAGGAGACACTAACATTGATTTGTGTCTTGTACTAGGAAAAAAAAACATCTTATACAATAAATCTTTAAGTGGGAGTGAAGCGATTGGATTTTATTATGTGGCAAATTAAAGCCCTTACAACGGGGAACTAAAACTGCCGACCCGGGGGCCATTTACAGCCTTCCACCCCCTCCCTGTAGTCTACATAATATAATCGTTAGATTTAATGTTATTTATTTATTTTTTAGTAGTTGTTTCATATCAATTTAAACTATCTCTTCGTATACAATTAAAATAAAACCACAATTCTATTTTAGTATAAAGTAAGAATGAAAAAAGACGAGAGCAGGTTTCAGGCCTTCATTCGTTGTTTGGCTGCGAAACAACAAAGATTATATAAAAACGTAGAGAAACGGCTGTTTGCGTCTTTTTAAAGGTTTATATCAGTAATGGAAATATTTTTTAGAATATTACACTTTCTTGTAGCACTTCCTTGAGCAGTGGCCCCGAGCTAATTGGAGTTTGAGACGGCTGACCTACAAGGGACTTTTTTGTGTTGGATCTGGCGACCCCTGTGGACAAAAGCAATAGTGTTTCCACCACCTTGTTTCATTGATTTTAAGGGGAATCCGACCTGTAGGAATGCATTAAGAATAACTACATAGAAACAGTTTTCTAACTGGTGGTTCTGTGTGTTTATGAAGGTCAGATGGAAAGTTTTAGTACTATACACAGGTATATAGTATTAAAATCTACACTAAATTAGGTGTTTATCTCAAAATGTTCTACAACTTAACTAAAATAATTCCTTTAATTTCCCCAGATGCTGTTTTACACAATAATTTAAATTTGTATTTACCTGCTTGTTAAAAAGTTAAACCAGTGGAAACCATCTTGGTATTTGGAGGCTTCACAGATAAAGACCAAAGTATACTGGAGCACACGAAAAAGGGAAACAAACTTTGAATGAATGAATACGTTTCAGCACCAGGTGCGTCTTCATCAAAGTCGATCTCGGGATGATTTGTGATCTCAACGTAAATCTGTAAAATCTCTGCTTCAGTCCAGCTTTTTGTTAAACTAGAGAACTTTGCAACAACGTAGATCTCACATTACACCAGCTTTATCTTTTAAAGCACTCTGAGCGTTAAGTGTTGGTGCTCGCTCTCACCTGGCTCTCTGAGGGCAGGATGATGTCATCGTACGGCCCTGTGATGGCGTTGGGAAATTTGCTGAAGATTATCGGCTCTTTGGGGATCGGGGCGTTCTGCTCCAGGCAGTGGTCCCGGTAGTTCATACCCACGCACACCACCTTCTCCGGGGCCAACACAGGAGACAGCAGCTGGATGTCTGAGCGCTCCACCACGCACTGACCGGACGACAAGGCCCTGAGGAAGAGGAGGAGGAAGAGGAGTCAGCAAGAACATGACCCTGAACATGAAGGAGAAGGATGATGAGGAAGGTAAAGTTGTAGGAACAAAGAGAGGATGTGGGAAGAAGAGGATGATTCAGGAATTAGATGAAGACTAGAAAACTAATAATCAAGAAAGGACGTTCGTGTAGGAACGAGATTGAAGAAGATGATGGTAACCATGAAGAGGATTTATTCAGGAGATAATGAGGAGGAAGAAGACAAGGAAGAAGATCAGTTAAGGAAGGAGATGGTGATTTAGGAGTCAAACCTTTGTGCACGCTCCAGACCCTCGTCTCCCAGCTCCAGCAGCTCTCTCATTGTCGAGGGCATGGAGGGGTCAAACGCCTTCAGATCCACCACGCCGAGCCCCTCGCCGTGCTCCACTCCCACCCTGATGTCCCCTACGTCACCGTGGCGATGAAACTGCACCAGACGCATCGCTGCACCGCTCAAGGCTCGCCGCTGTGGGTTTGTCGTCTGCCTTTGACAGAATAAACTCCTGAAGATGCAAAAGGAGTGAAGAGGAAGCCTCATCTGTCGGAGGGACAAAAGAGGAGAAAGCTGTGAGGAGGCGAGGAAGGAGAACAGATGGCAGACGAGAGAAAATCAAACACAATCTGATTTCTTCTTCTTTTGGTTTATTGTGAATTCCTTCATCCTTCAGATTGTAGCACCCACACACAAATCTCAATCTCCATTTATAATTCCATTAATCAATTAATTGTTAGCCTGTCAGATGTCATAAAATAGTGCCATAAACTTGTTGTAGTAGTTAAAAAGTTGTTTAAATATAGAGCAAAGCAGGGTTTTTCCTTGATAAATTAGTAATCAATCAGTGATTACAGTTTCTATCACTGTGTTCCACACTGGGAATCCTTTGGACAGCTCAAAACTTTAAAACATTACACAAAAGATCCATCAACTCCTCCTCAATTACATAAAGTCTTAAACTGTCGATACTAATAAACAGTGAGAACAAAATGAGCAGCACCCAAACTAGTTTGTCGAGATGAGAGCTGCCAAAGTACACATTGATGTGCTGTCACTTGATAAAAGAGCAGTAAATGACAACCACGATAAGAGAAGCATGAACGCAGCAGCAGAGGGTAAACTTGTGCCTACCTGCAGCAGCTCGACCTGTGGTTTTGTTTTATCTTAGATAATGCGCCATTTGAACTGTGACTCTGTAACCTGCTACTGAACAACCGGGACAGCTACTACTTGTTTCATGCCCTTTGTACTGTCTCTGGTTAATACTTACCTCTCTAGTTTTGCACAGAAAAACACTGTCAACTACTTCCGGTTAGTGTTTGTAGTCCGTGTAGGTCAACCAGAAGCGAGATTAATCGATTAACTGTGTAAGCACGGTTGTATATATTATATAATATCGAGCAATCATTTATATGTTTGTCATAACATCATTTTAATGCTGTTTTTCGCGTTTGTTGAATTAATTGTGGAAACTACAATTCCCTACTGTTTTCTTAAATGCGCCTTCACGTACAGTCAGAACTTTCTGATACAACCATAGTTACTTGATACAACCATAGCTGATTACCGTCAAACATGAATGTGGCTTTCATTGTGTGATAAAATAGGTCATATTACACACTTTAACTACATCAACCGACACCAAATATAACAATTTCGGCGTTATTTTAACACCCAAAAACCTTAAATAGGAGAAAATACGCACTTTATTTTTTTTTTTACGACTCGTGATGTTCGCAATTACGAGCTACGAGAAGCGACGCGAAGGCAGCACGGGTCGAAGTTCTCGGATCACGTGATCAACCGGAGAGGAGTGAAGGGACGGATCTCCGGTCGGCGGCTGTCAGCTGTCTCTTTCACCCTGAACCCAGCAGAGGAAGAGGAAGAGGAGGAAGAGGAGGACCACGATGTGCACCAGGTGAGATTAACGGCTGCCTCCAACCGCCCGATCCTCGGTGTAAATTAACGGTTGTCTCACCTGCAGCTGCTTCGTCCATGAATGAATCCGCTGATTGTTAAATAGGAGATAGTTTCCCCCTGCAGCTGTGTGAGGTCGTGTTTTCTTCAGATTGTTTAATTAAGGCGTTTAATTTACCTGTGGTAGTTAGCTGAATGTTAATTTAATGTTTTATTTGTTTATTAATCCGCAGCTCAGAGTGGATGAATCTGATCTCATGTTGCAGAGATTTTTTTTTTTTTTGTCTGGATACAGTTTCCACTAAAAGGGCCCACGCAGTCGGTTTTTAATGCTTATATTTCACTTTCAGTCTCACTATACTTCTCTCTAAGTGTCATATGATCCCAGAAAAAAGACTAGTTAACAGATTTATAACATCATCCAGCCCAAAGTGCACACTAGGTTCAAAGTTTTGTGAGACAAGTCAACCTGTCTCACTCCTGTTTAACAGCTCAAATTAAGCAGATCTCAAAGGTCTTGTTGGTTTCCACACTCTGTTATCATTAACCCGCATTATAAAAATCACACACAAGACTGATTGTGTCCCTCTGCGTGAGATATCTCTGCTGACAATGCTGACACTGCAGATTCAAGAGGAAATAACTCTGTGTATTTGGGTATTTCTCTGTCCAGCGTCCAGCCTGTTGAATGGACCGCCGACATCAAGAACCAGAAGTGAGTACTGGGAGAAATGCAGCGCTTCCTCTTTAGCTGCCAGGGTGTTGGTAAGTTATTTTTGTGCATCTGAATGATGATATTGTGTTTTTTGTAGTTTCGATGGCATCGTGTTGGTGACCCAGAGCCACGACACTCTGCCCGCTGAGCTCGAGTGTCTGAAAGCACCACTGCAGGACTACAGCTCTGTAAGTCTGTAACCTCACAACCCTTTTCTCACCTGTTCTTCATCTGTATCACATCCAGACTGCAGGCACTCACACACCAAACCCAGATTACTGCTGGTAATTGAGAATAAGAAACAATGTTCTCATGTAGGACTGGAAAAAACACATTTAAGGATGAATCCTGATTTTTGAGTTCAGTTATTGAGCACTGATTCTTAAAAACACTAGAGCGACCTTTGCATCTGTGCCCTTAAAGTTAATGTGTACGTTTGCAGTAAATAAAGTAAAGTAAATAAATAAATGGTTCTGTCAGTGACACACAATGTGTAAAACATCTTAAGTTATTACAATAAAAAGGTTGTTTCACAAGTAATATGTAGTGTATATAATAGCTGCTGTTGAGTGAGATAAAAAAGAAACTTAAGTTGGAACTATATATTCTGAGAAGTGCTTTTTATATTAATGCAACATGGGGATTAATCAGTCTTAAATCATACTGAAATGAACCAAATCAGGACTTTGTGAATCAAAATTGAGAGATAGGTGTTAATTCAAGATTCAAGAAGCTTTATTTATGCCGAGGGAAATTACTGTGCAACAG
>NW_023339718.1:14332017-14332333 GCF_004916995.1 Morone saxatilis
GAAGTTCACTTCCACATAAACCATATTACACCACATAAATATGTATTACAGCCGATCAGCAACAACAGGTGGTGTAACGCGTTCTCCGGTGACGCTGTGGTGTTACTCTCCCTCGTCTACTCTCACTATAGGTGGACAGCGGTCTTGGAGATGAGGTAGTGGTCGTGAAGGTCCCTGGTCTCCCTGGTAACCGCCTGGTGTTTGCCTCCACCGGCCCGGTGAACCGCGATTACGATGATGTCAGGCGTTTCAGTGACGCTGCACTCAACGGCATCAAACGGTCAGTTGATGGCAGCTGATTTATTTCTTCTCTCCT
>NW_023339718.1:14332367-14337609 GCF_004916995.1 Morone saxatilis
TCTTAGCAGCTCGCTCTGCTGGTTTCCCTCCAACTTTCTGTGTTTCTTTTCAGGGCCTTGAAAGCAGGCATGCAGCGTCCCCTGCTGGTCTGTCCTCCACACAGGGACTATAACAACAGCACCTTGGTGGCTGCACTCGGGGCCCTTCAGGCTCTATACATGGTGAGAAAACACTCATTCTGACGCAGGGCCTACATAAAGGCTCTTTTCTTTCTTATGATCCTCCCACAAAGGGACAGTTTTAAAGAGGAACTCTTTGTTCTTAGTCTGTTTGTTTTCTGTTTACTAGTCATGTGAAGAACAACTTTACTAATACACTGCACGCAGTTATATAATGTGTTCTGTTGTGTGGAGTTTAAAGGATGTGGGCATTGAACAGTCTAATTAAAATATGCTATTGGTTACATTATGGGAAGTCTGGGATCGAATGTCTCCTGTATACATTTTTCAACCATTCTTTTTAAAATCAGAGCAGCCAACTTTATGGTGCAAAAGTGCAATAATGAGTACCTTCTTTAAGCACAGATGAGGATACATTATTTAAAAAACCATTAGAAGGAGGTCAAGGTATGTAGTTCTTGGCCACAGTGATCAGTTTAGTAATATGCATATAAAATGACTCAGACTACAGGGGGTTTGCTATGCCAAACCACTTGGATGAAGTCCAGTTCAAGTCCATGCTTGAACACAAATGGGCTCTTTTTTTTTTTTTTTTTTACATTTAGCAGTTGTCATTGGTTACCACACATTTCAAGGAAGTGAATTCACTCCAGGTCTTTTCCAGGTGTGAACTGGAAACTGAACATAGTACCTCTGTGGCATAACTCACCTGTTGTGTTTGTTTTTTTGTCCCACAAAAGCCTCTGGAAGTGAGGGAGGGGAATGTAAAACCCAGCGATCACAAGGTGTGTGTTCTGGGGCTGTGGGCAGCACAGAAGGCAGAGGGACAGAAACTGGTGAAGCTAGCCGACGCCCTGGAGAGTGGCAGGTGGGTCAGATACTTCACCTCCATTCACTGCTAAGATTTCTCATGTTGTGTCGTTCCCTCATTCAACCAGCTGCTCTGTTTCTCCTCCTCAGACTGGCGTGTCGTGACATCGGTGGCTCAGACCCTGAACGTATGGCTGCTCCTCGTGCGGCTGATTACGTCCAGGAACTCTTCAGGGACAGCCCTGTGCAGGTAGTCCTGTTGTTTCTTGTTCAACAAGTCAACAATCGTATTCTTTCTTTATAAGATTTTAGGAAAATGGCAACTAAGCACTTTGTCTGGCGTCAAACATAAGAACGTGTCTGTGTTGATGAACCTTTAGGTGGAAGTGGTGAGCGACCTGAAGGTTCTGGAGAAAGAGTATCCCTGTCTGGCTGCAGTCAACCGCTGTGCCAACAGTAGGAGAACATATTGTTTTTATCACTTATCACAACTGTTCAATGTTTATTTATTTATTTTTTAAAGATGCATGTATATTATTCCTATTTTCTGTCCTCATGCAGGCGTCCCTCGTCATCAGGCCAGAGTTATCAAGCTGCAGTACTGTGGAGAGGGACCGATCCAAAAGACACTCATGTTGGTGGGAAAGGTGAGAGGAAAGGAAAAACTTGTCCCCAAATAAATATTAAGTCTTCAACCTAAAGTGTACGCTTTTTAAAACATGAGTACAAAGAAAAACGCCTATTTACCAAATATCACATTTGACCAAGGCTACCGTACAACAATTGAAGATTTGTTGGTATAAATGAATCCTTAGTTATGTAGCACCTTTCAAAACAGTTACAAAGTGACAAAATGAGCTGAAAGACGTAAAAACTGAACACAAAGAGTAAAAACATATTGTCTATTGTCATAAAACATGAATGAAAATCAAGGAAAAGCCTGAAAAAACAGGATTGGGGCCTTTAAAAGATTTACAGATGAGGCAGTTTTCTTTGTGTTTTTGTTTCCTTAGAATAAGCAGTTTTTATTGATCTATCCTCTTCTACAGAGGACCGCCATCTTTCTACAGTATGCATTGTATCCGTATATGTATGTGACTGACCGCTTAATAAACAGAGGTTGTTTCTCACCTGATGTTTCCAGGGCATCACCTACGACACTGGCGGAGCAGACATCAAGGCTGGTGGTTTCATGGCTGGGATGCACAGGGACAAGTGTGGAGCTGCTGCTGTGGCCGGCTTCTTCCAGGTGAATGACTTATTAATTAACCCTCCGGGAGTCAAAACCTCGGGACGTGGACAAAATATTCAGCACTTGTGACTGCTCGAAAACAACACTAGGTGACTCAGTCCTAGAAGCAGCTGAGTCACGATTAAAGGGATGAATATTTTCCTCCATGTAAGCCCTTATTTAGCCTTCAGAAGAAATCAAAGGGCCCTCAGTAGAGTTAGAAACATTAACATAGATAGTGAAGCGTGACGTTTCCTGCCTTTGTTTTAATATTCCAGCACTGCTTCCTCTCTAACGCCCCTCTTGCTCTCTAGATTTTAGCCAAGCTGAGGCCAGCACATCTGAAGGTCATCGGCTCCATGGCCATGGTGAGGAACAGCGTCGGTGCAGGTCGGTGTAATCTACGTTTCCATCGTTAATATTCCTTCTCGGTTGGATCTGTGTCACATTGCAGCAAGCGTCTGTGTTAACACGTCTGTGGTTTGTCAGACTGCTACGTGGCCGATGAACTGATGGTTTCCCGTGCGGGTCGCAGAGTGAGAGTGGGAAACACAGACGCTGAGGGACGGATGGTGATGGTCGACCTGCTCTGTGAGATGAAGGAGAAGGTCACAACATCTCGTTGATAAAAACATCTTAACTCATTTGTACATCCTAACCCCTCTTCTGCACGTGCGTCCCCTCTCATTCTGATCATGTGATCTGTGTCTGCAGGCGGTACGTGAGACTTCTCCTCAGCTGTTTACTATCGCTACTCTGACGGGTCATGCTATCAGAGCCATGGGACCAAACTACTCTGTGAGTACTGCTCAAACACAGACAGTGCTGCCTGAGAGATGTTAAACATTTAAAAACTAAAATAGTTATCGAGTTAGAGTTATAACACTCATTTCTCTTCGTAGATCATCATGGATAATGGACCCGCCCACCGCAGTGAAAATGCTGCTCAGTGGCAAAAAGGTGAGACGACTGTGTGGATAATTTGACCATGAACAGTAATTTCCGCTTACTAGGCTTTTCTAGAGCTTTCGACTGCAACTCACAGCCTTCATCAGCTAATGTATTTAACCTTTGAGGAGGCCATCTCCATGACAACTGAGCAAACGCCATCTGCTGATGAGAAGCTCCAGAAAAAACTAGTAAAGATGGTTTTGTATGGATACATTTAAGAGTCCAGCATTTATTTGAACAAGAGCTAAATAATAATTGAATCCATTAATTGACTTTGTTTTGTTGGTATGGTAAAAGTGTTTGTATTAACGACAAAATGATTATCAAACATTTGTAATTTCTTCCCCAGTGCAAAGACTTTCATGTTTTTTTCTGTTTAATATCATAAACTCAATGTGTTTTGTTGGTCAAATCAGGAATAATTTCTGGTAATTTCGTATCTTGTTATATTCATTTGTCATGACTTTTTATTCTTTTAAAGGTGTTTAAAGTTATAGTTTGTTTAAATGTGATCAAGCTTTATAATATTAGTATATAATAATGAGAGCAGGGAGACCACTCATGATATTAATCCCTGCTTACAAATATAATACCATGGGCTGACCAGCAGATGTCGCCATTTTGACTATCAAATACCTCAAAACAGTGAAGCAGTGCAATTGCTTCATAGTAGTTTGGTGCTTTTCAAAGCGTTCTTTCCCCTCATCACCAACTAACACATGGTCTTCCTCCTCTATCATGCAGCTGGAGAGGTGTTGGGTGACGTGTTCGAGGTGTCCAGTATCAGACGGGAGGACTACGAGTTCCACAAGGGCAAGTCCGAGTACGAGGATATTCTGCAGTGCAACAACCTGCCGTCCTCGGCCACACCTCGAGGACATCAGACCCCTGCGGCTTTCCTCATCATGGCCTCAGGGCTCGACAAGGTGCTCAGAATACGTTATTATTTATCTGTGAGTGTGAACATTATAATACGGAAGAGGTCATTAACTTGTATTATTTAATTTCAAACGCAGCATGGTGTGGATTCTGATGCGCCTCTGCCGTACTCCCACATTGACATCGCTGGGTCCAGTGGTCCTTTCCCCGGGGTCCCAACAGGAGCCCCCATCCTCGCCATGGCAACCAACTACATTCTGCCTGATGGTCTCTAAATAAGATAACCTAGTATAAAAAAAAAAAACTACAGTCACTGCACTCAATCCCAACACAAATTTATAACCGTCCAAATTTAAATGAAATCCCTGCCACAACACAAGATGCATTTTTTTTCTTGTCTGACATTCCTGAACACCTCAGATTGGTTTCCGGCGAGAAAGTTTTTCTGCTCTTTTATAAGATCTTGTGACATTCGCCAAGTGTGTCAAATGACCCTGTTCTTAAGTGGCCTGAATCAATATATATACTCAGGGTGAAATAGTAATACCATCTGTTTATACGTGTGTCTGTGCAACAAACTGGGGACATGATTGTGTGTTTAGTGACGCTGTGTGTAAGCACTCATTGATCAATAAAACAAACGTTAATTTTGAAAGGTCACTGTGTCCTTTTGTACAATTATTTTTGCATACATTATTTATTACAGGGGGAAGAAGAAATATTGTGGCCTGCAGAGAAAAAAAACAAAGAACTTGTGTTTTTACAGCCTGCATGTGTTGCAAAACATGCAGACGAGGTAGATGCAGTGGACATCTCACTTTTGCATGAACTATCTCTTTATAACAAAAGTATGAGTGTGTGAGTGAACCCGCAGTGGACTCAGGTGACCGTGTTTGCAATGTTACGTTAACACTGAGTTTACAGTCTCATTGATTTAACTATGCAGATAGTAAAATTACTTAGTCGATAAGCTAGCGTTAGCTTTTACTTACCGTTCTTTGTGCAACTTCAGATGTCGAACAAAGTCTGTAATCTTCGACCCGCATGTTTTGCAAACTGCAATTCGTTTTTTGTTGATCACCTCGTAGTTTCGATAGTTAGTACTTTCTTCGGTATCATTTTTGCCAACTGGCGCGTTGTTTGACACCAGTTCTTCTTCAGTGGTTGTCCTGAACTTTGATTGGATCAAAACAACGTGGATCTAATTTAATTGGATGTTGTGCCGACAGCACACACAGACAGATGCACACA
>NW_023339718.1:14337634-14346014 GCF_004916995.1 Morone saxatilis
GGGAGGAGAATCAACGCCACACGAGAATACACACCGCCCCACAGGAATCAACCACACCAGATCCACACAGATACACACACACACAGATGTTCTTTAGTTGCTCTTTTCTTACATGAATTTAATATATATATATTTGTCTCAAATCCTCCAAAATAAATTAAAAAAAACAAACTAATTAATGTGTACGTTCTCTGTACTATTACACTAACACTTAAACGTGTAATTTTTTTAGTGTTAGTGTTTTATAATCGCATTTCTTATTATAATCGTGTTTATTTGCTGTTTTTTTAAATCACTGCACATTATTATTTTGTGTATGTGGTGTATTTCTGAGTATATTCTGTTATTTGTAGGTTTTTCTTACCGTAGTTGCAGATTGCCCTCTCCAATATGGCCGCCAACAGCGACCACTGTGCGGTTGGGACGTGACGACGAGGATACGGAAATGACGCAAAGGCGCCGAGTCATTAAAACCAGACATTAGCGCGCGCTTACAGCTCAAACCCCCCGTCTGCGTGCTGCTCTGCTGCCAGCCGACAACAAAGACTCAACTTCTAGACACAGACTCCCTCTACCTCTCCTACTCGGTTATAACTCAAACTGCAGCCTCCTTTTTAACGGGAGTAACGCGAAAAGGCGACACAAAAAAAACTCTTCGTTACTACGCAGACTTAGAAACTCCATAGCAACCATGTTCGAAGCTCGCCTGGTCCAGGGTTCCATCCTGAAGAAGGTTCTGGAGGCTCTGAAGGATCTGATCACGGAAGCCTGCTGGGACGTCAGCTCGTCCGGTATCTCCCTGCAGAGCATGGACTCCTCTCACGTCTCCCTGGTGCAGCTCACCCTGAGGCACGACGGCTTCGACTCGTACCGCTGCGACAGAAACCTCGCCATGGGAGTCAACCTCAGCAGGTGGAGTTGAGAAACACTTTGCACCCTTTTTGTTTGTTCACGTTTGTGTTGTTGGGTCGTTGTTCTCGCATCTGCTGACTAACGCAGCTGGTTTGACAGGTTGAGTCTGACCGCAGCTAAAGTCGATGTTAAGATACTTTATAAATACTACCATACTGAAATACTGAAGGCGGGTTTATGCACATCGCAAACCTCTAATGTTGCGCAGTGTAACAATCATCTAACATCTTTTGTTAGCAGAAAGTTAGTAGCTTTCGTAATATCTGGTGGCCATCTTGGCGGAATTGCCCGGGCATGTCTCTCTCTCTCTTTCTCTTTTCTCTCTCTCTTTATTTCTCTCTCTCTTTCTCTACTGGACTCAGTTAACTCTTCACTGTCTGCGGTTCAAACGGAGCCGCTTGTCTACATGTTTTACTCATATATATAAATATATATTAGTCTGTTTTAAAAGTACAACTTCATGTTTTTTTGTTTTTTTTTTAAAGTTTAAATTACGGTTGGTGCTTTTTTGGAGCGACACTGTGACGTTACGTAGTGACGTCATTTGAGCGCCAAATTCTCCGCAGGGAGGGTTGGCGGGAATTGTTGTTTAACCCGGGAACTTCCACTTCCGTTTCACTGCCGCCTCTCTTTGTACGCCGGTGGTACTTATGGAGCTGTTAGTTTAATGTTGGAGTGCATACGTATTGTTTATACATCTTATTTTAATAAAACATTAAGTTTAGAGTTTGTTGTTAAACGTTTTAGCAAAGAAATCTAGAATTAAAATATATAAGACACTAATTTTACTGTGAATAAACTGATTAGTCCATGGGCTGAAATTAATGTTTAAGTCTCTTTATTAAGGTCTGTGCCTGAATGCTAAAGCTCAATGTGACATAATTTTTCATTTCATTAATTGTCGTCCAACACCAAAAGATATTAAAGCTCACATTAATATTAAATGTATAAAACAGGCAACACTTGCAGTTGAAATGAAAGACCTAAATAACTAATCCATCATTAAAATAGTTTATTACTTTTCTTTTAAGCTGTTTTTTAACTTTAGTGTATTTTAAAGGACTTTATGTGAATTTGACATTTTCTTTTGTAGTTGTAACACACTTATGATCGTGGTGTTTTTCCCCCCATACAGTATGTCAAAAATCCTGAAGTGTGCAGGAAACGAAGACATCATCACCCTCAGAGCAGAAGACAATGCAGACACACTCGCCCTGGTGTTTGAGACACTCAGTAAGTTTTTAAGTTATTTGTGTAAAAGCAAAAGGAAATAAACGTGACCGATACTGTTGTTGTTGTTGTTGTTGTTGTTTTCTAATGTGCTGACCTCTCCTCTCTTACGCCCACAGACCAGGAGAAGGTGTCAGATTATGAGATGAAGCTGATGGACCTGGATGTGGAGCAGCTGGGAATCCCAGTAAGTAATCTGTGACTTCGTCTTTTGGGTCCGACGTGCGTTCTCGTGCACACTCGTCCTGACCTTTTACCCGTCTGTCTCTCTCCAGGAGCAGGAGTACAGCTGCGTGGTGAAGATGCCCTCTGGGGAGTTTGCCCGCATCTGCCGCGACCTGTCCCAGATCGGTGACGCCGTCATGATCTCCTGCGCCAAGGACGGAGTCAAGTTCTCCGCCACAGGAGAGCTGGGAACAGGAAACGTCAAGCTGTCCCAGACCAGCAACGTGGACAAAGAGGACGAGGCGGTGAGTGTGAATGTTGACGGAGTTAAAATAAAAAGGTGGAGCCACGTGATAAATCTGTCCTATGTTGTCGTACCAGCTTTTATCTCGTCCAATAAATAAATTACAGTACAGAAATACCAAAGACATTTTTAAATATGTTTCTATTACATAGTTTGTCCACCAGGGAGCACTGACGCGGTTATAGATTACACAATATATTAACCGGTTGGTTTAAAAACTCAAATTTTGCCTCAAACATTCAGTATTTCGGTTGTAGTTCAGACTGAATAATTTTAGGTTTTTTGCAACCTGTCAATCACTTTAGCCGTGATTTAAGATGGTTCATTGCAACCAAACAGTTATTCAATGTTAAGTTAATCTTAAATCCTAATCAGTTTCAGCATCTTAACTGTTATATTTGCCCCTTTTTTTTTTTTTTTTGTCTTCTGAACTCATAATCTGAATGTTTTACGGGTTTGGACAAACAAACCGACTGTGGCTACTCAAAAATAAAGTTATTGGTGACCTAAAATGTTTGACCTTTGCCCTTCACTGTTTGTCTTCAGGTCACTATTGAGATGAATGAACCCGTCCAGCTGATCTTTGCCCTCAACTATCTGAACTTCTTCACCAAAGCCACGCCGCTGTCCAAGACCGTGACCCTCAGCATGTCCGCTGACATCCCCCTCGGTAAGTCCGTCGGCGCTTATCCTAAGTCTATATTCGGGTTCTCAACATGTTTAGACGCTGTGACTCTAACTTGACATTGTTTGTTTCTACAGTGGTGGAGTACAAGATTGCTGATATGGGACACGTCAAATATTACTTGGCACCGAAAATCGACGAAGAGGCTTCTTAGGTTGTTTATAACCGCCCAAAAATGGAGAATAGAGAAAAAGCAGGCGACTGGGACTTGTCCTGAGCGACTGAAGGGCTGAAGTGATCTCATGGTGGTCCCTGTTATTACTGATGTCTTCCTGTCTAATGAGATTCACAGCAGGAGGTGTTGTCAACTTATCAACAGTCAGCGTATGAATGGTGCCATCTGTGTGATGTGATGAAGCTTCAGTACTCTTCCTCTAAAGACCAGTTCAGAGCGGCTGGTTGTGGTCCAGACAGCCCCAGTGTAAATTTCAGCACTTGTTCGCTCCACTTTGGTGTCTGTCTCTCTATTTTTGCCCATTTTGGGAAAGCAGATTTCAATATCTATATATAGATATCCCATTCCTTGTTGTAGATAACACATTTGTAAATACTTCCTGTGGTTTCTCACTGTCAGATAACCCCAAATGTTTTTGTATTCATTGATTCAGTCCAAAATAAATCAAGTTGTTTCCAATAACCTTTTTGTTTCTCACGTCTGTGGACAAAAGCTGCTCATAGTTTCAGATGAAAGACACACGGTCTCTTCAAATAGTTTCCATTTGTAATTATTCTGATTTAATGTGAAGCCTGAAAAGTCCAACAAACTTTTTGAAGTCTTATTTTCAGCCTGTTTCTCTCCGAGTCTTTGATCACACATAAAACCCATAACCAATCTAATGGAGACACTTCCTCCAACAGTAAAGCTGCTGGGGAAAGGCCTCCTTTTAAAGTAACACTCAACAATGCATATTAGGTTGTTTGCTTAATGTTAACTCTTTATCTGAAAATAAACTGTTAATGTAGTGGATCAAAAAGCACAATATTACACTTGATATGTAGTTGGTAGTGACCTCAAGATTGTAGACAGTTGTTGCAGCAGTAACCACGTGTGACCACTAGGTGGTGCTCTTCTACTTTTGATTGTTCCTGTATGGAAGCGAGCAGATTATATTCATAGGTCACATTTGTGGAATCATTTATTCTGTGGACGTTTAAGTTTTCCCAAAAGGACGAAAAGTTTAATAAATCTAAATGGATCTGGATTAATTTGATTCTCCAAGCAGCAGTCAGTTACTCAGCATCGCACTGATAATCTCTTTATACCTGCAGGACGGCCAGAACCGAGAACCAAGGACAAATGTGCTTCATTGTGTCCGTTGAGAGTACGACTCACTCAGTTACCTCACTGAAGTCCTCAGAGCTGCTGGCAGCTTCAGAGCTTCAGGTCTGTTCTCATGCAGGTCACTGAGCTAAAACTGCATCAAGCTGCTGAATATTCAGAGAACTCACTCTGCCTGTCTGTCTGCAGCTGCCTGATGTTTACTGTGTTTGAGTTGGTAGTGTGGAGTCAGACAGTTTTAATCCTCACAAAGCTTTAATCCGACTGGCGGCCACATCTGACCTGCACTACTGTACAGATCATAATGACCTAGTGTGACAGGAGTTTCTCATTTAAGCTCCAGTGTGACAATTTAGTGGCATAGTGGTTTGGTTGCAGATTACAACCCCCTCACTACCCCGGTCCACGCCTGTAGGATCAACTATGGGTGATTAAAGCAGTGTTTTGGGATTTATTCTGTTCCGGGTTAGTGAGGTGGAGAAATAATACATTGTGCTCAGGTTCCTATTATATGTTATATCTCTTTTGTTTAACCTGTTCAATAACTGAAGTGTAAAACGGACGATGTAACGATGTATGTGGGTTTATGGTCAGGACCTGTTGCCAGGCAACCAGAGTCCAGAGGTCAGCTAATAGGTCAAAATCCAAACTGCGGTTACACTTTGGCTTTTTAAGGGATAAAAAAACAAGATACAACCCGTTAATTAGCTGTGGGGTAATAAAACTAATTACATTTACTCTAAACTGAGGTATATGTACTGGACTTTTTTTTTAATGCCTTCTACTTCTAAATATCCTGTTTCCCACCTTACTACATTTATCTGACAACTTTAGTTATTTATTACAAAACATACACAGAGTCTATGTAATGATGATGCTTCATTATAAATTAAAATACCCAACAGTGTAGGCGAACAAGTACAGCTGGATCAATGGGTTGGTTGATACATTAGACCAGAAAATGAACTAAAACAGTTTTTATTAATAAGTCATATTTTTTCTGCAAAAACTTCATGATTCCAGCATTAATGTGAGGGGTTAATTTATCTATCTATAATGATATCGGATGTGATAGTCACAGTCACAGGGGGCATTTTTCAGCTTTTTACATTTAATACTTCAAGTACATTGTTCTGATTATACTTACATACTTTTACTTAAATAAAATGTGTTCAATGTGAGTATTTCTACGTGTGGTATTAGTATTTTAGTACTAAAGTAAGTTAAGTCAGTCTGTGAGCTTTGTCGAGGTGGTGGTAGGACAGAGCCAGGATACCCTGTTCTACCCTGTTGTCAGTCTTTATGCAAGGCTAAGATAGCGTCACACTTAATGCTAACAGCAGCATATAGCAAAAAGAGAAGGGTATCTTCTCATCTTATCTTAACTTCTCAGCAAGAGAGCAAAAGCTATTTCACAAAACTTTTACCTTTTCATCCAACCATCCTTCTATTTCTTCTCTCCTTTATTCCCATAAAAAAGGGCATTTCCTCATTTTCCATTAATAACTCTAAAATGTGACTTTGCTCTCGACCTGTTTGAATGAAGAATAAAAGCAGCCTGAGGTAGAGACAGCAGAGAGCAGACGGAGCAGATTATTACCTCACAGTAGATTGCCTGCCAGTGTAATCCCAGACTCCTCTGCAATATCAAAATTGATCTGCTGAAAGGGTTTTTTATGGATTTATCTTTTGATAGATGTATTTCATAATCCCTAATACCTGTACGAGTTTTTTGAATTCATACCAGCTATCACCAGCTTTCTACTCTGTGCTGAAATGTTCTTGAAAACTTGCTGTACTAGCAGTATTTTATTTTCTAAAACACAATGTACTGCAGCCGTGGATTTATCTGATGGAGCCACAGATAAGGGAAGAAGAAGAAAAAGTGTGTGTGTGTGTGTGTGACTGTCATCTTAGGAGTGACCGATAAAGCAAAGCGACGGTGCAGCCATTTAAGCTCCCTCAATATTTAATTAACCACTGTCATCCAGGTTCAAATTAATTACTTCCTGGAACAGAGCAAAGGGGGTTCAACCTGATTGGGGTTTCCACTTCTGAGTTGGACACAATATTCAGGCTGTAACTACAGACATGCTTCATCATGACGAATAATAATGTAATTATGAGTTCTAGTTAATGGTCGGAGACAAAATCAGGACAGTCAGATGAAATGTCTCTATGTCAGAGATACAAGAGTTTGAAACATAACTTTAGTTTTATACTGGTTTATTTGTTACTTGAATCGTTTTATAATTATTGTTTATATTTCACATAACTTTCTTTAATCCAAAAGGAGGTTATTTCTATCCAGTCTTCATTTAACAAGTGCAATGAACTGCTTATTATCTTAGACTAGATATAAAAGAAACATAAGACAATACATAAACAGACACATTTAAATACATATTTCTAATGTCAGTGGTGGAAAGTAACTAAGTACATTTAATGAAGCACTGTACTTAAATTAATTACTACTACTACTGGTTTTAACTGGTTCTGAAACAGTCTTCATTTAATACTGAATTAAACTACACAACATTCATTCAAATGACCTTTGAAAGGCCAAATCAACACAAGAGTAAAGTTTCTTGTAGCCACTTTAAGTACAAAGTCATTTTACTTTACTTTACTTTATACTTATACTCCATGTTTCAGAAAGAAATATTGTACTTTATACTTTACTACATTTATCTGACAGACAGTTCCTAGTTGGTCAATTAATTGACATTTACCCCATTTGTTCATGTAAACATTTTATGGATTCATCCTCTCACGCGTAACTTAAATTACAGGAGTAATTTTGAGGTTTAGATTGTTGGTTGGACAAAACATTTGAAGATGTCACTTTAGGCTCTTATTTCATCATGTTTTACAAATAAACTATAAATGGATCAATAAATCTAATCAAGAAAATTAACAGCACATTAATTCATAATGAAAGTCATTAGTTACACCCTGATATAAAACTTGTTCCACCTCCATAATTAATGAGTAATAATAATCAATAATGATACCTACAGAGACAATTTCTCTGCATTATGTTTGATACTTAAAGTACATTTTATGATAAAATAAATACTTTTATTTAAGTAAAAGTTTGAATGTAGGACTTTTACTTGTGCCTCATGGGAGATTAAAAACTGAACTGTTGACGTTTATCAGATATTACATAGCTTCAAAGCAACGTGAGACAAATAAAACGTCAAATAATTTGTACCTAAACAAACGGGGAAGGTCACAAAAGTGACGAGGATGTAAAGCGAAGAACTAACTCTTTAAGTTTCTTACATATGACCCTGAAGTATTAAATTTAGCTAATTTTCAGCATTTTTGTCATGTTGAAATATTACAGTGAGTGCAGTGCAATCAAATCTGTTAAGGTTTAGGAGTTTCTATTAGGTTTGTATTAAAAAGGGGGAATCTACAATTATTTAATGGATAATGAAACTTAATGGGAAAGGACTTCAACTCTGACAAACAAACACTACTTCAAAGTTGAGTCATGTTAAAGGACACCAGCTCACACAATGCCAATCCCTCCACAAGTTACTTTAAATCATCAGTTCCATCAAATATGCACATTATCTTATTATTGTGGGTTCCTGTATGAAAATAATAGATTTGCAGGCATTCATCAGTGTTTCAGACTCTCTCTGATAAACTAACAACGGACTCTACATTTTATATTTTAATGCATTCTCAGTGTACTTACTTGGCTGTAGTCTGTTGTATTCAAGTGAACCTGATCTCTATAGTGTTATCATGAGGCTGCATTCCTCCATCTCTGACTCTCTCTCTTTCTCTC
>NW_023339718.1:14346033-14351694 GCF_004916995.1 Morone saxatilis
CTCTCTCTCTCTCCTCTGTCTCTGCCTGGCCTTTAAATTGCTTTCTGGAGGCAGGGGATTTTGGCCGGGGAGATAAGGGGAATGGGATAAAACGCTCTCGCTGGCTGTCTTTCTCTGCCAGGCAGGGGGAGTCTACTGAGCGCGGTACATTTACTGAAACTGAGGAGAGAGCAAGTTGTACTCGCTCATCCCTCAGGTCAGTGAGGCTGAGGAGATGCCGGCTACATGTTGCAATCCCATTTCAAACAGCCTGATCGGCATCAAAACAAACACATAAGATGTCAAAGCATATAGTGGATTAGTATTAGTATTAGTATTTCTGGATGAGTAATACAGATGCTGCTGAATAGCTGAAAGCCTCTTTGTTTCTCCACTGAAAACAGATTTATGTGCCTGTTCTTGGGGTTTTCTCCTCTCTTGTCAGTCAGTCAGGTTCTGGAGGGTCGATCCCAACAACTCTCAGACCTGACACTCTGTTACGTAAGCCCTCAGAGCTCGGTTGTCTCTCCACAAGAGCAGGTTGCATAGATTATTGATGCCAGCACAGAGCGCGCAAAGCTGCACATGGCAAGGACACACTATCACACATGCTGCGTGATCCACCCCATCGAATATTTCACATATAATTCTTGTTATTGCAAAGATTTGGTGGGGATTCCCTCTTTGTATGCACATAACCACAGCTTTCCCCTCCAACAATACATTCATACATCCCTCCTCTTCCTCCTCCCTGAGCTTTGATTTCACACAGCGAGCCTCACAGTTGACACACATGTATTTCTGACTATGCTGCGCGTGTTGAAGTCATCCCCGCATGGATTAGCATATTAATGGGATGTCCCTTTGTCCCTGTTTTCTGTCACTCAGATTTCACAGCAGCGAGGGAGATGACGAGGCGATGCAGTTGGGGAGGAAGAGGGAAGGAAAGTGCAGAGATGTAACTTGGGAGTCACACCTGGGTGTGATTGGCACAGGTGGGACAAATAATCAATATGGTTGTCAATTTTTATGAGTTCTCAGTGACAATTTAAAGTTCTGTACTGTTTGGTTTTTGAGCTAATAACACCAAACTAAATTAATAATCAGCAACTATTTTGATAAATAATCAATCGTTTAAAGTAATATTTAAACATCCATTCATTCCAGTTTCTTAGTTGTGAAGATTTCTTTGTCTTATTCAGTAGTAAACAGTATTTTTAGGTTTGGAGCTGCTGGTTGAGCAGTTGGTTGACCGTGGCTGTGCAGTGTGTAACATTTAAGAAGATCTATTGGCAAAAATGTAATGTAATATCTATAACTATGTTAGGAATTGTTTTTGTTACCTTTAATGGAGGTCGCCATCAGTGGAGTTTTCCATGTTGAACCACCATGTTTCTACAGTAGTAGTCCTTATTTTCCACGAGTTTTGCAGCCATCGTGGTTGTAGTTCCTCAACACTTCAGAGTTCCTGTTCTTATTCTCAGGTCATCAAATACAGACGCGAGCAGTGTTCAGTTAGTTGTATTCTGAAACATCACTGCTAGATGCCTCTAAATCCTTCACACTGGTCATTTAATCATAGACAATTAAAATAATTGTTATTACAGTGTGAAGAACCTTGTGTTTAATATAATCATATATCCTCCATCCAGTAATAAGAAAGAAACCAACTCATTCATTGACACAGTTTCGTTGACCACCTTTCTCCTGTTTTTCCTGCACTTCTCCTCCCGTCACAATCAGATCTTTGTCCCTCTCCATCCAGGGAAGCCTCGGTTCGCTCCTTAGCAACTGTTTCCACGGCTACAAAGTTGCTCCCTGTGTCACTCCCACCCTGCCTCCACCATAAGTCGCCAGTGTCCGTCTGCTCCTTTGTGTCCACTTCCTAAAGCCTGCTGACGAAGTGAGCGTGTGAAACACTGCCTGTCTTCATTTGAAACATCAAGATACCAAAGTGTCTTCAGTATTGTCTCATACTCAGGAGAGGACAGGATACAATGTGTGGAAAGACTGTTGGTGCGTTTTGAGCCTTTATTGGTCCGAGGAGAGACGTAGAAAGTGTAATGATGAATGTGACAAGCTCTTACCAATTAGACTACACTCAGGCACTTTTCCTTTTCCACTGTTGTGTTGTCCTCGTTGTCTGAGTGTCCCTGTGCTCTGAGACCATTCACATCAGCACTAATGTCACTGAGACAAATTGCAGCAGTAAACTGTTCATGTTTCTGACTTTCATTCACACACACACACACACACACACACACACATACACACTCAGGGAGAGATCAGATGAATATTTGGCTTTAAAACAAGTCCACAGAGGCACACAGAGATAAGAAAATAATATACAGTAAAGGCTGCTGGGTACATTCAGACATGAATGCAAGCATTGGAGCTACAGAAAGATCTATTTATATCGCTCCTAAAAATAGACATTCTTCTCCATAGAGACATGAAATCCTTCTGAGCGGTGAATTACTCTCGAGCTGCTGCTGTTGTGTGTTTGTGTGTGTGTGTGTGTGTTATTCTTCAGTTTCTTCCAAAGGTGAAAGCAAATTACCGACTGTATCATCCCAGCTGTGAGTCTCTTTCTTGAGGAATCTCCGCTCTCCCTTTCAGCCTGCAGCAGACAGGATTTTACAGTGCTTTGATGATCGAACCCCACCTCCCTCCACCACCTCTTCCTTCTGTCATGGTTACGGGCTTTAAGCCATCAGGCGCGGCGTAGATTAATGCACATTAGTTTACAGTAGCAAAGGAGGAAGTGTGTGAAGCCGTGGCTAATCTGCTCTGGGAGGGAAATGTTTAGTTGATGGATGTGCAAAACAGTCTAATTTTACCTCGTCTAAACAAAAATGGTCAAATGTGCAAAAGCCAAATGACCCAAAATATTAATTAGTTTAGTTATTATTAGTGATTTAGATGGGGTTTTTTTAATCTGATTTTGTTTCGCAGCACTTTCAGTGTTCACTTAAAGTCTTAAAACCTTCCACTTCTTCATATTGCTCCACTAAACCCACATGTTTGAATCCACAAGGAGTCTGTTGGCCTGTAAAACCTTATAGGGCCCACTCTCAACACCCTGAGCCTCGCCAAAACCCTGGTCTCCCTCGCTGCGACTTAGCACTTCGAGGCAGCTACATCGCCGTCTGGTACACACACACACACTCGCCACTGTCCCTCCTAAAAGTTATTCCCCGCTGTTTGTCATCATGGCTTTTTGTCACTCGTAGATCCAAGCGCCATGGCATCGAACATAATGAGCTCTGTGTGGAGCTGGGATGTGTTCACACGTTGTTTTGTATTATATACGTTGTTGTAGGCAAAATGGTTAATGGAAATTAATTGCAAGTTGCAGGACTTTGTGCAGGATTTTCTGCCACTACATCAGGCTTTCACCATCTGAAGGGACTTGTATTTGTAGTACAGCCAATAGCAGCGACTCCTCTCTGAAATTACCTCTGATTGGCCAAAGTCTTCCATAACTGGCGAGATTTTCTGAAGACTTAAAACAGAGCCAAGAGGATGTTCAGAAGTCTAGTTTTTTGCAGACCACTTGAATTTCAATATGCTAAAAGGTTATTATGGATTTTTTCCCAGTGACGCCAAATAAATACTGCCTACCACAGCTTTAAAGGTCCAGTGTGTAACATTTAGGAAGGTCTATTGGCATTAATATTCATTAATTAATATTCACAGGTATGATTTCATTAGTGTAAAATCACCTGAATATAGGAATCATTGTGTTTTGTTACCTTAGAATGAGACTACAGACGCTGCGAGACGCCTTTGGTGAAGTCCGCCATGTTGAACCACCGTGTTTCTACAGGAGCCCAGAACAGACAAACCAAATACTGGCTCTAGATAGGGACTTTTCTTCATGACATTCACAGCCAATAGTTTATCGTACAAAGTCTACAGCCCGCTCTCATTACCAGGCAAGCGGCATTCTACAAATGCAAAATCACTGCTGACACTAATTCTTCAAACTGGACCACTAAGCTTGAGTCATTACACTGTGGTATAATGTATCACCCTGCAGCAACATAATGCTGATTTCAGAGGCATTCATTTTCCTGGCTGTTGTTCATTTTAAACACATTTATTACTTTGATTTGGCCTTTGAAAAAATTTCACTGAATGTCATAAAACTATATAATATGACCCAGGTACCAACTGGGAGTTTTTAATAAAAAACCAGCTGATACAAACAGACTAAATACTTCATACTACTCTTCCTGCAGATACTCAGACAAATCTGCTGAGCTTGTGATGTTTTATTTGCTCTGGCATGTGCAAATTAGTGTGGTAATGCCAGGCTAGCAGATACTGTACCCAGATAGATAATGTGGATAGATAATAATAAAGTACTTTATTAATCCCAGTAGGAAACTGCCAGCAAGTCACATAAATCACAGACAAATGAGACACTCAAGGAGGTAAATAAGAGACATAATACAACAAGAACCCATATGTGCTGTGTTATTTTGTTTCTCACATACTTCTTTGAGTGTCACATTGTTTATCTTATATTTAAACACGCAGACAAATGACAAACTAAACAAACACGTTGAGAAACATACAAATGATGCTTCCATACACGTGCACCGCCTGATACAATTGAGCTGTTAACATCCTATCAGGCTCTGTGACATTTACAAAAATGTTTATTTTGGATCAACCTGGCAATATTTAAATGAATTTGAGAGAGGTTTTAAAGGGCAAACACAGGCTCACTGAATGATTTGAGGGGTATTTATATGTTGTTGCCTCCAACAGAAGTCCTGCAGGACAATTTGGGCCGATATGTTAAACAGCACTTAGTGTAGATCATAGATACACTTTAATCTCATTTGTGGATACACTTCAGTTCACTTTAATCTGACCAGCGATTCTGGCGGTTTAACAACATGGTTTAATCCATCAGTACACGGACAACTCACATAAATACACATAGCACAAAATCACTCAGAGGCAATAGATCAGGACTCTGGAGTTCCCAAAGTTAAATCTGAAGGCGTCATGAGATGATTAATTGGATAGGAAAGAATGAAAAACATAATATTATGCTACATAAAATGATTTCAGACTTTTCTATAATCATTGCTACTTTCTTCTAATCTTCTAAAAAGCAATCTGTAAAGAGGGTAATGAATGCTGTATTAAATTTAAGAGGGATCCTGAGTTGACATTGCTTCGTTTGAAAGGTAAAAAGTAGTAGAAGTTGATCCTTTTGTCACTCCTCCTAGATGTAAAATATGTATTTAGGAGAAAACATAATAGATTAATTATATATATTCACACCTCGTACATGCTGTCACACACGACATTTTGTCATTGTGTCTCTTCTGTAAGAACACACAGCGTTGCCTCCACATCTGTACCTCCTCTCACAGTGTGTATTCCTCTTCTTCATCTTCAGCAGAGAGTATGGATGTCCTTAGGGGGCCGATTCAAACAGTCTGACTCAACCATCTTATGTCTTACTGGGACCAGAGAGCCGCTGACGATCTTCAACAAGAGCTGTTTCCATCATGTTTATTCTGTGTGAGTTCAGATGGAGCTGACCTTTGAACTGATTGTTTGTCCTACTGAGCCATTCTCTGTGATAACTGTTGTCCTTCCTCGCTGTGAGGAAGACAGATGGACAGCAGAATACGTGTGTGTGTGGGTGTGGGTGTG
>NW_023339718.1:14351794-14351967 GCF_004916995.1 Morone saxatilis
TGTGTGTGTTTGTGTGTGTCCCTCCCATGTAAATATTCACTGTTCATCTCCATCAATCACACATTAATATGCTGTCCTCTTTCATTGGGCTCTAAATGATGCTGAACCAATGAGAGAAGATGCAATTATTCGTGTGGTGTCAGCAGTGAATGTATTATATGTGTGTGTGTGTG
>NW_023339718.1:14351993-14355659 GCF_004916995.1 Morone saxatilis
GTGTGTGTGTACGTGTGTGTGGGGATAAAGTGGAAAACAAGATGAGAGAGGAGAGGCGGAGATGGAGATGGAGATAATGTGCTAGACAAGGTTGAGGATGCTGACAGATTTGAGATAATAAGAAACCCATTTTCTTAAAAGTCACTTTAGAGATAAGAACTTCAAAAACAAGAGTTATAATCTTTTTTATGACTTTCTGACCTTTTCTAAGAGACCTTACTCTTGTTGTATTATCCTTAAAATATTTACAATTAGCATGTGTCATAATGTGCAGGTGTTTCTGTTTCTGAGATAACACGTTGCTTGTTTCTTATTATGAGATGTTTATTCAAGTATTATAGTCTGATCCTATGATACAACCTGTAACCAGAACTATTATTAAACAATTATTCATTTATCCAAACATGAATATCTTGTTACCATGATGTTCACGTACATATATCATTCAAGCTGCAGGCAGTGAGGAAGATGTATTTGGATAATTTACTGAAGTAAAGGATCAATACCAGACTGTAGTAATAATGCAGTAACGTGTAGGTTTTTATACTGTTGGATAGTTTTTTATTAATTGATCATGTGTTTTGCATAGATAACGTAATTTATAAAGTAACTATAGCTGTCAAATATAGTGAAGTAAAAAGTAATTTTTTTCCCTCTGAAATGCAGCAAAGTGAAAATATATAGTAGCATAAAGTAAGTACAGGTATCTATGTGAGTGGAGCATTGGGTAAATGGTTGCAGGTTGAATAAACTCATTTTCTTGGACGAAATCAGCAATTGAGTTTATTCAAATTACAACAAACTAACTAATGCACAGTAAATCTGGGGCCATATGTGTAGTCCGATCTGTGCACTGTGCCCCTAAAGCTTGTGAAACTGATGGATTTGTCTTGAATAAATGAATTATCCCTCTAATAGTCTGCCGCCTCCCTTGTGTTGTTGTATATGTGCATGTATGAGTTTATGCTTGAATTAGTTTAACAGTGTTTGGTATTCCTTTTTTTTCTCCTTAAACAATAAATACAATTTAATTTATCCACCCTTGTGCAAAATGCAGAATTCCAAATAAGTGCTGTACAACTGAACTGATGTGAGGATGTGGTGTTTAAGTGAAAGATACAGTGTGTCAGCATATTACCCACTATTCTGTTTACAACTACATCCAGAATAATTTAATAGTAACAGTAGGTGTCATTCTCTCTCTCCTAGTGGACATACTGGACATACTAACCCGATGTTAATGTGTTTTGTTCTCAATATGACCTCTGCATGCCGCAAGGCTCCTGTGGAAACGTAGAAATGTGCCTTCAGCTTTGGTGGCTAATAGGAAGTAGTTTTATTAGACAGATGGCCTTTCTTCATTCATCCTGCAGGCTATTTACATTTCTTGGCTGTTCATTATGCAATCAGCGTTATGTGTGAGGATGCTTGACCCGGCTTGATTGCTATTTAGCATCTTGCTACAGTCTCTCTCCCTCTCTCTTGCTCTGCTTCAGGCAGCTTCACAGAAAGCCAAGGTCACCTAAATTGATTCAGTTCCTCACCGAGCACACGGATTCTCCAGCAAGGCTGTAATTGCATTTCTGTACCAATCACTCTAATGACAATCACATACTGTAATCTAATGCAACCCAGACACACACTCACAGGGCCTCCCTCTCGCTCCCTACTTGACATGTTGAAATTGGCCACAGTGATCGCGGAGGAGATGAAAGATAAATAAAAAAGGTCTAAATAGCAAATAATTTGTTCCTTTTTTTTTTTTTAAATATGCCACCTACAAGCTCTGTTGTAAATCTCAACACCATAAATTACATTATATAATCCAAAAATAACCCCACAAATTACAGTTTCAGAAATTACATATTGTTGAATCTGCACCTGTCTAATAGTATTAATACAAACTGAACATTAAAAGCTTTACATATGCAGTATTTATTACAGGGCTGTTCATATGAATTCAATTTAAGATTTAACACGATACAACTATGGCACCACTTTCTAATAAGGCACTTTTTCTCCTGCATCCTAAGGTCAACATTAAGATCACCTGGTACATGTTAATAAGTTATCGATAAAGACAATAATGCCTGCAGTTGTAAATTGTGAAGTTGTTGATGAATTTGATGGATGGATGTTCGCCTCTTCCCCCGTTTAGCATTTGCAAGCAGTATAAACAATTTCTATTTCTTTGTGTTTATTGTTAAATTCTGTCACGACTCAGGAAACACGACAGAAAATGCAGAAAAGACACACAAACTTACAGAATAAGTAAAGGCAGCTGAGTCCAGGGAAAACAATCAAAGTCCAATACAAAATAGTCTCAACAAGAGCAGACAAAAAAATCCAGAAGGTATCAAAAATTCACTTTGAGCATGCAGCAAGACAGAGACACTGAGAAAACACAGGACTGGGGAACAGACACAGATGACCTGACAACTGAAAACACATGGACTAAATACACAAAGAACTAATCAACCAATGAAACACAGGTGAGGAGGAAGATAACTAGAAACAGGTGAAAATAATCAGGGCGGGGCAGACAATCAAAACTGGAGGGAAAACAGCCAAAACATTAAGTGAACTTAAACTAGACACAATAATACAAAACAATAACAGGAAATAACTATAGTTAACCCAAAATCATCACAGATTCTCAGTAATTTTACATACATTGAATTTAAATTTGTCCTCTGCATTTGACCTTTCCTCAAGGACACTTCGACACAAGGACAGGGGGTGTGGGCAACCTGCTCTACCTGCTGAGACATGGTCATATTGTAAATAATTAATATTTATATGAGTTTACCCTTTAAAAATCCTTTAAAATCTCATTAAAAACATCCCTCATTATAGTGAGTTATAAATAATTTCTCAGCTGTATATATATGCTAAATAGGAGGAGTTAAAGATCCAGCATAGTGGCATCTAGTGGTGTAGTTGCAGATTACAACCCCCTCACCTCACCCTCACATTCCAAGCATGTAGGAAAAACTACAGTGGCTGCAAAACCCGTGAAAAGCGCCCAAGTCAGTGTTTGGTTTGTCCAATCTAGGCTACTGTAGATGGTGGATCAACATGAAATATATATTTTTTTTCATTCTAAGGTAACAAAAACCCAACAATTCTTATTTTATAATGAAAACATACCTATAAATGGTATATTCAATTGCTGCCAATAGATCCTCCAAAATGTTTAACACTGGACCTTTAAACTAAAGTGTTGCTGCAGTGGTTAAACAGTCTATTGGAGGGATCTTCCTCATGGTCAAAAGAGCTTAAAAGTCACTGATTAGTGTCACTGATGAACAGCCAAAGGGATGTTCTTATAACTGATCTATAAAGCATTAGTGGATTAAATTGCAATAAAGCCATTAGTTACAGCTTATCATCCATTTTAAAGAAGAACATTTACCATTACATCAGCATAAGAGAGGAGAGTAAGTATAAATGTACAGTGCGGTCCTAAATGTACTTTATGTGCAGCATCTTGTTTCCTGATGTTAGTCCAGGTGTTCGCTGACTCCCTGCAGGTGATGTTTCAGGGTAAAATACTGGGAGAATTAAGCCTGTTGACTTTGTCTCTTTACATCATTACGCTGTAAAAGATGAAGGTCCACCACTTGTTTCCTCTCTGGCTGCACCCCTCACTCCCCCCCCCCCCCC
>NW_023339718.1:14355759-14360103 GCF_004916995.1 Morone saxatilis
CCCCCCCCCCACCCACTCTTTATATATCTGTGTGTGTGAGTGTGTGTGCGCATTCCTTCGCATCCAGCGGAGCGGCAGTCGGAGGTTGAGAGTCCGCACAGAGAGGACACACTCGGGCAGGAATCAGCCATCAGTGTCGCTGTTACAACACAAAAAAACATGCAGGTAAGACACAAATACGATCCTCTTCTATTACCCGACGTACGACGAGACGACAGGTTGAAATGATTCTTATTTTTATTGCAGGTGGTAAAAAGCAACAAGAAAAAACGCGTCTTAAGTTAAATCAACAAGCCTGCGTCTGCTCACAGGGATACTTGTTGGCTGAATTTATCTTTCTATCTTATTATTATATCCTCCTCGATTCTCAGCGGATCATTCGCTCCCACTTTTTGCCGAAAGCTGAGTTTGGGGAGTGAAGTTATGTAATTGCAGCCCTGCTGGAGGCTGAGGAGAGGGGCAGACGCTTCTCTCTGCAGACTGCTTCCAGCAAGTGTCACTTGGCATCACGTCTCCCACCGAGACTTTTCCTCCCTCTCACTCTCTTTTTTAGTGTTGGTTTATCTGTCAGTGGAGAGACCTCCTCGTGTGGCTCCAAGTGATCCACGCGTGACTACAAATCTGTATCAGGCTTAAAATCCGCACAGTCTGCCTCAAATCCCCAATTCTGGGAAGAGGAGGGAGATTGTGTTTGTAATTCTGCCCCTGCTTGTTTGCCTCCCTGGCTCAAGATACAATTTAGCAGATCAGACCTCAGCAGCAAGCAGCCTCTGAGTCTAAATCCGAGGTAATAGACTGTAAAGTGAAAGCCCAGCGTCCCCGAAGAAGTGACTTAACACCTTGCAGGGCAATGCTCATTAATGCTGCCAGGATGATGTGTTTCTGGTTGAGGCTCCCTCTCTATGAATGTTTCTCCAGAAAACAAGGAGAACCTGTTACTGCAGAGTAAATTAAGTCCTGTTAGGAAGGATGGTAGCTTCTCTCTACATGGTTCACACCGTTCACTTGGAGAAAGGAAGCTGCAGCCTGTGTTTGATCTCAGTTTGTTTGTTTGTGCACATATGCAAACATTAGATCACTGACAGAAGAGAAATGGTCTCTTCCTACACACACACACACACACACACACCTCTGGATGCACATCTCTCATCTGCATGAAGCTCCGAGACTGGCTGGATGTTGGGAGTAAAAGCAGTGAGGATGAGGCGAAGATTGAATGATGAGGCTCATCATCAATCACTCAGTGAGTGAATCTGTCAGTCAGTAAATCGGTCGATCAATCACACAAACATAATCAGATGGAGAGCTGAGGTCCTGGAGGCTTCAGTCTGTGCAAGATAGCTTTTTTTTCATGCATGTGCACTTATTTTTTCATGTCCTTATTTCATTATGTTACAGCGCTGGTTGGAAGTGGCTTCAAAGTATTAATTTAAATTAGGGTTGCAACAAATTGTTTTCATTACAGATTGTTTTCTCCATTAATCAGTTAGTTGTTCAGCGTACAAATTATCAGCAAATTGTGAAAAATGTTAATCAGTGATCATCAGGTGCTCAGAGCTGGTGGTGACATTTTAAAATGTCTTTATTTGTCCAACCAACAGTCAGAAGTAGTTTGCCTCTGCAGAAGAACAAATAAAGAGGAAATATTCACATTTATTAAGATGGAACCGATTAACTTTTGCACTTTTTGGTTAAAAAATAATTAAACTTAATTAATTGATTATCAAAACTGTTGCAGGTCGAATCGTTTGACCTATAAGATGTCAGAAAATGGCTCAACACAATTTCCTGAAATCCAAGGTGATGTCTTTAAACTGCTCGTTTAGTCCAATAAACAGTTTGAAATAAGAAAAATATTCAATTTAATATCACAAATCTTTACATTAAAGAAGCTAGAATTTAGGAATGTTTGGCATTTCAGCTTGAAAAATTACTTAAACTATTTATAAGTCATCAAAATAGTGGCTGATCAATTGTCTATTGATCGTTTCAGCTTTAAAACAGCGTGTCTCTCCCGTGCCACGTATGTAAATGTTTATCATAAATCAAACCTGCCAAATGCCAACTGCAGCAGCACCTCTCCTTCAACATTTTGATTTTTCTCTTTTCTCCTCTCCTCTCTCGGGGTATTGACATGCAGGTGTTTGAATTAAATCACGCTGTGAGGCATCCGGGGTGCCTGATATTTGAGTGTGTGACTCACTTCAGTGTGTTTTTTTACAGAAGAATGACTTTATGATCAATAGGGTTTGTAGTTATTTGCTCATTCTGAGTCATTTTCAGTGAGATCAGAGAGGCTGTCACAGAGAGTCCTCACATATTCTCATATAAAACATTATTATTTATTAGATTTACATCCATCTGAAAGAGGCTCAGTCTCTTCTGAGAACTACTTTGTGTTGAATTCTTGAATTTACTTGATTTAGTGATCCCATGTCTGCCATCCACTTTCTTCTACTAACAATGTGTAACAATGAGCCGGATATATCTTATTCCTCTGTGCCATAGAGCTCTATTGTCGTCCAAAAACTATTAAAAAAACATAATTGAGGCAAACTGTTGCACTGGGTAATATGTTCCTTCACTGTAATGAACATTGGCGCTGTAGTTTATTTTGATTCAATCCCACATTTATACCATCCTGCTGAAAATAGCCCCCTACAAATGCGCTATTTACTCCTGTTCACTCCTGAGTAATGTCTGCTTCAAACTACAGCGCACAGCTTTTTTAGGAAATGTGTTGTTTTTTTCATACCAAAGCACTGGTATGTATTTGGAAACCTGTTTTAAAGATTTACACCTTCAGTAAGAACAAATGGACTAATGGAAGGTTGGAAAGTGTTGAGAAACAGACTAAAGCTTGATTTATAGTTGCACACTGAGGATTTTTAAGGTGTTGCTACCAAGAGAAGAAGTACGGCAGCTGCAGAGGTTCCAAGAAAGCCGTCTGATCAGGACGCCTCCTGTTTGCCTTCGTTTGGAGGTTTTCCGGGTTTTCCGATTCAGTAACGAGACAAGGCAAAATACTGTAGAATTTAAGTGGATGACTCGAGTTATATCATAAAAGTGAAAAGAAGCAGGTTTGATCACGTACGACAGATCTGTTCCGGGTTTCGGTGGTGATATCTGATGCTGAGCTATAAATGGAAACCTACGCTGTACTCTCGTGAACTCCTTTGCATCACGCTTAAATCCGGATTAACACATTGATGGTTTCGGTTTTATGATGAGCACAGAATATCTTTATCTTCTGTAGCCTTTAACCTTTAACCTTTAACCTAGTCTTGCATTCCCAGAAAGAGTGTGAGGGTCTTAAAGGATCGTGTCTGGTTCGCTGTATATGCCTGTGGGTGAAAAAAGTATTAGCACAAGGCTCCTACAGTCAAGTAAAGATACACTTAACTCAGAAGATTCATTTGTCTGTGTCTAGAACAACACATAGAAGCATTTTTCTGATCTGACACCACAATCGGCACGATGTCTTGATGTTGAACGTCTATTTTAGGATGTGCCAACGCTCTGTTAAGGTTTGGTTAGGTTTAAGCAAAACAATGACTCGGTTAGGCTCCAGGAAACATAATCAGTTTGGTTTAAAAGGACTACTTTGTTAAGGTAAGGGAAACTTTGTTGTCATGGTTACGGTGAGGGATCAATTGTGGTTATTGTTTAAAGAAACTGATGTTGATTGTGGGAAACAAACAGTGGTCTCAAGTATTAAAGAGGGATGTTTTAAACCCTCAGTGACAGTCTTTCTTTGCTCCTGTCATAAATCACTGCGGCCTCTAGAGGACTTTGAACACACGTCATTAGAAATAAATAAATAAATATGTTGTTTTGGGGCATTGACTCAAACAACTGACACTGTCCTTCTTGTTTTGTCTTAAATGATCAGTTTAGTCAGCAAATATGGATTAACATCAGTTCAGTTCTGCCATTTATAGAAAGAGATTCTGTCTGCTGTTATTTATTTATCAATTATTGAACACACCTTTAATTTAAATGTTGGTTTTTGGGATGGTTAAACCAGTACACATTGCACTTATTCTTCTTATTTTGACTCGTCTCTGGGACGATAAAGACGCTTCAAAGGACCAGTTTGTAGGATTTAGTATCTTCTAGCCGTGAAGTAGCAGATTGCAACTAACTGAACACTGCTCGCATCTGTATTCGAGGGCCTGGGAATGAGAATGGGTTATGAAGTGTGTAGGAGAAACTATAGTGGCCTTATCTACAGCCAGAGTTTGGTTTGTCCGTTCTGGGCTGCTGTAGAAACATGGCGGTTCAACATGGCTGACTCCTTAGAAGAGGACCCGCTCCCTCTGTAGATAAAAACATCTAATTTTA
>NW_023339718.1:14360203-14360415 GCF_004916995.1 Morone saxatilis
GTTGCACACTGGACCTTTTAACTGGCGTCACACTGTGACTTTAAAGCTCATGTTACAAGTATTTGATGGTAGACTTTTCCTTTAAGAGCCTCAGTCTGATGATGCAGTTTTCCACAAAGCAGCACGTCAATCAAAGCAGTCGCACACAGCACAACCTGCACAGATCAGTGACACTACATCAGACAGGCTGACGGCACACACACACACACACA
>NW_023339718.1:14360437-14360846 GCF_004916995.1 Morone saxatilis
CACACACACATACATACATACAGTGTGCCATTGTGAGGCACCTGATATAGTGTCTGAGGGACCCACCTGTTCAATAGGTGGTGTGATTGGTGGATTTAAATAATTTAACAGGTCTGGTAATTGTACCCTTGTAAAGTGGGAACAGGGATGGGCACCACACACTTCTGATCCAACTTCAACATCAAGCACAGAGGTGAGCTTTTCTTCACTGTACTGCAGAGAAACAACACACTGGAAGAGCTTTTACCTTCTCACTAAAATTGTTCATTTTATCTTACTGTAGTTTAATTCTCTCAAGATCTGGGGTTTGAAAAGAGGCACATTTATCATTTTGAATGATCTTTGATGTGGTAAATTGGTTGGAAATGGTGAATTCCTTTTTCTTCAGCATTAATGTATGTTAGTGTGC
>NW_023339718.1:14360867-14363223 GCF_004916995.1 Morone saxatilis
ATAAAGATACACACACACACATATATTATTATTGACCTACAGGGAAAAAGCAGTGAGGTGAAAAGATGATGCTGTAAAATATCAATCACTAATCAATTAATGTTGTCATGTTCATACACAGTATCTGTATTATCTGTCAATGTACTTATTGACCTGTACGAAGAGAAATGACAAGATCTTGTGTTTAGCGTGGACTGATGTGTGTGTGTATGTGTGTGTGTATGTGTGTGTTAGAGAGAGAGGAGAAGAAGCTGATAATTGAAACATGGCTCCTCTATTGCTCAGAGCCTCCCCAGAGTATTAATTCTTTCTCCACATGAAGGCTCACACATCAATATAATACTCGCGCTCTCTCAGTCACACACACACACACACACACACACGAACAGCATGCAGTCCATATGGATGTGCCATCCTCCCACAGACACACTGATTCACACTGACAGCCATACTGAGAGGCTCAAGCAGTCAGGACACAAATAGTATCAGCTCTCGACCATCAGCTTGCTCGCATATTCCCTTCAGGATGCTTCATGTGAAGAGCCGCGCAACCGTATCTTTACATTGTATACAGCAATGTATGTACATATTTTATGTATCAGCTCTCAGTAAAGGTTACAGTTCTGCTGGCAAGAAGATGGCACATTTCCAGAAGTTCATCAGTCTGGTTCCCTAACTATTATCCAAACTACCATCTGTGAAGCTGTTTGTCTTTTGTCAAGTGACTCAACTTGTTTTTGTTTCCCATATTTTCTGCTTCAGCTTTTCACCATCATTTGTTTTCTCTGTTGTTTCCTTGTTGAGTTTTTTTATTATTCCTTGAGAAAGAGGGTTAGGATTAGGTTTTAGGTTTTAAAGAACTTAACTGTTGGTAGAAAATTAAATGAAAGGTCTCCTGTGTCCAAGTCACACACTTTTTTTTATCCATCCTTCCAGACAAGAGTCATTATTCACACAGCTGACAGTTTTCCTTATCAGATAAATGTGGCTCGTATTGGGCATTTGAACAAATGGTAAATTATTTGTTTTTCTTGGACTAGAACTGGACTTATAAGTCAACTCTGTCTCCTAAGAAATTGTGTTTAAATTATACTAATTTGTCTTGCCTAATACTTTTGGCAGGAAATATAAATGCCCATTGCAAATATGTTTACTGGCCACATTTGTTCAGTAAAGGAACGCACACAGGGAGGGGCTGGAGGGGCTGGAGGGGCTGGAGGTGGTGGATTATGGACTTTGACACCAGAGACCAGGTTCACATCCTGTATGGGCAACATAAGCACTTTGGTTGAGGTGAGAGATTCAGTTTCAGCTGAATATTTAAAAAGTAAACACGTCCTTCAGGTCAGAGTTGACTTCTTTTATTATTTAACAAAGTCTGTGATGTTTTCTCTAACCTTAACAAAATGCTTAAAGTGTAAGGCCCGATGTGAAGGCAGGGGCAGACAAGAAGCTAACTGTAAGCTAAAGGCTGCTGGGGTTGACCGGCTGGCTGGGACTTGGCTGTGTGGTGTGGGTCTGGTGTTGCTTTGTGGCGCTGATGGAGTCATTTGTGAACCGAAAGCTATAAAATCATGGCATATATATATCATGCAGATAGTAATAATGTTATTCTAATCTTGATTTTAATTTATCTTCCAGCATTAAGTGTTTATTTCAGCATTCAGTCTGAAGTATATCATGTCTGGCCGAGGCCCAGGATGATGTTTGTGTGTGATTGTCGAGATCGAACATAAGGATGCTGACTGCAGTTCACTTAAACTCTGGAGAGTCTGCTCTCCCCTAAAGTTGGAGGACTCACAAGAGAAAGATTTATTTTAAAAAGAAAGATTGAACCAGGAATGTCATATGTCTGGGTCAAGTTCCAAATGTGCTGGATCCTACGTTTCCCATAATGCAGCAATCTTCATGTTAGTCTTCCACTGTTTTTAATACATTTTAAGAAGTACACAACCTTGTCTTTTTTGTGCTGCCAATCATTTCACGTCCAGGCACAAATCTGTTTCCCGTTATTTGTCAACACATCTCAGGTAAGTCTCAGTGAATCTGTGAGTCGTTCTCATGCTGCGTCGCACCTGTACCTACCAGAGATTGGTCTCACTCTCGCACGCGGCTCGGCTTCCCCTGAAATCCCGGGTGGTGGAATTTATGTGCAAGGGCTTTATCAAGTATTTACCGTATCTCTGCCTTTGTGCTGTCAGTCCTTGTCACCGCGCTCCTCCTCCTGCCTGTGTGCCTCATTTCTCTACATATGCAATCCCACATGGGCTTACACATGCACACACACACAGACACACACACACACAAACACACACGCACACATTGTCTTTCTCACACTCTCAGAGGTCTGAATCTA
>NW_023339718.1:14363323-14363597 GCF_004916995.1 Morone saxatilis
ATTTTAATACGCGCGGCTGATTAAATGACTGTTGAGTTGATGTGTGTGTGTGTGAGTGTGTGTGTGTGTGTGTGTGAGTACTCTAATTTTCATTCCAAGTGAAATTAGGTTAGGTCTTTGAAATGTAGCCCTGTGGATCAATCAGACTTCTACAGAGGTTTTTTACGGGGTGTTGAACAATAAATAGATATTGAGAGAGAAAAGGAGTGTAGGAAGGAGTGGATTGAGTTTAAAGGAAGAGAAGAGAAGGAAAGAAAGAAAATAAATGTTGTAA
>NW_023339718.1:14363628-14421324 GCF_004916995.1 Morone saxatilis
TTACAATGAGCCATTTATATCTACAGAGGGAGCGAGTCCTCTTCTACGGAGTCTACCATGTTGAACTGACATGTTTCTACAGTAGCCCAGAAAGGACAAACCAAACACTGGCTCTAGATAAAGCTTCACAGGGTTTCACAGCCACCATAGTTTCTACTTAATATTGGACGACTGAGCTGTATTTAGATGGTTGCAATCTGCAATTTCACCACTAGATGCCACTACATCCTACACACTGGTCCTTTATATTCTATAGATTGTGTTAGATATTGTAGTACATTAACATTAAAAGAAAAGATGAGGACAAACCAGCGTGTTTAATAAATGACCTCCAGTAACGTTGGCTGGGATTGTTGGAGCATAAACTTTGACTAATCCAATAAAAAGGAAATGGGAATTGAAAAGTGGAAGAATTAGGCTTTCTTTAACCATTACCTACAACCCCACAAATAATGTATTTATATGCTCTTTGGCCATGGAAATAGCGCTTAGTTACATCTGTCAGTGGTAAGCTAGTTAACCGGACATACCAATGATTGCAGCTTACACTAAAAGCAGATAAACACACAGCTCAATTTAATCTAACCCTACTCTGCAAAGTCTTTATGTAAGTATTGGTCTCACTACAGTTCAACATGTAGGTTTATCCAATAATTAATTCTGCTCTTAATTGAATCCAGAATTTTTGGGCTGTCATTTCTTTAAGGTCGTTTGAACTTCTGTATCTGGTATCACTGAGCTGCAGCGTGGGTATGTGGGCGGTTGTTGTATGTGTGTGCATTTGGGTCTCAGTATATTTATAGTCTGCTTTTATGTCACTGCTCTGAATGTTTGTCTATACTGTAGATGTGTTGTGAATGCATCTGCGTTGCCTCACATATGTTTGCATGGTTATTTTGGTATTTTGTGCTTTAGATGTCGCCACGAGGGTAGAATATTAAACTCGAGCAGTGCAGCTGCAGAGATAATAGTTAATTTATGACAAACTATTGAAAGCTCTGTGATGAAACAGATGAAAGAATGTGATATTCCCTTCTCTTAATATGGACAGTAAACAGCAACAAAGCCTGGCTGCTTTGTGCCTAAATTAGCTTGTCTAATATTAGTAAGGCTGGATTCCAATAAATGCCCCGATCCACTAAGTTCAGTGCAACAAATCTCTTAACAAAACCTTTATTTCTTTGCTCTTTATATATTTGCAAAGAACAACGCACAAAACAGGTAATCATTTAGCTGAATAGCAAAAATGTAATATGTCTGACAAAACCTGAGGTTATAGTACTTTGAATGTTTATCTTTAAGTTTAGTTCTTAGATATTAAGTTCCAAATACTGGATGAAGAGATTGGGATTTGATAATCAAGTTAAATATTGGATTGTAGATTTAATAAAATGCTACTGAACCCTCCAGCAGCCATAGGAATTGTGACTATTGGTTGGAAGCAACGGAAGAAACAGTGTGACGTTATAGAGGCACAAAGTCTGCAGTGGAAGGAGGTAGCCAATGTTGGTTTCTTGTAACTCTGACCACATTGATCGTTCCCTAACCTTGATTATCATCGTAACCATGATGACAAAAGTCCCCTAACCTTATCGAAGTTGTTATTTTAACACAAACTACAATGTTTCCCAAACCCAAACCTAACCAAACCTTAACCATGGTGGTGAAAGATCAGAAAGTGGTTTTATTTTTACAGCAATGAGAACTGACATTGTCACGTGAGAAGATGCTACTGAAGATGTGTTTTGACATTTAATCTTAAGGACTCTTTAGAATAATCTATAGCTGTTCAATACCCAGCCCTAGCAGGTCATCCATTGATCACAGAGTTGGCGGTTCGATTCCCAGTTTCTGTCCGCATGTCGAAGTGTCCTCAGCCAATACACTAAGCCCCAAATTGCTCCCGATGGTCGGGCACGGTGTCTTGCTGCCATCATTGTGTGTGAATAGATGAATCGAATTGACGAGGCAAATTGTAAAGCACTTTGGATAAAAGCACTTTTAAATGCAGCCAATTACCATTAAACCACACACAAGAAACCAGAGCAGTCACTCATAGATTTGTCTAGTGACACAGACAGAAAGAGAAACAAGTACTTCTATAGTTACACAACTCTCAAACTGACAGACAAGGTGTCGTGAGGAATAAAGGTTATAGTGACTGGTTCAGGAGGAGTTTTTTTTACATCTTCTATGACTCCAGGATTTTCCCTCGAGTGGCACGTTTAAGCATGTTTTGACCTTGAAGAAGCAGCCGGGCAGAAAAAGTAAACCTCTGCTGGCTGAGTTTGAGTCATAGAAATAGAAATGAGAGACAGAGACGTGCTGTATCTCTGCTGTGGACTGTTGAATGATAATCACATATAACTTATTTATGGGAACTCCCAGCTGCTAATATGACATTACAAGACTACAGCTCTCTCCCTGTTTCACTCCATCGATGTTGCCATCTTTTCCATCCCACTCTGTCACTATAAGAGGATCCGTCCTACTTCAGTCTCTCTCCTCTCATCAGTTTGTCATAATTTCTTCTCTCGCACATGTGCTCTATTGACCATGATTAGGCACAACGTTGTAACAATATTGTACAAAGTTTAAAATAATAATAGCATGCTGTTTGCATCTCTCCTGTCTAAGGCTATCCGATAAATATCGAGATATGTGTGCTATGATTCAGTGATGATGTATTTTAATAACAATTCAGTTTGATAAGATGTAGTCTGATACAGTTCTTATCATTTGTTTAATGTCTACATTTATTTTCTATTTAAAATTAAAATTAGCCAATTCTATAAAACTGACCGTCAGGGACAATTTTTTCTTACTCTTTATTGTATCAGTTCAGAAATACATGTTGTGTTTTACATGTTGCTAGCTTTATAATCAGCTACCACAAGTTTTTTCCAACTTTCTTTCCTTCTTGTAGAATCCAAATGTCTTACAAACTTTTAGATTTTATGGTTAGCTGTGCTAACGTGTACGCTCGTTGTCATGTTGACCTTTACGAGAGTGGAGACGCTATTAGCAGCAGAGCTTCTGTCAAACATATTCATAACTTTAGAATCAGTCGATCAGCGGGTTCATGGTACATTCAGATCCATCGGTGTCTGTGTACCGATGTAGTTGCATCTATAAAACATACAATTTCAAACAAATCAATGAAGCTGCATTAGTCAGTATTTTCCCCCCTCATCATGAATGATTATTAACAGTGGATCAAATGAGTATGTGTTGCTCAAAGTGAATGAGCCCACTGAGAATTATCACAGCTCCTCTCAGCTCTTTTTAGTCTTTCAGCTTATTGTTTTTTATTTTTTGGTCCACAACTTTATTGTTTTGGTTCAGTCTCACTACTCTTATCAACATTAAACTCATTGTAGAGTACATATTTCAGTCCCAAATGGAAGAGAAAGTTGAATATAGTTGAGAAATCAGCAGCCGAAGAGCCAGGTATTTCTCTCAGGAGTCGGTGGAGACCAAATACAGAGTGAATATTAGACTTATATTCAACAAGTGGCCAGAAACATGAATGTGTAAAACTGCTAACACATTTATCCATAACAATTTTACATGGTGATCAGATTATCAGTGTTGTGTTTGTGCTGGCCAAAATAATCTATTGATACTGCTTTAAAAAAAAATAGAAAAGAAAAGAAAATATATTAGATTAGATATAGATATATAGTCTAACAATTGATTGGAATATTTTAAAGGTGTTTGGTAAAGTTTCATGTGTTTTCTCTCTCTAACATCACCTTTTCCCTCCCGAGTAAATATTAAAGTTAGGTTGTTTTGTGTGTTTGAGGGTGTTGAACCTCTGTTTTCAGTAAAGAATAAGATGTTTCTGTCTTTATACAGGTTGTAGTGTAACAGGAAGTGCTGCTCTGTTTTTCAATATGTTTTCTCCAGGTTGCCATGTTTGTCTGTGTCCTGAATGACCGGGTGGTGGGCAGATAATCTTATGCTCTCTGTTTTCTGTTCAGTGCTGAATAGCATTGAAGTTTACTTGTATGTTTTTGTTGTAGATGTCCAGAACTTGTTGTATGTTTTTTCTTCAGCTTTATTTTAATTGGTCTGATTGTCTCTCTCTGCTGGGCACAGTGGACTAACAGTGAGAAGACTTCATTTAATGAGGCCAGAGTTTACGCTTCATGTAAACCAACATTCACTGAACCAACAACACGACGACGGATATTTAATGATTTATGGGAGAGCGTAGTGATGTGTAGCGCGTCGCTGCTCTGTGTTTCCTTTGAGCGTTATGGGTATACTCTCCGCCTTATAGGATGTGTGTGTGTTTGTGTGTTTGGTGTAGGATGTTGTGCAGACATTTCAAGAGGGAAGTGCTGCCCCAGGACAAAGCTAGCTGAAGCGTTAAGAAGGAACATGAGATAAAAAATACTAGTTGAAACTCTGTGTGTGTGTGTGTGTGTGTGTGTGTGTGTGTGCGCCTTATGATTGTGAATATGCCTGTGTGTCCAGCGGTCCGTGAATAAATAACTAATGTAGCGCTGGATTTTCGTGTGTTTACACTGTGTCTGTCTGTATCTGTTTGTCTCGCGGCCCTTCTCTTTGCAATTTACGACTTCCACTAGAAGGCCACATTGAAAACAATTCTTTCTTCTAATTTACTTCTCAGAAGAAAGAAGCAAGTCGCTGCTGAGCTCATTCCTCGCGCCTTTTCTCATATTACTCCTCTCTGCTATGCCACTGTTGATCTGTGAATAAATAGATGTTAGGATAAATAGAATAGTTTCCGTCATCTCTTTCCATTTCAGCGTATTTTTATAATGTTGCGAGCCAGCTCGGCTCTGTGTGTTTGTGTGTATCTATGCAGACGTTCACTCCTGTCTGTGTACATCTCTCCCAGCAGCCTTCCTCCTTTCCCGCCCTTTTCCTCTCTCATCTTTTGCTCTTTTTATCCGCCTGTTCATGTGGAAGATGCACAGAAATAGCCACGCAAATGTATTCCCCAGCAAAGTGCTTTCATATCTTCATCTCCTCTGTCTTCCCATCCTCCATCCCTCCGTCCTCTGGCCGTCCTTTGGCTCTTTTTCTCAGATAGGCTGGTGTTCATTATGCTAATTGACTTCAGTTCTTCCAGGAACATGAGCAGAACGTGTTCTATCACATCTTTTTCTTTTGCTCTCTCTCTCTCTCTCTCTATTTTCCCTTTATCATGCTCTCTCACTACCTTAAAGTAAGGGATTTGCATGGTCAGACTCCCGTGGGATCAAATAGCCGTTTAAAATCCTCTGTGTGCATGCTCCCTCCTCCCATCTCCCTCCCTCTCTCCCCCTCTGTCATCTTTTGCTCTGCTTTCCTCCCCACAGAGTAAACAGAGCTACTGTTTGTTCTGGGTTCACCTCTTTCATCTTCCTCCCCACACTTGCTCCAGTGTGCACATATATGTGTTTCTCTATGTGTGTGTTTTGCATGTGCCCAGCGGGAGCAGCTTAATGGGTCTTTTTGAGAAAAGACATTCTTGCTAAATCATATCCTATCAGAACAAATCAGCGTTTTGCTGCCAAAGAAACTGAAATGTTGCCAAGATATGATGGAAAGAAATTGAAAAATATATTAGAGCAAAAAAAAACAAACTTTGATGTCAAGTTTATCTCCACTGATGAAAGAGGATAAACGCTGAATATGAATAAGTTAGAGGGGATTGGTCTTGCATAGTGAGAGTCACGATGATGAATTGGAGCTGAATATGAAAATGAACAGAAACAGGCTTTTAATTCATCTGAGTGGGTAGATGTTTCAAAGTGTGATTAACTCAGAAATATTCTCAACCTCCACCAGGATTTTTTAGAAAGCTGATGTCAAGGTTTACGTCTTCCACATTTTACCCAGAAAAACTCTGTCACAGATATGTAGATGAACTGGAAATCAACTCAAACCATCTCTCGCTCTCTAAAACTAAAGACGTCTCCCTCCTATTCTTCTCTCTGTGTTCACTCAGTGTCAGTGGATCACTGTGAGCTACAGTGTTTTCAGCCAGACTGTTGTAATCCATCCTTAATAAAACATTTTCAAGACCATATGGTGAGTGAAGCAACCACATAATGGTGGTGTTGGCTGTGTGGGATGCACATTCAGACACAAGGATTCAAAAGCTGTTTCAACACTTAATTACTGTGGCAATTAATTAGCGATAGATGGATGATTTTTTTCCTCTACACATGAAAAAACACAGAATAAAATATAATGTGTTATATCATTTTCATTTTTAGGGCTTACTAAACATTGGGTCTTATATAAATGCAATCCAAAACAATTAATTAATACATTAAATTGAAATTAAAATTAATAATGGCCTAATTGGTTACATGTAAATGTGTTTCTCTCACTGAGACAACCCTGTGGAGAGTTTTCTCCCGACTCTGCAGTTAAACTCTATTTAAGTTTCTGGTATTTGAAGTGTTTTAATGTCTCTCAGCTCTCCTCAGTTTGTTTTTCTGGCTCACAACTTTGGTCACTCTGCTCTCATTAGCATCATTGTTTTCAGTGAAAAACCACTGATATACTTCCTGCTCAGCATCAAACAGCAGACAAACACAATTAGCGACTTGCTGGTTAACATAGTGAATCCTTTAGCAGCTAAAGAGACACATATTTCTGATGGATGGATTAATCTGTCTGACACATTTTCACACAAACTTTCCAAATATTCATAAAAAACTCTACAGATCTGCTGAACTGAACTATTTTTAAACCCTTTTAAGGTGTTCCTGAAGATCAGAAGCTAATCATATTTCCCAGGCACACACTCCTGCTTAACTTAAAGATATCAGCCTGGTTCGTTTAATTTCCAAAATCGACCTGAACTCTCTCTTTCCTTTATTCCTTCCTCCATTCCTCCATCTTTCCCTTCCCTCCAGGCGGATGGCAAGGTGGTCGATGGCAGCCTGCTGGGAGATGCCAACGGCGTGGAGCCTGCGCCGGGCAGAGTGAAGGATTCTGGGAAGTGGCAGAAGCCGCGGTTCTCTCGGAAAGCTCTGATGAAGTGCTGCCTGGTCAAATGGATCATTGCCAGCACACAGCCACAGGACAAAGGTGAGAGGAGGAGGGGGGGGCGATCATGAGTAAGTGTGATGCGTCGGTGAGACGATGTGGTGAATGCACAACAAGTGTGACTAACAGCGTTTGAATTGATCGACGAAACGACTGGCTGGACCTCTTGAAGTCCCTGTGGGCACGGCTGACTTGTTGACCTTGAGGTCAAGTATCCGGAGAGCGTTTAGTATTTAGTATTATCAAATGTCTCTACAGCCTCGGTGCACCATTAATAATGTCCACATATACCTGAAAGACTCCCCTCTTCTTCCTCTGGACCTCTTTTTTTCTGTCTCAGACTATTTCTGCCTTTCACAAGCACACAAACACGCACACTGGTCTGGTGGAAAAAAACTAGAAGAGCTAAAAGATTAATTAGGACTTTCCCTACCCAGCAGGATCCTGTTGGTTGGTTGGACTGGGCTCTACTCCTCATGGGTCTGGTCTCAGTGCTCCACCCAGTGGTTCAGATGGGATCGTGCACAATCAATCCTTTGCCTGCAGAGAGAGAGAGAGAGAGAGACAGAGAAAGAGAGAGGGGGGGCATTGGATGATTTTACCTCGGGGGGGCATTCAGTCTGTCTGCTAATCTTACAGCATTGTTAAATACAGATGTATAGTTTAATCCACACTCAGGACACAAAGCAGCTTTTATAGTTTTAGTTGTAGTAAATAAAGTAAAGTAAATAATCAGCATTGAATGTGCTTCAGCTTTTCATCTGGTTTCATCATCTGTACTGCACTCTCCATGACCTCTTTGTGTCCTTTTACCATTTCTTCTTGTCCTTCACTAACTTCTCATTTCCTTCACCAGGGCCCTGTCCTTGTGTGCCTCTTACTTTCCTTCACTTCCTTCTTGTCTCTTTCCTACTTTTTTCCAGTCCTTCTGTGCCTCACCCTTTCCTTCCTTATCTACTTGTCTCCCTGCTACTTTTTCTGTTCCTCCTCCTCATGTCTCATCATCCTTGTCTCCTTCCCAACTTCCTCCTGTCCCTCCTAGCCTCCTTTTATTCATTAACTTCTTGTTTTCTTCCCTGAGTCCTAGTTCAGTCATTCTCTACTTTAGCTGCGTACTTTCCTTCCTTACCCTCAGTATGTCCTTTCCTGTCCCTCCCTGCCTTCTCTTCTCCTTTCCAGATTGTACCAATCCTATCCTATGCTGCCTTCATTTTCTTCACTACCTGCATGTCTCCTCTCTTTTTCTTCCTTGTCTCCTTCTTTCCAACTTCTTTCAGTCCATCTATGCCTCCTTTTCCTTTCTTTCAGTACCTACTTGTCTCCTTCACTACTTATTCCCTAGTTGTTCCTCTCCATTGGCTCCTCTTCCTTCCCTGCTTACTCAAGTCCCTCCCTGTCTCTTGCTTTCCTTCACTATCTGCTGTCCTTGTTACCTTCTCTACTTCTTATTATGTCTCCATTACCTCCTTGTGTCCTTCCCTATGACTTCCTGTGCCTTCTTGCCTTTTCTTTTCCTTCTCTACCCTCTCTTTGTTTCCTTCTTCTTGCTGCCTCTTTGTTTTCCCGTCCTCACTGTAGCTGATTTAGTTTTGAAAGGCAGACACCTTGGTTTGGATCTAAACACTGTTTTGGGGCTTTAAATAAAGGCCACGTTCATTAAAAAGCAAACATTACCTGAGGCTCCAGAGAGATTTAATTAAACCTAATGAGGTGGACGTGTGTGATTGTGACCTGCCTTTAAGGTCTGAGGCCAGCTCAGCCTCATGTACCATGTAATGGTACTCTAGCAGGTCATTGAAATGTGAGTGCTGAACCCGGTCGTATAAGACCTGCTCTTGTGGCTTATCATGCAATCCTGTTTATCACGCACACACACACACACACACACACACTTATATCCACAGTATCAGGTAGGTGTCTCCTCTCCTCTTCCTCACTTGGCTCCAGCAGCTGCTATGTTTTTCCTCACAGCTTCACCAGACAACTTTTCACTTTGGCGGCCCCAAGTGGCAACAAGACACAACTGTTAACATTTTTGAAAGTTTGAAGGACTTTTACAAAATGGAAACAATATTTCAAGCTGCTTGGATGAAATATTTTAAGCTGAAAATGATGAGAAAACATGTTCTTTTTTTTCTGGACAAACATAATCACTACGCTACGATTTAGGAGAGAATTTCACCTCAGGCTCTTCTTTTTTTACTTTCCCTGACACACATTAACAGACATAATCAGTCTTTAACAGATTCAGACTATACTTCAAGCCTTATTTTCTGTGTTTGGTTGCAAAAATCATTGAAAAAGCTCTTTGTGTGGGTGAAACAGGAGCACGGCGAGTAAAAAAAAAAACGGTCTCAGAGCGAGAAAGAAAACAGAGCTGTGATGGGATCTATTTCATCTCAGTGATGCCTAGGAAAGAGAGAGTCAGCATTGTCGGTGGGCAAGCCCTCACCCCGTTAATGGCCAGCAGCTAAAAATAACAGCACGGTGATGGAGATGTGTATGAGAGGGAGGTAGAGTGGTGGTGGAGTGGTTGCTGTGGTTTGGTTTAGACATGGAGAGGTCGAGACAGCGAGCAGGATTTGAGCTAGACAGGAGTGGGAAAGTGCTCAGTATGATAGACTGCTGGACATTAAGGACTACGGATGAGGCTTTGTAGAAAATAAAATGGGCAGAAGGCAGAGAGGATGCTCGTCCTGTCAACAGAAGGAGGTACTGAGAGTGAGGAGGCTGAGTCTGCAGGTCAGGCCCTGGATGTTACTCTGACCTGCAGTGCAGGTAATTACTTTTTGACGGATTAATTAAGTGCAAAGATGAAGAGAACACAGAGGTTATGTCCTCACTGTTGTTTCTGGGGATGAATGACTTCTTCGAATATATATAAAAGGAAGGTGGGGAATGACTAAGGCAGCTAAGCGCTGATCAAAGGCCACAGCTGTAGGGACTCAGCCTTTGTACATGGGGCACAGGCTCTACCAGGGGAGCTACCAGGCCACTGTATTATCTTAAATTTATTAGGGATATGAAGATGCGTTGTTTAAAGTTTGCATTTGCACTACTTCAAGTGGCAGAAGCTTTTAGCAATCTACTTTATTTCTCTGTTTGCTTGCAAACTAGTTTTCACTGCTCTCTGCTGTAGAGGTCAGGTGTTACAACCAGACTCAAGCTGATGGAAGTTGTTTTCTCAGAAATAAAACCTCTTATCAATTTGTAATGCTCTTTTTGTGTTTTTCTTCTCACAACTTTACTTTTTTAAATTTTATCCGAGCAGCTTCACAATCTGTCTGACTGATAATCACTGGTTCAATCTATAAATCAGTCCAGAGCACAAAGATATTCAATTTACAGAGATATGAAACAGAAACAAATGTAGAAGCTATCAAACATACAGACCAGCTTTAGTGCCGTCTGTACTAGATAAGCATGGTGACGTTTTTTGTTTGATAGAAAGAAATTACTTATTTTTAATCTCTAAATTAAAAGTAATTCTCACACCATTGAAGAAGAGTCAGATAATTAAGCCATATGGGGAAAACGGAGAGATGAAGAGGGGCGATATGAGTGACTGTAATAAGAAAAGAGTAATATGAGTCGAACGGAGGAGAGACAACGGAGGGAGGGAGGGAAGTTGAGCAGCGAGATTTGGTTTCTTCACTAATCTGTGAAATATTTCCACACTAGCTTCTCTCTGTACGACTTTAGTCTGTCAGAGAAAGTGAACTTCAGAGGGTGAGCGTGTCCCGGTGGCCACGCGGCGCTGTGGCCTAATGAAGACTGAAACAGGAGGAGTGTCAATGGGTGTCAGTGTTGTGTGTTGTGGTTTGTCAGGGTCGGTCATATGAAACGACCGGAGCTTCAGGACGGACCCAACATCATGCGATTCAATTCACCCTCCTTTGAGGCGACAAGGGTAGAGGAGAAAAACAAATGAAAGAGGAGAGAAGAACAAGAAGAGGAGGAGGAGGAGGGAGTGAACATCACCTGTAAGAAAATTGGGACACCAGTTTAAAAAGGAGCTTTAGAGTGTTATCTGAAAGGGAACAGGTAGCATCAGACCAAGGAAACATCCTTGGGGAGTTTTTTATTGTGTCTTTCTTGTTTTTGGGTGAAGCCTCTCGGGATTTTTCTTCTGTTATTTCTTCACATTTGTGGGGTGCTTTGACTTTTTCCTGTTTTTTTACACTCTGTGGTGTTGTTGGTTCAGTTGGTCAGAGTTTAGAGGATGAATACATGCAAGGCAGAGTGTGAAAAAGAGATCACTAAGCTGCTGCGCTGCTTCTTTGGCTTCATCACTGGGACGCTAGTTCAAGGTATATTTTCTCTTTTATTTCTGCTCCTTAAAACTAAAGGTTTAATCGCTGTCATTGATAGAAACTGTATATTTGTCAATGTTCATTTACTGGTAATTGGTTGTGAATATGTATATAAGGTTTCATTCCTTTTATCTGTGACTGTGAATATTGAATCAGTGGTAGACAGTATGTCTACTCAAGTCCAGTTTTAAGGTACTTCCACTTCACTTTAGTATTTCCAGTTTTTGCTGCTTTATACTTCCACTTCACTACATTTCAGATGGAAATTTTGTACAGTTACTGTTGATAAAAACTTATATACTTGTATAGTTGGGACACCTTGTCATATTTTATATGTCTATGTATGAGTTGTTACACTAAAGAGACGTTACCCATCTAAACCTCTTAGATGGTTTCATTTAAATACCTGTTCAAGAGGTAAAATCATCCAATAGTTCACAGAAAAGATGACATGGGAAAATAACAACACATTTGTGTAGAAGAACATAGATTGTTCTCTCTCTTACTCCATTAATCATCCGACGACCCATCAAATGTATTCTGTCCCCCTTTGGAGGGGCCCGTCCCCGAGGTTGGGAACCACAGGACTACCTAAACTACCTAGCTGTAAAGTAGTTAAAACTAATTGACAAGTACTTTTACTTTTGATACTTCAAGTACATTTAGCCGCTTTAGCTACACTTTTGGGAGACTTTAACTTTGAGTATTTTTACATGTTGTATTGGTACTTTTACTAAAGGATCTGTGTTGAATACAGATGTACTTCTAGGATTACTTCATCTAGATGTACTAGATGTACTCCTGAGGAGTAAGTGTGTGTGGTTGATCCTCATTGGTCTTATTTTGAACATATTCTAAAGACTTTAACGTTTGTACCTTAGAGAAGCAGATTTAGATTCAGTGTTTCCTCCGTTGTTTTTTTCTTGAATTAAATGAGCCTTCTGAGTGTCATTTGAAGAAAACATTAACAGGATTTTGTTTGACTGGTGGCTCCTTTTCCAAATTAGGATTTTTATTTTTATTACTGTTCTGTTATTTTTTTTTTACCAGTCTGTCCTTCCTGAGTTAGTCTGTATGTCCTTCCGTTCATCATTGATTATGTGTAAGTCTATCCTCTGTCCTCCTCCCGTGTCCTTTTATCCAACCAACATCATCAAACCACCGCTGGCTGAATCAGCACTCGGTATCCCTCTCTCTCTCTTTATCCCCAGTTTCCTGTTTATCCACACTCGTTCCTCTCTTCACTTTCTTTTTTTAAATGCTGATCACCAGTCTCATTCTTTCTGTTATTCCCCGCTGTTTCCTCTGTCCCAGATTCTCCTGAAGTGTGTACAGATAGGTGAGGACACCTCAGGGTGCAGCATTTACACATCCTCTTTAGAGAGGCAACAGGAGTCATTGGACTTGATGATAAATGTTCTCTGCAAAGGAAAGACAGCCCTCTTGCCTCCGGCTTTGTTTAGACTCATTCATCGCACATTTCTCTAGACAGTTCCCAGTTTGAATTCTCATGATGGATTCCTGCACAGGTAGGGGTTCAGGTCTCCATTGTTCCATTACCTAAACCTAATTCTGCCTCTAGCATAGCATGGAGGGAGGGAAGGAGGGAGGGAGGGAGAAGAGAGAGAGATTTGGGTGTTGGATAAAGAGAAATGAGAGGAATAAAGCAACAACCAGGGCAGAGGGAGAGGAGAAAAAATGTGCTTTGATTAAGAACTCCCTGTTTTAATTACACAGCTAAGGTTGTCTTTGAACCTTCCCGGCTGAGGTGGTTTTATGAAAAGAGGATTATCTCTTAAGGAAGTGAGACTGGGTTTCTGTTTAATTGGAACATAAGAAGCAGTTGAATTGGCGAGGCAGAGATAGCAGGAGTGGGAAAAGCCTGAAAAGAGCTGCCATCTTTCCCCTAATGACCAATGTTATATTTCTGCAGCTCTTGTAGAAAGTTTTAGTGGAGAGGCCACACAGCAAATTTAAATGTCTATGGTGTTGTTTACTGAGTTTGGAGAGGGCAGTTCGTGTCAACAAAAGTTTTCATCTTCAGTCCCTGGAGCAGGTTGTTAGGGAGGATGTGAGCATTAAGAAGACATGGAGGGTATAATCAACTATCTGCAGTGTGTTTAGACTTCTGGAGGCTTACTGTTTGATCAGCTGGCTCTGTATGTGCACAGAAATACATACAGATTTTCACTTGTGTGCATGATTACATAGCATGGCTATACAGAGAATAAGCTCATGCTGCATATATTTTCTCCATATTATATTTCTTTGTTGCTTGTTTCAGCCATGTATTAGTTGTTCCTGATCAATCATTTCCCTGTGAGACATAGAAACCGGTGATGTGACAAGCCACACAGCTGAGTAAGCTTATATACGATCTAGTCCGAAAAATTTGATCCCTTCTCTCGTGTTTCATTGCCTTATCTTTTGTCTCTAATTGTGTTAGTGAATGGAGGGGAAGTGCTGTGTGTTGTATGGTGTCCAGCCCCCTCTAGTGGACAGAGGGGATATTACATGGCTACTGGGGAACAAGAAGGTAAAATAAGATATTCCTTTATTTGATTTAAATCCGGTTGTTACAGCAGCACAGGGACAGATAAATAGAAAAGAAAATCTAGAATTTGACAAATAAATAATGAAAATGTGTATGAAATAAAAATAGGAATAGAATTGATTCCTATAGAAAATTATAGATTAGTAACAGCAAATTCAACAAAGTATATGTAAGACTAACATGATACCGTCAGCTATAACATTGTACACAAGAATATTATATGTGATTTCAAACAGACAGACAGACTGATACTACTAGAGACAAGGTAATGAGCAAAAAACTATACGATAATTATCAACAGTAATTTAATAATAGCTTAAAAGAATTGTGAGAACATTGAGTATTGTAGAGCTGCAACTAATAATTATTTTAATATTGAATATTGATATGTTAAATGTTTCAATTCTTTCTGTTGGATAATAGTCAAGTAGTTGTTTCGATGCACCTTGGTGTATAGTTTTACAATTTACTAAAAATGCACTCTCATATCTGTCCAGTAAATTCAGGACTAACCGGTTGCTTAGTTCAGCACAAAGGACTGGAAACAGGGAGAAACAGCTTGTCTGCTTCTGTCTAAAGAAAATCTACCAGCACCTCTAAAGCTCACTGAACATGCTATATAGTACCTCTATTACCTCTACTTGTTTAATCGCCTCCAATAAACATGGTTTTACATGGGGTTATGTGCTGAATTATTTCTTCAGGAGTACTAACTTCCTGGAGATTGTTAACATAAGTTTCTTTGTTAAAAGGAACTCCAAAATGAATGACACTCCATGTGATTCCTTTAAAGGATCAGTTATAACAATTAGCAGGATCTATATAATATTCAGAGGTATGTTTTCATTACTGTATAATCACCTGAAAATAAGAATCATTGTGTTTTCGTTACCATATAATGAGCCGTTTATATCTACAAACGCAGCGGGTCACCATCCATAGTGGCTGCCATGTTGAATTGCCACCGCTACAGTAGCCCAGTGCGGACTAACCAAACACTGCCTTTAGAAAGGGCCTTTGGCTTTTTTCGCGGCCAACATAGTTTCTACTACACACTTCACAGCCCGTTGTCATTCCCAGGTTGTCAAATACAGACGCGAGCAGTGTTCAGTCAGCTGCAGACTGCAACTTAACAGCTACATACTATATTGTCCACCACTGTTGTCTGCAGTGAGATAATGAGGACACAACAGCAGTAGTTTGTATAACAGAGACAAAGAGGGAGACAGTGTATAGGACTTACAGTCACGTTTCTATGTGAGGAACGATCAGAAGAGAGGAAGAGAGTGAGACGGACAGAAAAAAAAAGAAACGTGGAGGTGTGTGATGTGTGTGATGTGAAAGGTCAGAAGATCAGCAGTGCTGTTTGATCCCCTCCTCTGTTTTATCTCTCCCTCTCACACTGTGACGTGGTGTCACAAACTCAAACAGATTTTCAAATGTGGCCTCCAACAAAACCACATGCACACACACACTGAAAAGCTCTCTAACCTGTCACCTTTCTACAGTGCCAGGCAGTTGCTGTTGTCACTACGTAAGATTCAGACTATCGAGCTTGTTCGCTGAGATTTCTCAAGCCAGTTTTAAAGCTCTCTGTTAGTGTTGATTTCCATGACTGAGTGTCCAGTCTTTTAAAGTTTGGATCAGGTTAGACTTTAAATCCAGGATCTCCAGCAGTTTTCAGAGCAGCTTGTTAGCCTTATTGTTGTGGTAGTTCAGGTGCATTATGGGAGCTGTGATGGCTGCTCTCTCTGTGGAGGCCAGGAGGCGCCTCTCTCGGCCCAGCTGCCTCTCTCACTGCGGCCACAGCGCGGCCAGGTACCATCGCTCAGGTAGGCGCTCATTCACCTCCACATTATCTGTCTCTTCATTCACTCTTTTTGTCCGTATGGGCTACTTCATCACTCTCACTCTTCGTCTGTCATTTTCTCCTTTTTCTTCTGATCTTCGTAGTCAAACACTGTGTTCAGTTGTATAAAATCATTTCTCTCTGTAGTAGAGATTAGTTAGCTTAGAGTTTCTGTTGGTTGTGACTGCAAATATTAAACACATCACTTCTTATATTCCAGACGAGTGGTAGTGTATTCACTGTACAATGCTTTATTTGAGTATTTAAATTTAATATGCCTTTACTCCACTACATTTCAAATGTTGTTACTGTGTTACTTGTAAGATTTTATACAAAAAACATATAATAGGTTGATAAACTATTGTTATAGCTTAAACTATTCAAACGTGAAGTAATCCGTACTCTTCAGTCCCAAGAGAAACAAGACTTGAGGTTGAATATTTCACTCAGTGTAAACATATCTTCAATGAAGAGTTGTAAAAGATATCAACCATAATGCTGTTTAAAAGGAAATAAACATTTAACATCTGGGGTTACATTTAGCTCCACCTCGACCAGCTGCAACATTAAAAGGAAGCTTAGATCTGTAGTAATAATCTAACAATCATATTTAAACTGTGTAAAACTAATAATGAGTTCTTTTACTTGTATTAATTATTTTAATTTTGAAGAAAACATCAATATATGGCACCAGGTAATTCTAAATCTAAACATTTAAGGGTCACAGGAGTCCAACTATATAAAACATTGTGTAGAACATATAAAACAAATGAATGAATAGAGCTTCCAAACTTAAATCTAACAAGAATAGATGCTTTCTCTACTATTGCATTGACCTAACGTTTCAAATCTGGAGCTTTGGTATCTCTCCAATGCCTGAAAATAATGTAATGGAGTACTTTTACTTTTGATATTTTGAGTACATGTTGTTGCTACTACTTGAGTACTTTTACTGAGGTAAAACTTTGAATCCAGGACTTATTTGTCACTTTTATTTACGTAAAACTTCTCACCGCATAGTTTTTAGCTCAAGTTTTCATGAATCGACTGCTGTCTGAATCCCTTATGAGTGAACAATAACGAGCTGCCTTTAATTGATGTGACAATAGTGTAGAGTATTACAACTGCAAGGAGTCTTTGCTCATGATTTTTCAAATACCTCTACACATGTTTAAATGTCAGTTCTTCCTCTGCGACTGAGGTGATTCTGCTGATGTGTCTGATTGAGAGGAAACACTCTGGGTCCTCTCTCCCTGTTTACTGAATGTTGTGTCAGCAGGCAGCGGCAAGCTTTCCTTTTAAAAACCTGTTAGTGTCCTAATGGCCTACCCAGAGGAACAACCACACACACACACACACACACACACACAAACTCACTATATGATATACAAGAGAGCAAACTCAAATGCATATAAATAACCCCCAAAAGATTTTCCCCTAAAGCGTCAGATAATGCCCACATACCTACATGCATGGTGTGTGTGTGTGTGTGTGTGTGTGTGTGTGTGTGCGTGGATGCCTGTCACTTGATCCACTCTCCTCCACAAAGTGATAACTGAAATGTAAATTTGACCTTCATCGGACACCACAGGCTCTGAATAATTAAGGAATAGTAACAGTGGAGACTGAAAATAGATTTGTGATTTCATTACTGATGGTTGATTTGGATTTTTCTGGTAAAGTGTAAGTAGCAGAGAAAGAGAAGGGAAAGCTCCACCACCACCGCCCTGCCACAAAGATATTGATCTCTCTCACTCTGGCCTCCCATTTGTGTCTCCTATCTCCAACCAAGTCAATGCATCAACACACACACACACCACACACCCCACACACACGCTAACACACCACACACACACACCAACCAACACACACACACACACACATCTCCATTCTTATCTTGATGCATTAGTAAGTGTAGAGTCATCAGCTATCTACAACTACATGTATATATTGTTCCATGTTCTCTACAGACAACTGTTGCACATATTCCAGGAATTATTAAGATGTTGAGACATTAATAATGTAGTAATACATTTACAATATTCCAGCTTGTTCTTCACACCAACACTGTGTTCAGTTCGCAGAGAAAAGGAGACGAAGGAGAACAGAGTTGAGGAAGAGTTGGGAGGTGGGGTGTTCCTGCTATTTGATCTGTGTGTGCGTGCCCACATTACACATATTTGGGTAATTTGACTTCACCCCTCAACTGTAAACTGTAGCAGCTAAGGAAGATGTAATCAGAGGGCTTTATTGATTGGCCATCCCTAGTGCCTTCCTGTCAGAGTCAGAAAGTGGGTGAGTGGTTATTTGCTTGTTAATATCATAGATGGATTACTGAGTACAGGGCCCAGGGCCAGACCAGAACCTCTGTATGAAGCAACTGCTAACAAAGTAAATCAAGAGACTACAGAGACACAAACTCCAGATGCAAAGTGATGGACAAGAGGCACAAAATGACCACAGAGAGATGCAAAACATACACAGAGAGACGCATAATGATCATAAAGAGACACAAAACTGTCTCGTTCAGTCTGGGGGTCTTGCTCCTTTGTAGGAGGGGTGGGGGTCCTCTTACATATCTGTGTCCAGGGGCCCGTTGTCCTACATTCTGTCGATGGCTGTAGGCTATTTGGAGTAAAAAATAGCAGCTATTAATTGATAGTCTTTCACAATAGAATATTTTGAGTTGTTTATTTGGCATTCAATTCCTCACAGTTAATGATCGCTAAAATACAGAGCTTTAAATTTTAAACTAAACACGCAATACTACAAAAAGAAAACCTCCCCTGAAGAGGTGGATGTGATGGAGAAAGGAGGGACAGTTTGGAGCAGTCAAGCACAAGAGGGAGTCAAGCAGAGGGAGAGAGAAAGTCTGCGGTTGGCCAAAGTTATGGAATGACAGAGGGGATGGAGGGAGGAGGAGGAGGAGGCAAGCTCCGGGGCACAAAAGCGAATCAGATGAACAGACAGAGAAAAAGGAGGAGTGGAGAGGAGTAAGGAGAGACCACAACAAGGACAGGATGGAAGGTTTAGGGTGGACAGGGCACTTCAGTTTTAAACCTCAGCCGGAGTGAGTATTGACTAAGTGAGTCGAGGGAGGAAAAGTTGCAACTAGAAGCAGCAACAGATAAACTCAGGAAGCTGCAGAGAGAGAGAGAGAGAGAGAGAGGGGACTGATGGAAAAGTATGTGCGGAGGAGGTAGACACCTTGGGAGGAGGTTTTATTTCCCACAGCTCCTCTCAGTTTCAGGATTTCCCTCCCTGGACATTGCTGCTGCTGCTGCTGCTGCTGCTCTAAGTGCCTTTTCTCCGGAGCCATACTCTTCCATATCTGGAGCTGGATTTGGACAAACAGTCAAGTGAACTGAATCATACGGGACAGCAACGCAGAACCCGAAGTTCAACTATTTGCGGTTAAATTAAGTCTGTTGCCAAAGGCGTTTGGTGGACCAGAGGATTACTGACAGTTGTGAGAGAAATGCAGCAGGAGTGAGCAGAAAAAGTGGTTTCTTGGCTGATATAATCATCACAAGTCCCATAAGTAAATGCCTGATTAATGGTTTTGATCATCTGGAAAGAACAGCCTTGTTTTAGCCAGTTTTCACTTTGCATGAAATTTAGTATATTGACTGACAGGTCTGTGTTAAAAGATTATCACATCCTGAATAATGTGAGCAGATGCCACTCGGACTAGAAAGACAGATTGTCCTGCACTTGCAGATAAAGAGTATTTACAGCATGTTTTTGCTCCAAAGCTGAGGTTTCAGAAATCGCTTGTGTGGTCGGATATAATGGGGTAATTTACTAATGTAATGCTAATGCTATTTTGCCGTTTTTATGGCATGGAGGATGAGAAGACTTTGATATTTCAGCTTCTGTTTTGTATTTCAATAAGTCAGCTGTATTCACCTGGACTTTCTCCCACCTAATGGGAGGAAAATGATGAAAATGGACAGAGGCAAATTCTTTGCTGTTCCCAAAAGACATTTTCATCTGAACCTAAGATGTGATTCATGAGCGTAAACTATGACGTGAGGACTGATAATAGCTGTTTGGATTAAGAGGGTGAGCAGTAACTTTCGTCTTTGAGCTCCTGAGAGTGCATGCAGAAGGAAAGTCTGGAAAGTGACTCTAAACGTCTCGTTTAATGCACTGTAATAAATGACTTGTGACACAACCCCCATTTTCCCTCATGGGTCTAGAGAGGGAGGTTTTCCATATATGTCGGCTTCCACATATTTTCCACTTCAGCATCAGTGTTGACATTAGAGCAGCCTTCATCCAGCTCGCTGGCCAGGCTCTCATGCTGTCTTTTGGGCCTGGCAACAAACCCATGCAGTCACCCACCAACCAGACTGATTTCTGATCACCTCTGTTGAAAACACTCGCTGTTGACTTGCCTCGCCCAGCGTAACTCGGTCAGCCCAGGTTTCCTTTTCGTGTTTCTCCCTCCCGGGGCCAGGCCTTCTCGTGCTGGCTTGGCCCTCAGTGGGCCCCCCCTCATCCTGAAGTCATGGGGATCCAGGGCATGGAGCTGTTTGCCATCGGCGTGGTCATCATCCTTTTCATGGCAGTTCTCAAGCAGTTTGGCATCTTGGAGCCCATGTCCTCATTTGAAGGTAAGGGCCCACCTGTGGCCCCTCTACTCGCTAACAGATACCTGAGGTTTGGTGCTATGGTTTTCTACAGCACTTATGCTGAGTCACTACTTCAGTCAGTAACACTTTAGTTTAACCCCCTATTAAACACTGACTGTATAAGGAACTTAGAAACATTAAATAAATGGTTCATAACAAACTATAATGTAGGTATACACAGTTATAAGTCGTCAGTTTTTAATTCTCCAATGAAGACATTATCTGTTTTTACACCAGCCTGCACAGGATGAGTTGATAAATACATAATAAACATCTGCTTACAACTACATCATAGTGTGTTATAAACCATTTATTAAAAGCATATAAATGCTAAATAGATAGTGAATTCTTACATTGCTAAACTCTAGTGGTATACGTTTGAGTAGAAACATTTAGGTTTACTTCCAAAGTTAAAAAATAACCTTATGTTGCTGTATTTCCAAATTTGGTGATAAACTGAGAAATGTTATGTTTCTTTAAGGAGTGACAAAATGACTACTTGGTAAGCTTTAAAAAGATAAATAAGCTCAAATTCTTGTTTGTATAAAACCGTAGAAGAGACCTGCCACCTACACACAGCTGCCAGTGGTTTGTGCAGCCATTCATCAATACTTGTGATTATTGTTTCCAAAGGAATAAGCCAACATTAAATGAAGGAAAGTGCCTGCTTTATTTTCACACCTCTTATAGTAATTATCATCCATGAGTCACATTTTTATAAGTTTATCTGGTGTATAATAATACCTGAGTTTATGGGCTGCACAATTAAATATTATCGAAAATCACAAAGTGCCAAGTGCAATATGCAAATCACAGGAGCTGCAGTTTTTTAAATAAAATATGTGACAAAAGAGCTGCAGTGCTGCAGAGAGGCCATGGCCTACAAATCTTGTCCTCAAGATGTAAGAAAATATGTTTGTTTGGTACAGACCCCAACAAATGTCACTGTATCATAATTTTAATAGTTTGTTTCAGTGAAAATTAAAATTGTGATGCAAAAATGGTCATACACACTGTATCTCTAACTGACCACACACTGTTAAACATGTTGCTTACACGTTAATGCGTCAGTAATAATAAATATGTCTATACTGTAGTATTGATAGTTGCACCTCTAATTATAATAATTCTGCCACTGTTTAAAGTCATTAATTGTCCACAGGGCTTCCTATACTTCAGTATATTTTATTTATATTACACTGTCTAGATCATACTTCACAAAGTGCTTCACAATAAAAGACAAAAGTGAGTCATAAAATACAGACAATATAAGAGTAATGAATAAAACAGAGATGAGGTATTGCAGTTTTAATGTCTTAATGGCTAATTTAACAAAGGACAACATCTGAAAATTAGCCTTTTGGCTAACACTAGCACATTTACAGTTATAGTAAACAATTTACTCTGTAAAAATAAATGAATATAATAAATAAATAAAGAGTGACCAAGGGGTTTATGAAGCTGGTTGTATAATCTCAATGTCAAAATAAAAGTCTATAAAATAAAATGGAAAATACTATATAATCACTATAGTACTATGTGTTATTTTAAATGTACTGGTCCTGGACTATCAGAAAATATATGTATGGCATCAGAGAGGGAAACTTTAATGGGATGTTTTATTTTGCCTACTAAGGAATACACCATAAAACCTTGATGGGTCGGTAGTCTCTGTACATTTGGGACTGTAAAAGAGCCATCAGACGCTGCTCTTTGACTGATGCAGTACCCTTTGATTAGAGTTTTGGGCTGAAGTCCAGACAGTCGGAGTGCGCTGCAGTCAGTGTGCCAAAACAATTACAGCAGGAAGGCTCCAGTCAGTAACATTAGTGCTTCTCATATGGCTCGGCATTATAAGTAATAAATTCAACAAAAACACCAGTAATGTCCATTTATTATTTATCACTCCTCTCAATCTCTCCGATCTTCAATTCCACCAATAGCGCCCCCCTCCTTCCTCCTCCTTCCTCCTCCTTCCTCCTTCTCCTCCTCCTCCCTCTGTGGCAAGGCCTGAGAGGGAGGTCTAGCATTACTCCACATCAATTATACATGCGGTATCGAACAGGCTTTCTTTCAGGTAGCCTAAATATGGAGTCTGGAGCACTCCTCCAGGACCCTGAAGGACACTGGCTATTCCTCAGTAGCCTCAGAAATTCTCATCATGTGTCTTCATCCTGATTCCTGCCACTTCATTACTTCATCAGCTCCCTGAGTGGGTTAACTTACCAACTGCAGCATCATTATCTCATCTCCTCGAGCATCTTCTCATCGACCTAAACACATTAATCTGTTTGGCCAACAGATTACGCTGAAGGCATCTTTTACTCTCTCTCCAACCTGTCTTCATGTAGGAAAATGGTTAATGATATTAATGAAAGGTAACTCTTCAGGATACACAAGTCCAGATGTTCATGCTCCTGGTCGATTGGATAGAAATAGACTCTAAAAGCAGCCCCACTATAAATATCATCTTTGTGATGGTCACAGGTGTTATTGAGACTCTCGCTGTGGTGCTGATTCAGTTCTGCAGTCATTCATGAGTTTGCCGCTCCGTAAACTTGCACCGTGGCATTTGACATTGTAGTTTCTGTTTGAGGTTATTCTTCAGTTTAGGATTTGGGTATTTTTGTGAGTGTTTCACTTGTAGCATCAAGGAGAATGAGGTGACGTCCTCAGAAATATTTCTGGGAATTTGAAAGGTTCAATGATATGAAGAAAAGTTTTCATTCTACAGTTTTATTATTACATAATTTGATCTATTAATCAGTCACTACTTCAGTCAGTAACACTTTAGTTTAACCTCCTATTAAACACTGACTGTATTAGCAACTTATAAACATTAAATAAATGGTTTATAACAAACTAGGTATACACATTAATGAACAGCTGCTTAAAACTACATCATAGTGTGTTATAAACCATTTATTAAAAGCATATAAATGCTAAATAGATAGTTAATTCTCACATTGTCTGAGTAGAAACATTTAGGTTTACTTCCAAAGTTAAAAAATAGTTGCTGTATTTCCAAATTTGGTGATAAACTGAGAAATGTTACGTTTCTTTAAGGAGTGACAAAATGACTGGTAAGCTTAATAAAGATAAATAAGCAGTCGTACTGTAGGAGAGACCTGCCACCTATTACACAGCTGCAGTGGTTTGTGCAACCATTCATCAATATTTGTGATTTTTGTTTTATTATTTTATTATTTGATCTATTAATCAATAAATAGTTTGGTCTATAAAACATTAAAATAGTGAAAAAACAACGTTATTATGTCTTCAAATAGCTTTTTTTTGTCTGACCAACATCCCAAAAACCCTAAATATTCATTTTACTCTAAAGAAAGACAAAAAAAGCAGCAAATTCTCACTTTTAAGAGCCATCAAATGTCAACTCTGCTGTTGATTGAATATTATTATTATTATTATTATTATTATTATTATTATATGTAAATATAATAATAGTAATGTATTATATATGTGATCAAATAATGTCTGAAAGAGATCGTTGACTTTCCACATTCAGCATCAGCAGTACATCAGGCGCCCTTTATCAATCAGCAGACCAATAAAGTCTGGTAGCTTATTTGTTGCATTATTTATATCATCAGCACTCAAGAAAAGATCCATTGATTTACTAAAAATACACGCATTGACACTCTTTGTGTGTGTGTCCGTCCACATATGTGTGCGTCTAGTTAAATGATCTGATCTAAAACAAACAAAAAACTCAGGCCTTTGATTGTTGTTTCAGTCCTTTCTGCTCTGATGTCGATTTTGGGTTCAGTCCAACTTGGTCCTATTTTGGGCTGACATCTGATGCCCGAGGTAGCCTTGTCTTTGGAGATGTACAAGCCCTATTCTGGGGTTCTCTGATACCAATATCTCGTATTTTTACTCCACATCTGACTCTTGTCCTGGATATTTTAGTGGGGAGTAACATCAATATACTGTAAAGTGATGGGGAGGAAATGAGTAGTTTTATTTGTTCCTCTTTGACTTGTTTGTTCTTCTCCTCATGTTTTGTCGCACAGTTCATTTAACAGATGACTCATGAGATTACTTTTGTACTTTTAGATGATTTGATGGTAACATTATCCATCCATCTATTTCCTAAAACTGCAAAACCAAAGTTACAAAATTTAAGTCAAATATTGGGTAACTATAAATACCCAATATCTGAAAACCTAACATTGTACATTGAAACTGGCCTTTAGAGTCGTTCTTCTCCTCCTCTCCTCTTCTCTCTTCTTCTCCTTATTTGTTTTCCTCATTTTGATTTTAAATGATATTTACAAGCATCACACAACATTAAGACACCGAATACACTGTCACACTCTCACCCTGTGTTACAAGATTTTGGCATAAAACTAATAAACTAATAAATCTGAGAAGTAGCATTTTCTCTGTAAAAATATAAATGTAGCTCTAACTGATGATTGGTTCTTCTAGAGGAAAGTATTAACTCCAAATGTCTAAAATCCTCATGTCCCTCCTCCCTGTTGAGTTGTTTCATTCTGATTTTCTTACAATATTTGTGCCCTCAAACTGTCCAGGCACCAAAATTCAGACGAAAGAAACTGAGTTGATAAGTCACCTTGAGTTATTAATATGTGCTGACAGCAATGAGCTTAAGGAGCTGATTGTGCGATTTGAGACTTTCATTTGCCCTGGGTTTTTGTCTCTCAGGCCACATACAGTCCACCGTACCTTATTGGTGGAATTTGTTGGTGCTGTATTCTTTCCGAGATGAAGTCTGCAGGTAAACCTCAGGGCTGAAAAAGTACTGTCACCTATAATCTGCATTAAAGGCTCACAGGCAGGCCTGTACGGGATATAGGCAGGCAGGCAGGCAGGTACACATACAGGTAGGCGGACAGGCAGGTACAGATACAGACAGGCGGACAGGCAGGTACAGGTGAGTATGAGGTTCAGGTAACAGCAATAATACAGAGTGGCTGGATGTGGGAGTGAGACTGGAGAAAAAGAGCATCTAGTGGGCAGGTAGAAAAAAGGGCGTAAACAGGTGTGGCGAAGTAAGAATGTGATTGGAGGGAAGGACAGAAGTAGATTGTTACAGGGTAAATTTCACCCATAGGACACCATATGTGCACCAAGCAATGGACCATAAATGCGAATAGAGAGATAAAAAACAATTTTCTACATCTAGGATGAAGTTACCTGTTCGTTAAACAATGGCTGCACAGTCTCTGTTCCTGTTTTGTCATTAGTCTCCACTAGGGGGAGCATTTTGCTCACTGTTTCCCTTTATTCCATTATTATGAGTGTTTGACACAGTATTAAATCTGTGTTATGGACCCCAAGAGAGACAGGGGAACAATTAGAAAGTGGATCACAGAGCTGACTGGGAAAATGGGATTCAGGACACCTGTTGACCTTTGTCACCACCCTCTCTGATTCCTTAAAGGCAGGACTTAATTAGCAGACAATAAGATGTGAGATGGAGGGAGGAAAGAGAGGAGGAAGTTGCAGAGCATCTGTCATTCAGTCAGTGGAGGTTTTTGTGACACATATCACCTCTGGACAAATGCTGGATATCATTTTTTTTCCCCATTATTATTTGCTTAGAGTTTTGTCATCAACTAGAGGAATAATATTCATCGGAGGAATCCCAAAGCAAAAAAACATGATGTGAGAGGTTCCTCTCTACCTGATTGGATTTCCTATGGATTAACGTGGTGGTTCAGATATTTTGGAGGGGAGATTTTTCTGTCTCTCACTCTCTCTCAAGAGGTATTTTTACTGCAATTATCTAAACCACTTGACCTCAATAAAGGAGTTGGACCGTCAGACCCTGCTCTTAGTTGTGGAGAATATCCTGGAAGATCCATTTGAGCAGGAGAGACAACGGGGGGTAAAAAAGGGCAGACAATTAAAAAAGGCAGAAGGAGAGAGCTAAAGAGAGTAAGAGAAACTGCAGGATAGAAAACTGTGATGTCTGAGTGACACTGTTTCTGAGATAGGAAGCGATAGAGAAGAAGAACAGAGAGAGAGAGGCTGAAAGACATTGATCGGATTGAAAGAAATGTGTATTAAAAGTCCAATAATGTAGTAATAGAGGAAAACAAAGACAAGGACCGTGGAGGAAAAGATAGAAGACGAGGGGAAGATGAGTGTGAGGTGGGAGACGGAGGGACTGCAGACAGTTGGCATCGTCTGCCTGGTGATCATGTTCCTCAAACTGATGCACCTGCTGGGCCTGATCGACATCACTGAGACCGGTGAGACAACCTGGGAGAGGGGCAGTGAGGAGGAGGAGGAGGAGGAGGAGGAGGAGGAGGACATAGAGCGAGGAGTGACATTTTTGAATTGTATCCACTTGTAGATTCTTGTGAATGTTGTTTGACTCAAGTATAAATAGTTGTAAATCATGAGAGGAGTAGAAGTAGTTGTGAGGTGCTTACAAAGACGAGTACAAAGCGTGTAAATAATAAAGACTTTTTATCTGGTTTTCAATAAATACATAACTCTGTAAATATGTAAAAGTATAAAAATTGGTCACAATTATATAGTTTTATATAGTTATATATGTATATAAGGTTCACCAAGAGCTAGGCACTGTAGTTGTTAGCAAATGTTACTCAAACAGGAGTAAAGAGTGCATTTGTTAGGGACTATTTTCTGCTGGGTATGAATACATATTTAGTTTAATTTACAGCACCAGGAAGCACCAGTTATTCTTAAGTTCAAACAAAGTGTTTACTATGTTGTATGCATTAATAAATACAATGTATAGAGATGAGTTGTTATTGAATATGTATACAGTAGCAGCCAGCTGAAGCTAGCTAATTGAGCTTACTGACAAAGTTAACATTAGCTTGCTAATAAACAACCCATCAAAGGCTGATATGGAGTACGGTTGAAATACCTGATCCCGTCACATATTACATCTGATCAAACTATTATCATTGTTATTTTAACTTATTTGTTTGGAGCAGAGCAACATGGGACTTACTTTTGATTTTTATCAATGGGAGTGTTCATCTGGTGAAGGAGGTCAGAGGTCGTCTCGTGCTGTCTCCTTTTCACTTTGTGTAGGTTGAACCATCGGTGTTACATAAGCGTGGATCTCCCCCCTCCTCTGTGGTTTTTATGTTTCACAGCATATTATATTTCACTGCTCTGCTGGGTGTTTTATCAGAACATAACTTGAGTGTTTTCCACTGGACCGCTCAGCTCCCATTTGATAACCTCTCACTGATGTGACTTGACTTGTTTTTTCTTTGTTTTGTTTTTTTTCTTCCTCTTACTATCACTCTCTCACTCTTCTTCATTTACTCTCTGTCAATCCATCTTGGCGTCAACACCCATCCTCCTCCTCCTCCTCCTCCTCCTCCTCTGTTCTCACTGTCTAAAGATGGTAAGTACGGTAATGGTAGAAAAACCCAACTGACTCCTTTTATTTTGAATGTTTTCTTTTTCCCCGGTCGTGCAGTGCTTTCTCTTAGTGGGTGTGAACTGGTAACAGATAATGCTGCGACACTTAATTGTGACTTTGATTGAATTTCTCAAATTCTTATTTTCTGCAGTGGCTATAAAAAAAGCAGATCAAAGCAATACTTGTTTGGTGACATTTCTGCCATAAAGAAAGTACCTCCTCTTCTTTTTAACTCCCTCGTTCGCCTGCCTTTTGCTCCTCTACAGTTTTTTGCCAAATCTCTCTCTGAAACTCGCACGTTTTCCCCACCTGCTCTGTAACAGATGGCTCCCTGTTGAATGTGATCCCACCCCTCCCTGAATGTTGACCTGCATCCACACACTCAACGTCTGCCCCATCCTCCCTCTTTTTTCTTTTCATCTTTTCCCTTCTTTACATCACTTCTCTCTCCCTCCTTCTTTTCTCTCTTCCTGTGTGTCTACCCATCCCTTTCTCTCTCTGTCTGTGTCTTTCACCCACAGACAGCAGCGACAGTGATCTGGAGCTGTCGACGGTGCGTCACCAGCCAGAGGGGCTAGACCAGCTGCAGGCTCAGACCAAGTTCACCAGGAAGGAGCTTCAGTCTCTCTATCGAGGCTTCAAGAATGTGCGTGCCGGCTGCTGAAACGTTCTTCGCTGCTCCACCTCCTCCATTATAATGCTTTATATAGATTTGAATTATTCTAATATATATCACTTTTTTTCTCTCTTGAGCAGGAGTGTCCCAGTGGGATGGTTGATGAGGAGACATTCAAGACCATCTATTCTCAGTTCTTTCCCCAAGGAGGTTAGATGTTAAAACAATCTCTCCTCTCTTGTCCTTTCTTGTTAGAGACTGTATGGAAATTATTAGGTTTTTCTTTTGGCTGAAGGTGTTCGGAAAAATATGAATTTAATGTTTAATATTCAAGATTTATATTTTATTTCAACATCTTGCAAAAAAACGATCAGTTCTTTAGTCAAGCATAGTCAAACATATGTTTAAGATTATGACAGTGGTGGAACAAGTATACAGAGCCATAGATCAGTGTAGAAATACACTCTTAGAAAATGTCCTGCATTTAAAATCTTACCTTAGTAAAAGTATTTTTAGTAAAATGTATTTAAAGTATCAAAGTAAAAGTACTGTAGAATGATTACTGTGTTATATGTATATTATCGGATCAATGTTAGCGATGCATTAATGTGTAAGAAGCATTTGCCTAATTCTAATTTTATTATTATTTTATAAATGTTATATTAATAAAGTCTCTGCAAAAGTCCCAATGTTATAAAAACAATTCAGGCTATAATTATTAACTGATAATGAAACAGTCTCAATTTAATCTGATGCCTCTATATGACCTACATAAACAAACCAGATTGTCTATTTCTGTAGTTTTGCCATTAGCAGAAGAAAACAATTGGTGTCTGTATCAGAGCTTCATGTCCATGTAGCTACTGCAGAAGAACCAATATGTTAATTATAAGAAACAGTAGATGTTGATCTTTATAGTTGGAAGTGATTGAACAGAGAATGTTAAATGTATCATATAATTAACAATGTAATGCATATCGGAACAATCCAACCTGTTCTACTAAAGTTAAAGTATGATTAAACACAGCACACTAAATCTATTACTCTAACTCCTTTTGTCCACAGATGCAACCACCTACGCTCACTTCCTCTTCAACGCATTTGACATCGACAGAAACGGTTCAATCCGCTTTGAGGACTTTGTCATCGGCCTGTCGGTGTTGCTCAGAGGTTCAGTCACTGAGAAGCTCAACTGGGCCTTTAACCTGTACGACATTAATAAAGACGGCTACATCACCAAAGAGGTACATGTGGGTTAGGGTATGTGTTTGAGTTGTAAGAGAGAAATTATACGCACATCAGGTGGGTTCAAGGCTAACACCTACACACACTTACTCAGTGCCACAAAAGTTTATTAATGAAATATAAATCATACTTTTTTTATTTAAACACAACTCTTGGACAACTGTATGTAGAAGCTTTGGCTCTTGATGTTTGACTTTCTTTGATGAATTATGGAAAAACGTGTTTATATTCTCCAGCTAAGGTATATAAGAAAATCACTTTTGTTTCAGTTCAGGAACTCAGGTGTTGTAACGTCATCAGTATAAAAAAATCTGTTGTTTCTTCATCCATGTGTCATGTATAAAATCTCAACCTGTTTGTTTTGTCCAAACAACATCGATCTATTCAACATATAATTCCAAAATATTTTAATTAAATATTTGGGTAAACACCAGTGTCACCAATGATCTGCTCCATTCAGCTCAAACAGAGTCAGGGTGCTGCTGTTGTGAATGTTGCTAAACTAAATTGAACAGGACCTTAATTAGTATCACACCTGTGATTATTCTACTATTTCATGTCAAAATGGCTGCTGTGAAAAAGGTCTATATCGACAAAACCTGATAAATTACTAAAATTACAATTACATTCTGGACAATGTAACGTTTAGTCTATGCACCGCAACTTCAGGTCAAACCAATGTCCTTAAATGTCTCTCTGAGGGGCCCTGCAGTATTCATGAGAAATCCCTTTTTGAATCTAGTCTCGTCCGTGTTAGTAAAGTCAGTCTCATTCACATATAGAGATAAATCTAGCCACAGTGCATGGTGGAAAACAATGTAGAGTTTGTTGTTTTAACTTTTTCTTGCTTCTGACCTCTTCTCTTCAGGAGATGCTGGCGATTATGAAGTCAATCTATGACATGATGGGGAGGTACACCTACCCCTGTGTGCGAGATGAGGCACCCTATGAACACGTGGACAAGTTCTTCCAGGTACAAGTACACTGTGCTACAAGGCCTCTCTTTAATATCTACTCAAAGGATGATTACAAAGCACCCTCAAATGCTCTCACCAACTTGTCCTTTCTCTGTTTTGTGATTCTTTCTTTTTCCGACAGAAAATGGATAAAAACCGAGATGGTGTAGTGACCATTGAGGAGTTCATTGAGACCTGTCAGAAGGTGACTTTCACTCTTTCACTCTTACAAACTAAATCTCAGTTACTCAGCAGCACAAAAAGAGCTGTGTACAACAGGTCATGGATCGGTGCCTTTAACAAAATGATGTCACTGGTTATACAAGCACTGACTCATTCACAAACACCGTAAAGCATCACTCATGTTTTTGAGAAATACCTCACTTCCTCGTCTCCATCCTGATTCACATCCACGCACTCGACATCATCTTATAATTTGTGATCGTCTTCTTATTTCCCACCACCTCTCATTCACACAATCACTATAAGAAAGTGGATTAAACCTAATTTCCTTTCTCAACACTTGACATTCGTGCAATAATCATTAGGCGCACTAGACTCATTTTATTGTCAGTTTAATAAGGCTCTGCTATCCCCTTACTATCAGTTGTGCTTGTAATTTTCAGATGTATTTTGTTTATTAAACTTAGCAGCTCAATTATGTGGCACAAACCAACGCAAAACCTACGCTTACAGTAGGAAGAGAAGTAAGAAAAGGAGGAAAAAGACATTTGTTGTTGGTAGTTTTGGTGGTTAAGGATGTTAACCTCACTCTACTCGACTCTTGAATATGGATAGGAGGTACACTAAATGCTTTAAATTACTTCTAAGACTGAGCCACACACAGTAAGGGAGTGCTATATGTACTGTACATCACCCCAAGAACAGGTTATGTGTCTGTTTCTGGGTCTTACACACAGTTCTTCTTGTCCTTACTGTCAGGCAGACATGGCTGACTGGTCTCCATTGAGGAGGCGGTGGTAAAACCTCCCATTCTCAGGGTTGTCACTTCAATCACACGTCCACTGAGCTGGCCTCTTGTTGTAATTCTTTTGCCACAAAACTAACCTAATGTACATGAGGTCCAAGATTAAACTATATGTGTCCACTCAGTTTGGGTTTGATCTTTAAACATCCGTGGAGCTCTGACTCACATGGGGTTAATAGATAATGAGTGAATATTCAGTTTGAGCTGATCTATCTGTGTGTTTCATTGACCCCAAACTCAAACATTGGGCAATACATGTGCTGCAACTTTGCAGCTGCTCAAACATGCTTTAATCAAAAATCACCAAAGGAATGAAAAAAAGTATTTGGCTTCTCATTAAGGAGAATTGGTTGAACTTTAATACTAAAACCAGTATTTTCTGACTAATAATAAGAAAGAGCTTTGAATATTGATGAATTACAAACAATTTGATAGTGCTAAGTACTAACAGTACTGACAGCTTTGAATGAACACTAAAATTAATCCTTTTTGTCTGGAAAGACTTGACTAGAAGCTACATTGTCACTGTGGTCACTTGATAAAAACAGTATTATGTTTAAAGGTCTGTCTAAAGGACAGAGGGTATTGAATGTTGTACAGACTGTAAAGGTAAATAATTAATTGTAATTGTGGGGTAAGAACTACAATTTGACTTTGACTTTTACTTCAGACGTCTGGTGACAAATGTTTTTCTTTATCTTTGTTTCCAGGACGAGAACATCATGAACTCCATGCAGCTGTTTGAGAACGTGATCTAAAGAATCACGATGCTCTCAGTTGTTGTCCTTAATTCGCCCACGTGCACAACTCACACACAAAACACAGCACACACCCATGCAAATCAAACTCCACACTAACACATGACGTCCAGACACATAAAGTAGGTACTGTAAAGATAAAGGAACTAAACTTTTTTTTTCTATTTCTGGCCGCGCTACTTTAGCTGTATCTTGCAACTGCTTGTGGATTAAAAAGGACTGCTACAGACGGAAGAAGAGCTTCCTGGGTAAAATTCCCCATCTATCCAGTTTTTTTTTTAGTTTTTTTTTATCCTAAATGAAGAAACAGAAGACCTTTTTTACCGTCAGACGAAAAGAACCAACAAGGAATAAAGAAGCTTACTGTACAAATAATCCACCGACCTGAGCACACAAGGATTCTAGTTTTAACACTAATACACCTCATCTCTCACACACAGTGTCTCTTTCACACACACAAACCTGTTCCCTCAAGGGGTTTTAGAGCACTGGATGAAGTGAACTAACAGCAGCACAAAAAAAAAATTTAAAATCGCAGTGACACAAAAAAGAGAAATGAACTAAAGCATGTTTGTCATCAAATATGTGATGTGGAATTAGCTTGCACTACAATTTTATGACTATGTATTATATGCGCCTGTAATAAAGGCACTGTAGATACCTGCACCCGATACACCACTGGTGTATGTATATATGTATAGTTAATAGTTATATACCCTACGTCGTATTGGTCTCATCTGTGCTGCACTGGGTGATGGAACAGGACCAGAACTGAATATTTGTTTTAGAAGTCTCTGTGTTAATCAGTTTAACATCATGTTTAGTAGCAGTTCTTGACCAAATTTAAATGTTTTATTCAAATATTTCTCCTTTTTTTTGTATTTTGGAGATTTATGTTTTGCTGGTCCGATTGGAAAACTGAGTAAGTAAGTTTGAAGAAACAAAAGGACTGTTATTAGGTGTGTTCTTGCGCTGAATTAAAGCTTTATTGGTTCTTCAGTATCTGCGAGCATGCTGAATCTTAAGTGCCACAGTATTATGTACAGTACAGTAGGACCTTTGTGATGTCAGTTAATTAAAGATGCTGTTAACAGCTGCGACTTCTCCTTATTATTGCGTCCCTTCACTACATTTCCTTCCTGCATTCAGATCATGAAGCTGCAAAAATTGTACGTGAACAAACATGAAGTAAACATGAAGTTGCTGACCGTTAATCAGTCAGCAAATGTGAGGTGTGAAAATAGCCTGAACATACTGCGTGTTGAGAGAGTTATTACTTTTGTGGTTGAACATGCAATCCATGCAGCTCACAATGTGACATCTATATTGTTATTCTTCATCAAAGCATTCCTCTAAAGTTCAAACCAGGTTAACCTAACACACACATACACGCTCACCTCAAACAACTGGAGACAACATTCTGGTGCACAAAGGCTTCAGATATGGTCAGTGTGTTTACATACACCTGATTAGATAAATCATGTTATGCAGGTAATCTGAAAATCAACGCATTGTAACCTATAAATCTGCATATGCATGTAGATTCAGTGTGTTTACATGTACTTAAACCCTGATCCCTCATAATTACTGTTGACCTGTATCCCCAACATGAATGAAGACCTAAACAGCCCATTCTGTGGAAACAAATTTAACATATCTATATGATCTGAAATGATAATTTACCTAATATTGAGACCTTTTCTTGTAGAAGGCTTCCAGGTTATAATGTGGTTTTACAACTTTTATTATTTTGGTTTATATTGTATATATAGTGCTTATGTGATCCTATTCCTAAATACATTTTGTTTTGTTAAATCACTGAAGCGTACACAATTATGCACAGTCTGGGAGTAACAGGAAGTCAGTAAGCGCTCACATCTAATTTTGCCCTGGGGTCCTCCTTCAGGGTAATCTGGCCCTGATCAGGTGGCCAGAGACATTAATGCTAATGTTGGTCCTTGTGAGCTGGTTAGTCACAGGCTCATTGTTTTATAACATGCCATGGCAACATGGTAGATTTGAGTTAATCTGCCCCCAAGTGGCCATAAAATGTATTAATACAGTTTAGATAATAAGGCAGTGCCCATATGTTCATGTAACAGTGTCTTTAGGTGGTATATTCCAAACCTGTATTTCATCAAAGCACTACAACCTTAACAAACATATTACTATACTCCAGTAGAGACTCTAAGGAAAGCTAATTTGTTATGCAAGGCAGAATTAAACTGGACATTTTCATACATTACATATTATTCACTTTATGCAAACAATCCTTTCGTCTCTTGACTTGTGTTTATTAGGGGACATATCTTAAACTAAAGACCATGTTTTATAAAGATTTCAAATATCCTGTAACTCTCAAATAACTGTATCTACTTGATACATGTACCAAGCGTTCCTGTAAAATCAATAATATCTCAGTAAAAAAAAAAGTATTTCAACCTCACCACAAGTTTTTGCAACTTTCTGGCTCAGCCCTGTTATCCAACCTTGTGCCAAATGGTTAGGCCATAACTACCAGGTCCAGTGTGTGAATGTAGGCCAAGAAAGGCAGTGCAAATAAACAACCATCAGATGGCAGTGTGGTGGAAACAGGGATGTCTCCACTGTGCCTGATGACCGAGCAGATAGACCCCCATTTTTTAAATAACATTTTGGGGGACCATAGTGGTTAAAACACCCAGGTTATGTATGAAAGGTCATTATTACAAAATCTCTTGAAGGCACTGTCACCAAGAGCCTCACAGGGGAGCGTCACCGCTAAGCCCGCCTCTGATTGGCTGAGCCGCCGTTCCAGGGCGGGGCGAGAGGTGGACGCTTGACGTCACGGCTGGATGTGGGCATGCGCGGTGAGCAACGTCAACCCCGTGGCTTTATGAAAGGCGAAATCCCTCCATGAGCGGAGCGTGCGGTCGCTGTTTATAACCCGTCTGCTGGAGAGAGAGAGAGAGAGCGGCACCGTGAGTCGGACGAACCAGGCTCTCTGAACACGGCCTCATCTCGGTGCCACAGTCCCGTTTTGTTCGGCCCTAACCTTCCGGCTTCAAGTGCGGGCTCGTATCTTCGCCCTCCCTCCTCCTACAGCACAAACCACGGGGACGAGCCAGCGGACGGTAACGTACGAGAAGGGAAGTGAGCTCCGTCTTCATCACGCAGGTGAGCACAAAAAACGGGACTTTTTTTTTTTTTTTTAATCCCCTCCTTTAGTCTTCCCAGTGAGACAGACCTGGCGTACATGTGGATGTCGGGGAGGAAGGGTGTATAGAAACTACTCTGCGTGGTCGCAGGAAGCCGGGGATCGAGCTAGCGGCGTTTAGAGAGCGGTAGGAGATGTATCAGCGTTAAAGGGCTCTCCTCCGGTTGCTACCTTAGCTGGAGGACTTTGCGTGCCGGGGTTGTCTGCTGAAGTGTGACCGTGACACACAGGCGAGGACCAGTTAAGTCTGGCTGAGGCAAATGCATTTCACCCCGCAGCAAATACTTATCTTAATGGCGTGGAGGCCCTCAAGGTTTCTAGATATAAGGGTTTTATTGTGACTGTAAAACAACAAAACATACAATTATAGGAAGGCCAAACACGCTTCGTTACTTGGCATCGACCCTTTTGCATGAATGAGACCCCCATGAGGGTAGAGTTGGTCCGAAACACTGACACACTGGAGCTTATTTGGCCATTAGGATTTATTGGCTCTTGATGATGGGATTGTCCTGGAAACGAGGGTAGGCAGGTGTGTGTGTGTGTGTGCATCTGTCAAGCAAACATTCATTACCAAACCTGTATAAATGTATGGCAGAGAAACATACAATGTTAGTGGATAAAGCTGCTGGAGTCTGGAATTGGGGCGAGATCTAAAATAACTTTTATTAAGCCCTTGATGTCAAAAACCAGCTCGACTGTCAGAGTTTGGTTTGGTGGAGTTTACTCAGTCAGAGTAGGGATTTCTGGCAGGACTTCACCAGCTTTGAAGTCTCATGGAGAACTTAAATAGTTTCGAGGTCAAAACTCCCGCAACATGTTTAGTATAATTAACTTTTATTGTGATGCTTTTCAGCTAATAAGAACAACAAAGTAGGTCTTTATTCTACAAATGCTGCATGATCTTTGGCCTCTGGTTTCTTTGTTTACTCACCAGCAATTCTGATATTAAATACTATAAAGCTGACGTCGACAGGTTTTCATACTGTTGCGACGACCATCATTTGCACATCATGTCCATAAAAGAGGAAATTGAGTGTTGTACGCAGTCATGACACGAGACTAGTTCTTGTAGGAAATCCAGAGTTTTTGTTGTCTGCATTAATCTGACGCACATTTTCACAGTTTCCCTTCATTATGGTGTAACCAGCAGGTTTTTATACCTAATGGTGAAGTGCAAGTCTCAGATTTTTAGGCTGTTATAGACTACAGGGAATATCTTGGAGATGCACTCACCTAATACCCCCAAGAAATGTTTGAGCAGCTGACTATTCGGCAGGCCAGTTGGATTTATCTGACTCTTCTCATGTGTTGAACTCTTATTGTGAGCCAATGAATTCTGGTAAGAAGTGCGTACTCCCATGGGGTAAGCACAACTGTTAAAAACAGTAATTTGTCCTTCTATAAATTAGATTTTTCTCCTATAGGGTAGCAGAGCAGTAGGAAAACTGTAGGATGGTGTTAACTGTTTAGTGCTTGGTTTTAGGCATGTTAGCGGTATGTGTGTTTGCACTCTTCTACACTGTAGACACGCAGTTTAGACCAGTGTTGGAAGTGTTTTATTTAACCAATAAAGTGTCCTTTTTGACGTGTTTATTTTCTATTAGTTAATTCCTTTAATCCAAGACAATTAACCCTGAAACTGGTTTGAAATATCCTGATGAGTGTTCTGCAGTGTATTTTTATGTCAAGTCCTATCTATAAGTGGCTATCTTGTATTTAAATTTTAAATTAAGTTTTTTTTTTTTTTTAATTACATTAAGTGATTTGAGCACCTGCTTAGTGTTACAGTTGGTAGTACAATCTGTGTGCACAACACTATTCTTGTGTGCAGAGTATTTTGCATTGATTGCACCTGTGCCTGCAGTTTGAATAGGACTTGTAACTATATCTTGTGTTGTGGCACGCTGGTGTGTGAGAGGAAGACCAAGGTTTGTCTCCGCTTCATTGAATTCTACTGTTGTCCACGTCAAACAACAATGGCCATATTGGTGCACAGCTTGTATGTGTAGTTACTGCTTTCAACATTGAGCCTTAAAACTGAACAACTGTGGAACTGTGTCAATTATTTTAGGATTTAGTATCCTGCTGAGTCACCCTCAAAACCAAGCAAAGGGCCAGACTAAGTTTTATTAGGCAAGTGTGCATACCAGGAATTTGGTTACCAACAGCTCACATGCACATTCATGTACAGCCAGGCCAAAACAAGCATAAACGTATAAAAATAAAGGTTGCGAAGGCAAGAAGCCATAGAAACAGAGCTAAACACTGAACAGCTGAACTTGGGAAGGGTTTCAGGTTTAGTCCTCACAGTTCTCCAGATAACTTAGTAAACCTGCTTCTTGGCAGTGTCTCCACTTCAGACTCGTCTCAGATCTGACCGATGAGGGTTGGGGAGTTTGACAACGACGACCTCTCACTTGATGATGTGAAGGCAGAAGGGCTGTAGGGACAGTTGACATCTCTAGGTGGTGCTAGTGCTGACTGTACAGGTGCTGACTGCTACAGGTGCTGACTGTACAGGTGCTGGATGTAAGGTTGTCCAGCGTCACTTCTTCCTGTCTGCAAGGAAGTTGATGATGCAATATTTGAGGAGATATGCCAGCAAATGATTGAAATATATAAAGTTTATTTCCTTGTTCTTAAGTTATCCATCATGTTTAAAAAGTCATTTGTGTTTAAAATGCGATAACGAGTTACAAAATGTCACTGCATGAGAAATGTGTCTTGACTAGTACATTTGGTGTATTTCTTAATTTTTATATTTTTATTTTACTTATCCATTCCCAAAGCATCCAGAGTGTCCATCTTTTCCTGTATGGACGTTTGTCTCACACGTGTTGGTTAGTACAGCCTCCTCTTACCTTTCTATTTAAAATAACAACCATGTTTCAGCCCAAAACATAGAGAGTGCTGTGTGTCGTTCATTATCAGTACTAATCTAGGCATCCTGAAAAGTGCTAGGTGCTGACCAGGTAACGCCTCCTGTTGTTCTTAGATGAATTAGTACATGTCCACGTGCAGCCATCAGTCAGGCTCATGAACATATTGTTGTTCCCCATTTCCCTGAAAGGTGCTTAAATACAGTTGCTTAGCAAGTTTATCTGCAGTTCAGCTTGTACAGAAAGCCGCAATTATCACAAGCATCATGTCCTCTCAGCTCTTTCCCTGATTAAAGCTTTCTTTTGAGGCTTTCGCAGAAGCTCCTCCTTAGTAGTAAATGGATATAGAGCAGAGGATCACCTCACAGGATGTTGGGCCAGGCTGGGCCAGGAACAGGCACAGTGAGGTGAACTGGGTCACAGAAATGGATTCCTGGCCCTGTTTGCTGTAGGCAGCGTGTGACTAAGATTACAACATAGTGCTGGGTCATGCTGTGCCTTCCCACTGTACTGTGTGTGTGTGTGTGTGTGTGTGTGTGTGTGTGTTGCATTGTGGGTGGTAAATGGTAACATTTTGGCTCCAGATAGTATGTCCTTAAATAACACTTTTTTGTTGCAGTTTATTGTTATTTTTTGTTAAGTGAAGTAAAACGTGGCTACACATTGTGGCTTTCTAATCTTCAGTTTGTGTGTGAGATGAAACAAAGGGAGTAAAATGGGGATTAAATGGACAAAGGCAGCATAGCACACCATATGATTCTTGCATAACAAGGACTGAACAACATAGCCAGCAGTATTAAACTAAACTACAGTAATCACTATACCCGTATCAGAGAAGGATTTATTCTCCTCAGTGCCAGGAAAGTGATGTTTGTGAGCTGTTACTGATACTTCGGGGCAAGTTCAGGATGATATCCGCTCTTTACTGCAGAGGTATCCTGCTGTGTCAAAATAACAATAGCCCCTAATCGGCCATCCATCACAGAGGACATTCCTCTGTTGCGTGTGTGGCTGGCTGTTATAGCTGCACGCAATGACCGTCTACGTGCAATTGCACTGTTTTCACAATTAGATATAAGTGTCAGTCATTTTGCCTGGTCTCATCTGGCATGGTCTAACGAGTTAGTGAATAAACAAGCATTCAATTGATTTCTTTTTGTATTTTAAAGATTTTCTCTGAGTGGGGATGTGTGGATGGAAGAGACCAGTGGGGCCACCTATTGATTTATCAGGGATACATTTATATGTTGGTGCAGATGTTCGTGTTTGTGTGGTAGATTTTGAACTGAGGGGTTTTTTGAGTTAGTGTATCCTGCTATAGTTGCGATACAAAGTAGAGCCTGGCTGATACATCGGTCAGGCCTATTGCTGATATATTGGTATTAACGTGTATGTTGTCCGATATGTGCCGATATGAAAACATTTTTTTACGGTATGTAATGCAGAAAAAAAGTGTGTAGTGATATATTGGTGTCATTTAATTTACAAGCAGCACAGAGTAGGAGAGAAGAAGCAGCTCTCCGCAACAAGTCAACAAGAATTAGCTGATAATTATAATTAATTAAATTAGTAGCTTCCAGTGTGAAACATTTAGGAGGATCTATTGGCAGAAATGTAATATATAATATTCATAGGTATTTTTCATTAGTGTATAATCACCTGAAAATAGGAATTGTTATGTTGTTATTACCTTTTAGGATGAGCCGTTTCTATCTACAGACATAGCAGGTTTCCTTCTGTGGAGGCCGCAATGTTGAACGGCTGTGTTTCTACAGTAGCCCACAACGGACAAACCAAAAACTGGCTCTAGACAGGGCCTTTTGTGCTATTGTTTAAAGAATGGTGTTTAAGTTATTTGTTTAAGAAAGCAGCCTACCTTTGCATAGTCAAATGGGTGCACAATCCACATAGATGGGGTCTATTTTCATTCCAGCTCAGAAATTCACTATATTGGTTGCCATGTTGGTAATCAGTGAATTTTTCCCCTCTTGGCATCAGTCTCAAGAAGTTTGACATTTAAGTGATCAATTAATTTATCAAGAAAACAATGCTTAGTTGCAGCTCTAGCTAATATACAACAGTAGTTCCACTGTGTCCTCTTTCCACCTCTCGTTGGCTTATCAGTATATTTGAATCAATGCCCGGATGAAGCAATGACATCAATCATTCTCTATTTAAAAAAACAAAAACCAAACAGAAACATCTAATCAGCCCTGGCCCAGATTTTGTGCCTCACTTCCAGTTAAAGTCTGGAAGTCTGGAAGTGAAGGCACACTGAAGCATTTCCTTGAAGGCAATCAGTGCAGTTTTGAAAATACTGGAACTGAGCAATGACCCACATTATAAGTTTCATAAAAATTTAATCAGCAGCATGACAGATGATGGATGGACTAGTAGCAACAGACTAAAGAGCATTTCTAATTGACTTACCTACTTTATTCTGTCCTACTGGAAGTGGTCTGTTTGAGGTCTGAGTTTTGTTGTTTATCCACCTCTAGTGTTTTCTCTACGGTTACATAGTTTCAAGTTGGTTTTTGTGGGTTTTTCCAATTATTATTTTTTTTGAGGCATTTTTGTTTTTATTGGACTGATGTTAACAGAGAGACAGAGAGGAAACAAGAGCAGAGAGTTGAAGAGATGTGACAAAGGACCTTGGCTAACCATCCACGTTGTGGGTATGTGGTATGTTGTGCCACAGATGAAAAGTTTTGAACTGAAAACCTCATTCTATTTCCTTCCTGTCTTTACATTAGTGTTGTAATTTCTAACATAACTACACGTGACTAACAAAATCTTCTCTAAAAAATAAACTTAAGAAAAACACTTACATTTCTTAGAATCACACCACTCACTGCAGTTGTTATTGTAGTCTTTCAAAGTGAAAGTTTAAGAGAAGTAGGAAGACATGAGTGGATGCACTCAACTTCCTAAATTAAATCACATCGATGTGAAACAACCACTAAGTGCACAAGTGCCTTGGACTTTAAATAACCGTAATTTTCGTTATCGATTATTCTGCTCATTATTTTCGCAATTATCGATTTGTTCCTTAAATGTAAAAACTGGTAAAACAAAGTCATATGTTTAAATTCCTCATTTTGTGTAATCAAAAAAAAAAAATGTGATGAAGCTAAAAATTCTTAAAGCAGCTGATACTAGCATACTTTCCATACACTCTATAACCCAAATATATTTAATTTAATATCATGTAACACTAAGTAAACCAGTTTGAGAAGCAGGAACCAGTGAATTTTTGGCTTTCTTTTCTAGAAATGTTTGTTTGTTGTGACTCGTTCTGTTGTGCTGCTCACAACAGTAAAGTCTGTAGTTCTGTTAAATCTGGTCTCCATTCAATCCTTGCAGATCACCTGCAATATACGGGATAATAATGTTTTACGTGAAGAGCAATGTGACCTTGTTGTATGTTGAACATCTTGATCTCTAGGCCTCTTTCATTGATCCCTGTCTTCTCCTGCCTCTGGTATCAGGTCTGCGTGTGAGGAGCCTCACCCAGTGATGTCTCCTTATCTCTCTGAGCCTCATTTGTTTTGTCTGTTCTGTCCATCAGGGATGTGTTTGGGTGGTTGTGATGATCCTGCGTTTTTTTTTTTTTTTTACTATTGTCTAATGTTTTTTGGACCAAATGTTCAATTGAGTAATTGAGAAAATAGTTAATTGTCAATGAAAATAATTGTTATTTACAGCCAAAATGTTGATATTTTTGTCCAAAACCAACCCGAATCTGCCGTATGTTGAGCTGCAACAATCAGTCAAATGCCATAAATTTAATCTGGAACTAATTTGATAGTCATTTAATTTTGAAAGTCAACACTGTCTGATTGTAGTTTCTCTAATGTTATAATTGTCTGCTTTTCTCTGTTTTAATGTCGTTGTAAACTGAACAGTTTGGGGTTTGGACTATTGGTAGGTCAAATGAGACACTTGATATTTATGATATTTGCTTTTTATTGATGAAACAATTACTTTATTAATCAAAACCGTTATCAGCAGATTGGCTCAATAAAGAAATAATCATTAGTTGTTGGCCTTGCAGTATGTATGAGAAAATAGCTTGAGGCAATAGCAAGTAGTAAGTGTCGCAGACGGCCTCTAACCAGTTTAAGTGTTTAAGTTAAGTTTAAGTAATGGAGTACAGTCACAATATTTTCTCTGTGATGAGACACTTTTACTGTAACCGAGTAACTTTGTTTGCTGTAAAAACAGGTAGTGTCTGCTTCAACATCTCAGGTCAGGCTGTTTTACCTGATTATGAAACTGTTACGGGGCTGAATGATGGTAATCTGTCTCCACAGTTACTGTACAAGCAAATGAAACGGCTTGCCCCATTGTGAGCAACAGCTGGAGTCTGGCTCGAGTAGGCTTAAAGGATTTCATCAACTTCAAGCAACAATGGATACCTTTTAGTCTTAGATATCCCTGCTGGGCTTGATGGAAAAAATGCCTGAGGCTGTGGGTGGTCGAACAACCTAAAAGAAACGCGTACAGTTACAGTACAGGCCTACTTTGTCTTTTTTTTTTGTGTGTAACCTTCAACGCCCATTCACGTACTGCTGATGGCATGCTGTGTGGGTGTAGGTGTTGCTGTGAGAACGGGATGGAAATACAGTTAAAGACTAAACATCTTTCTATCTGTGATCTAAATGTGACCGTCTTTCCTGCGGCTTTGGTTTCTTTTACTGAGAAATGTGTTTGTACAGCACAGCATGGTAGTCCACCTGCTGCTGAACTGTAAATGAAAGCAGTATTATTTGGGGTCAGACCAGACACCACTTCTGTTTTTATTCGACAGCACTGTTCAAGTTAATTTTCATCTGGAGGTTGATTAAATTCCCGGACAATAATGAAACTCATTAGTCCGTATAAAATCTTATTTGTACTTTTGGTTATATCATCATTACAACCCATGCTGTTATCTTTGCCAGCTTTTTCTTTTAACTGTGTCCACAAAGCCTCTGGCCTGTGTCTTACGATCCAGGTGGCAAAACTGAGAGGAAGTGAAAGTCAGTGCAAATTAATAGAAGGCTTTATACAACGGTGTTTTCTGTCTACTAAAAGTTTAAGAACTTTTATATTATAAAGCTGCTACTAAAGCTGCTACTAGGTATTCTACTATTTATATTTTTATGTTTTGTTTTCTTTACCATTATTCCTCTGCGTTTTATTGAGCTGTGTGTGTGTGTGTGTGTGTGCATGAACAAGGTTACTGACTTGATTTGATTCATTGACAAAAATGAGTAAATGAATGGTACTGCAGCCGAGCAGAACAATGAAAGAGATCAGTTAGGGAAAACAGTAGTAGATGAGAAATAAAGTAAATATAGTGTCTGTAGTCATAGGAATAAAATAAATGCAACAAAGTCCAAGCAGTGGAATATGGATGGAAATTAATAATGTCCCACTGTTTATAAAAGGCATATTAAAGTGTTTAAAAGACACTGCTATTTTTGAGGTTTTAGGTTTACAGCGTAGTCGTTCAGTAGTTGTATTTCAGTAGTCAAAACATTCATTAAATGGGATTCACTCAAACCAGTGAACTGCTCAGATGACATAATCGAGTTACAAAACCAGAACCGCTCACACACGCGAAAATGCTTATTTTGTTGCATGAATCAGCAAGTAAATTCAAACGTCTGCAGTCTCTCTTGTAAGTGCGTGAAGGATAGTTTTGCTTTGCTTTGTCTATTTCTGTGACTGATAATAGCCCTGATTGTTATTGCCACTGCCAGCTGCCACATAATTTGATGTTTAGAACAAATCAGTGTGCGTACATGTACCTGTGCTTGTGTGCACATGTATCTGAAGGGAGTTTCCACTTAACTTGTGTGGGAGGAAACTGAAAACGGTCATTGCTTTCGGGCAAATAGCTATCTTGTGACATGAAGGGCCAAATGTCTATAGGTGTTCACCACAAACCTCACCAGGTGATTTTATTATTTGATTCCTCTTTTCTCTTTAAAGGTGTTCGTTCTTATGATCGTTTAAAATCAAACTTTTATGCTTCTGGAAATCCCTTCGCAAAGGGTGACATCACAAATACAGCATCCCCATTTGGTACAGCCAAAACCAGTAATAAAACCAGTAGTAATAAAACCAGTAATAAAACCAGTAGTAATAAAACCAGTAATAAAATCAGTAATAAAATCAGTAATAAAACCAGTAATAAAACCAGGAGAAGTCCTTCATATCTCTTTCTAACTAACTCACTAATTAACAGTGAAGGCTATATACAGCCTCCTAAATTAATATTTCAAACAAAAATAAATGGTAATAAACTGTATATGTAAAGATGACGTGTTTTTATAAAGAGCTTTCATAAAATTGTGAGAAAATAACTCAAATTTGATGGGTTTGAGACATGCAAAAATACATTAGAATTTAATACCATGTAAAAATGACTTAAACATTTGAAATGCAGAGCCACCTCTTGCCCACTACTTTATTTTTAAATTTGAAGTAGTGCTGTAAGGGTCAATCACAAAAATATTGCTCAACAATTGTATTAACTTCAATTTAGTCATTTCTCAAGACTAACGCTTCCATTTTCTCAAATATGGACCTTTTTTAAAAGAAAAGATCTCACCTTGTGCATTGGGGATAGTAAAGGGCATGTTTTCACCTCCTACAGTACTAATCTTTTATAGGGAGGCAAACAATAAAAACAAAACACAGCACTACTGGAACTTTAAAGGTTAAATACATTTATACAGTCTTAACAGCAGCAAGCTGATCCGTCTGTGATTCATCCGGCTTCTGGTCAGTGAAGCCTGCTGGAAGAAGTCCGCTGGGTATCTTTGGTACATTATTGCTTATCCCTGTATTGAAGCACTTACAGGCACATTCATATATAACTCAGTTTCACATCATATTTCCCCCTTGGTGATACAGCGTGTTGTCCCTACAACTCAGCTGTTTAGAAACTCTTATCTTCATTCACCTCTGCTCCACTGACAGGAAGTTGACCAATGTAAACACGACCTTGCAGAAGTTTTACCCCCCCCCCTCTTCACAGTGAAACATGAACCTCACGTGTACCCAGTCATGTAAAGTGTCATGGTCAAGACTGGGCTGCACAGTGCACACGCATATCTTAACATAATTACTAACTCCTAATGATGATTTCTTAGTTAAAAAAGTTGTTGAGGTGTGATTGACAGATTAATTATATTCCTGGTTAAACAGGGTGGCAACTGTCATTTGTATTGTTAATAAGATAATAATTTGTATTGTTAATAAGAGACCAAATACCTGTCACGTAACTATTTTTCACTATGAAAGAAAACATAAGTAATAAATTATTCTCATATTATCTTCTGTTCCAAACACAGGTCAGTGCAACATGGCTAGAAATAGTGAAAAGTACTGTATTGTGAATTAATTCATTATTAATTTTAGATTAAATAAACCGTCTAATGCACACCTGGTCCTGTTCTGTCTACCTTGATATGGTTTTTCTCATTTAGGGATTATTTTGTCAATTATTGATGTATTATTTCAGATGTAAAGATGGGAATCGAGAACCAGTTCCAAATTGTCCGAGCCATACTAATTCCTTTTTATTGAAACCGTCTGACAACGTTGCCTTTTATCAATGCCTTTTCCTGCTCTGTTTCTGCACTGAGATAGAGTTTATAAAACAGTTGCACTGAAACTGAAAACAGAAAGAATGAGGGAATCGATAAAGAATCGGGCCGATAAGCAGAATCGATAATGGTATTGTTATCAATAAAATCTTATCAATTACCATCCCTGCTCTGGTGATTGAAGTTTGATAGTTTGGTGATTGTAATGTGATACTCGTGAGATGAGTCAATTAGACAGTTGATTGACGGTTAATTGTTTGTCATTTTTCAATCAAAATGACACTCACTAGTTTCACTCGCTTTTAAGTTGTGATTATTTGCTGCTTTTCTGTTTCCGATAACAAACATTGCACTGTAGGTCAAACAAAACAAGCAATTTGAAGATTATTATATTTTTCTCTACATTTTGTACAATAAACAGTCAATCAGATTCGATCTGATAGATCAGTTATTAGTTGTAGCCTTCGTATTAGGATGCTGTTGTTTTTGTGAATTTGATCCTAGAAAAAGGTCAATGAATTTTCAATGGACTTATTGCTGACGGTGGGTGGGGATTTGTAAAAGTGTGTGAAAACAATCGACAGATCCACGGCTGGCTACCTACCCTAACTCATGACCCCATTACTGTAGACCAGCAGGAGGCTTGATGTAGTCCAGAACTGATGACTGAACTGCAGACTAACATCTGGAGGCCAGGGAGTTGATACACATGCATTTCTACACCGAAACACACATTGGCGCTAGAGATGCAACCGCCAACACAAACCTCTGGTGTGAAGTCCTCCTCCGGTGGAATCCCACACAACACGGCACGAGCCTGCACCGGATCCACAGATCAGGTTACCATGGTTATAGATCCCGGCGGAAACTCTGTCCACCAGCCCGCATATTCTGGGATGAGTTAAAATTACCACCGCACTTGTCTTTGTTCCTCCTGGCTTCTTTAGTGTTTTTCCTATTGTTTTTTTTTTTCTCATAAACATACAAACATGCACTGCTTTTATCTGCTATATGGTATCTTAGTAAAGTTATTTTATGTTTATGAAACCCCCGCTGTCTGTTGCATAATCACATAAACTCAGTTTCAGTTCTCTCTCCTCTCGCTCCAGTTCCCTGTGTCTGCCTTGTTTTCTCTGTGGTTGTCTGATGTTTTGTTGTGTGCGTTTGTGTGTGAATGGATTCCCAGTCAACATCAACAGACAGAAAACGGATGAGGAGAGTCTTTCTGTCTCTTGGGCGACGGTGGAAAAGGGCATTTGAGGATGTCATGCCACAGTAACATGGCTCCTCTGGTGTTGGCACACGCCTCATTGGCCTTTAAGTCACCCAGAGGCTGCTGGGATACTTTCTGTCACACTCTACATCTCACAACTGACTCACGCTACTGTTAAAGCCTCAGGCAGGGCAGCACCGAGGACAGATATGTGCTCTGTTTTCATGTGCTCTGTGTTGTATTCAATGGTGAGAGAATGACTTGAAGGATGAAAGACGGGCGAATGATTTTTGTTACATCACATTGTTTGAATAATGCTGATTTGCTATGACGTAGCTCCGATAACATCATGGTGACATTTAATTTGCTAAATGTTATCATTTAGAAAGTACATTTGGGAACAAAATCAGTAAAAATAAGCTAGAAGGGGAAATGAATATGTGCATTCAGTCAGACAGTGCAACATGCTGTAAACAAGCCAACAGTTTAATCAGATTATCTAAACCAAGTTAATTGGATGTAAATCCAGAAGTGAGCAAAATGTTGGTTATAATCCTTCACTGAACAGGAAAACTGAATGCACATAACCCCTCCCACCGATGAGATCATAAAGCGTTTATTGTGAAATCTAATTCCAGCTTTTACATTTCCTCATTCCTTTTTACTTTTGTTTATTTAGATCACCATTAGCGACTGTAACAACAGCAGTAGCTAATATTTCTGGGCTCCGGATAATGTATATACAGTCCTTTAATAAAATAATAGAATCATTTGATTATCTAGCAAGGCTGCAATGTTTGTGCATTACAACAATGAGCATTTTGTTTCACATTTAAGACACCTGACAGCTGGAACAAAATGTTCTCTTTTTGAACCTAAAAGACAGAAAAATAAAGGTTGACCTGGAGGACAGATGGCTTTAAGAGCATTACTTTAGTGGCGTTTTATGCGACAGCTGTTTGCATTGAAATGTAATGTTTCAAAATGGAGAGAAAAGCCTGGCCAGTGACCTTCAGGTAATGTGAGCTTGTAAAACTTCATTTGACTACTCATGATGTTTATCTACTGGATATCCTTTTGGTGAAAGTGCCACGTTTAAAGATCTTAAAGTGTTCTACGTTATTGTTGCCTATAAGAGGAATGATGGCTAAAGCTATCAAAATAAGAGCAAAGTTGTAATAAAGCAAAATGAGTTGTAAATACTGGAATATTTGCATAACTCAAAAGAAATTTGGTTGAAATGAGGTTTTGATCAACAGTTCCTCTTTGAATTGGGTAGTAGTTCTTAAAAAAAGACGTTAATTTATGAATTTGTTTCTTCAGCTAAAGAAATTAAATTGTATCAAGTTATTTTAACATCTTCCATCACAGCTGTACTCCACTCCAATAAAAATATTAACATATTGATCATGACTGGAATTACAAACAATACAACGTTCATCTGTAACTTTTTCTACCTGCCACCTGTGACGAGGACTGGCTTTTTCTTTCCCCCCTCATCATTATTCCTAAAGTTACATGCACCCTCTATAGGTGGAACACAGTTCCCTCTCGTCTCGCCATGTTTGCTCAGCACATCAGTATCACTACACACTAACTTTTTGCTTGTGATTAAATGCTGTCTGTCAAATTAACTTATGTCTCACCTCCCTCCTCCTCCTTATCCTTGACCCCTCTGCCTCCCCAGTCTCTCCTTCTCTTTCCTCTCTTCCTCTCTACTTCTTCTTCTGCCTCCTCCTTTCCCTCTCTCTCTTGCCCCTTCCACACAGATGCTCCCAGCCGCCCAGCTTGACAGGAGTGATGGGATGTGTCAACTAGGTATTACACCTATCCCAACATTTTTACACTGCAAGCAGGGAGACTGGCTGGGTGGGAAAAATATTTTGGGATATGCAGGTGACGCTAGAATAATATACATCTCTTCTGTAGTTTCAGTAAACATAGCTGCACTGTAGGGCTGAACAATTTAAGGAGTATATGTAGTGGCAATATTTCTATGTATAAAGTATTTTGAGGGGGGCATCATTGCTGTTTTTTATAGTAAAAATTTAGGGAGGGAAAAATGTTCCAGACTGGACTCAAATTGAGTATTTGTGATTATATGGTCAGTGTTTTAAAGCTGAAGGCTACTTACATTTGTTTCTGAGCAATATTGTAATTAAATTACAAACTTATATAATGATATACTTTTTTACCAAGCAGGGTTCATAGCTTTTAAAGTCAGCAGTCGCAGACTTTTTTACAGATTGTTAAGAAGATGTTAATACCATAAGTTATACTGAAAATCACAGTTCTGGGAGTTTTTTATATCCATTATTGGAAAAGAAATATCCAGTTACTTGTTCAGGCTTGCTATGTTTTAAATGCATGTAAGAAACATGTTAAGGGAATGCTTTTGAATATTTGATCACGTGGGTCTTAGTTTGGGTCAGTATAATTTGTATATTTACGTCACACTCCTACCATCACCGTCTAGACACACACATAATGAAAAATGGGGAGCCAAGAAACCAAAATACCAACCAACATTTAGTTAATCAGTTAGACTGTTATAGTACAGAGAGTACATAGAGTACAGAGATGGTTTGGTAACTTGATGTATAAATAATGAAGAAAATGAAACCGCAGTCCAGTGGGATGAAAGAGGATGGCTTTTAAACACTTCACTCATCTGTAAGACTATTTATTTGGAGGATAAGGTCAACATTTTAAGGTGTCTTCTCAGTGATCATCATCCATCATGTCCTTGTGTTGCAACACTACTTGTAAAGTGAACCTGTCGACCCTGATGATCTATTACAGTATTGGTGTGTGATGTAATTTCATTTACAGCGGGACATGGTTCATGACCTGGCTAATGCCACTATCTTAAAGAGCCAACACAATACACAACAACAGCAATAAGATGTTGTTAAAGGACCAAAGTACTGTAATTTTGAAATGTAAAAACAAAGTGTGAACCTCTTTACTGTTTTGTTAATTCCAGACAGTGGTGTCAGAGATGTCACTTGAGACATGAATCATCATGCTTTGTGCATCAGACAAACATGTGTGACTGTCTTTTTGTGGAGAATATTTATTCTTGTCACATATTGTACACCAAACCACTGCATTAGTTGGTTGGTTAGTTCAGCTTTATTTAATCAGGAAGTCTCAGTGAGATCAAGATTTCTTTTACAATAGAGACCTGATATAAAAATAGATACAACAAGACAGTTCAGTCACAGCGGTCATCACACACAGTCACAAATATTAAGAATATGAGCAACTTCCTCAGAGATATTGGTTTCTCTCATTTCCATTTTTAGCATTAACTGATCTGTAAATGTTTTTAAAATAGTAAATGAAGGGAAAAGTTTCAAAGCAATTGGTTCATGCAGGAACACTTGATGTCGACGTGTGATGGTCTTTTTATTGGGTTTGACAGGTAGTTGAGTGACGGCTCTGAACACTGATCTTGACAACTCTTCACTCCCTCATACTTTTCATTACAATACTGTCAGTGAGTGACAGTTAATGATAAACCTACACTGACCAGAAACTGAACAACGCCATCCCCGGCTAGAACAAACTGACATCCCTCTCTCTCTGCCTCCTGCACCTTTTTCATCCTCTCAACTCTGATCATTCTGTTCCTCCTCTCTATCAAACACATGTCCATGTTTCACTTTTCTTCACATCTCTTTGCATAATCTCGCCTCTCTATGTATTACCTCCTCCTCTCTTGTGTCAGACCTGTTGGCAATATGGAGTATTTATGAAATGTAGGAATTACAGTTTATTATCTCTCAGTTACGCTGTTATTATTTGTTAATGATTGGTATAGGGCTGCAACTAGCAGTTATTTGCTGATTATTTTCTTGATTATTTGATTAATTGTTTGGTCTATAAAACGCCTTTCTTAAAGGCCAAGGTAATGTCTTCAGATTGTTATTTTTTTCTGACTAATAGTCAGTCTTTTTTTGTTTTGAAAAAGTACTTGCATGATTAATTGATTATCAAAATAGTTGCTTACCTGTTTCAGCTCTAAATTGGTTAATCACCTAGTCAAGAAAGCAGAGCCACAACTGATGTGTTAAAGGGGCTTTTTCATAATCTGTTTAGCAACAAAAAAGCCTATAAAGCTATATAACAGAATACTGATTTCTCCTTTCACTTGATAAATGGGCGCAGTTAGCATACTTTTGGCGTATTTTGGACAAACAAGAGACCTGAGTCAAGTTTAACGGCCTGGCAGCCTCTCAGTTCTCTCTGATGTGATCAGACTTCACAATGACCTTAGGATATTGGAACCCATAAAGTTATAAATCCATATATTAATCTCTCTGTTTATTTGTCTATTTTTATCCAAGCAGGTGAGGCAGTCCTGGACGATGTAATCGGACTGAAGGATTCATCTGCAGTGTTCACACAGGAGCGAGACAGAGGCGGGACAGAGAAAGAGGAGGAGGAGGGGGAGCACATCAAAGACACAAGGATGGGTGTGGGGAAGAATACCACCTCCAAGTCGTTGGACAGCAGCAGTGAGGGAGGAAAATATGAGGAGGAAAGCAAACATTGCGCAGATTTCTACCCTATTCCGGTACACAACTGTGTTTATTGGCCTTTTTTTTTTATTGTACTGTACTGCAATGTTTCAACACAGACAAAACCACAGCCGTATCAGGGACATGCTCACATAATGAACAAATGACAAAGACTAGGTTTGGTCAATATGCACGCAACCTTATAATTACTGTCCTCTTCCTTCTCCCTCCCCCCATCTCTCTCTTTCATGGACTCAAGCTCAGATTTGGCATTGCTTTTTGTCTGTAATGTATTTGTGTGAGCAGACAGCCCGAGTACAAACGGTGGACTTCATGGCCAATTGATGCTGCCACTTAGTCCATCCATTTCTTTTGTTTGTCCTCTTGGCACCAGGCCATAACTTCATGTAGGTCAAAAGGCATAATGACAACAAACGGCTTGCTTAGGCTGCTGCTACTGCGACCCAGCACCCGGATATGAAAACTTGAACTTGAATTCATCTGCTGTCCAGAAACATAACTCTAAATGAATGTTAATGCTTTTGTTTGCTCACACATTCACCATATCATTATATAAACTGACAATGTCGGTATTTTCAGCTTGTTTGCGGTTCGGTCTTTCCTGAACTGGTATTGGAAATTGGTTCAGTAGAACACAAAGGGAAGGAAATATGATACAAGCTTAAAGTTTCCTTTGTGCTTATTTTGTCCCATTGAGGCATTGTGAGGAGAAGTTTGTGTACCTGACTGTAAATTCCCCTAGGTTACAGACATTAATCTCCAACATTTCACAAATTATTTTTACATGTACAGCTGCTCAGTGTTTAATCTGGGGGGGGGGGCTCGGCATGTAGACACAGCAAAGTATGTTTACATGTGAGTAATCCTTGAGTACATTCGAAGGTCTGTCCTCTGCTTGATGTTTCTTCTCACAAGGGATCACAGGACAGACAGACTGGAAGCAGTTGGTGGATGAGCATGTTTACACACTTCTTGCCCCTCAGGCATGAAAACATTCAAAAGTATATAATCTCTAAATGTCCCATTTAGTGTTTGTAATCTTCCTCTCCGTCTCTTCCACTTATAATGACCCTCACTTTGTTGATTAACATGACACAGATACTTTTGGGACATACACAGGAAAAGCACACAGTCACACACATACTCTGCGGATGATATTTGTTTTTGTAAGGTGAGTTTGCATAATGTTGGAAAAACGTGTTCATGTGCAGGTTACCAAATCTGGTTCAATAACATCCTGGCAATTTCACTTTTTTATTCTTTCACACCTCGCTGCATCAACACACACTTACACAAAAATTTGCTCACCTGTGTTTTCATGTGGTTTTGTCAGCCGGCCAACAATGTGTCAAAGTTTGGGCCAGCGTGCTTTTCACAAACTAATTAAGATTGCCTTATGAATTGCCATTAAATGAAAAAGGACAACATTAATGATCTGAATTATGTGTGTGTGTGTGTTTCAGGTGGTGGTAAATGGAGTGGGTGGTGCCAGTGGAGACCAGGATACTGAGAACACAGAGCTGATGGCCATCTACACTAAAGAAAATCAAAGAGCAGAAAAGGTAACTAGAGAGGAAAGATTGATAAGTGAAAAACAATCGCCATTTCTCGTGCTGGTTTATTCCCAAATAAGTCTCTATATATGCAGACTGACTTATAGTCACATGGTTCTAAAAGCTTACAGTCAGAATCACACTTTTAATGACTTTGCTTTTCCCCTCTCACCTTTCCCCTACATTATTAAAGTTGTAATCCTCATGATTTCAGTCTGTAGTACCACCAATCTAAAGTTACCATAGTAACAACAAGTGTGGCCTTATGCTACAGCAAACACTCCTTGAACAGCAACTGCATCTGTTTACAGTGAGACCAAACAAACTGACATTGTTTTATTAAAGAAGTCAGGCAAAAATAATTGAATCCACTTTCTGATTTCATGCTGCACGTGGCGCGGGTAGTTTTCCACTCAGCAGCAAGTTTCCTTGGTTAGAGGTTGGAGGTGTGCAGCTTGTCTCCTAAAAACTCTTTGTCTGCCCACTGTGGCTGCTCCTTTTTGTTTCATTACTCCTTCAAAAATGAAAACTGATCCATTTTTGACGGATGAGTAGAAAAACAAAAAACAACCATAAATAATGAAAATCTTAAGCATTATAACGTTTATATTTATAACTTTTGAATTGTTTTTGTTTTAGTATTAAATACAAAGCAAGGTAAACTATGACCTTCGTTTGTGTGTGCGTGTGATATCATTTTATAATTTATAGCTTGAATTTAACAAATAAACATTTGGTATTGGTAAATTCAGTTTTATGGTTCACTACTTACCTGGTTCTTTGTATTTAAAACAGTAAAACACAAACTCATTCCCACTCTAACTAGCACAGGAAAGTGCTGACGACATGTGGACCAGAAATCAGTCCGACTCCTCAAACAGTAGCCATCTTATCTTCCCTTTTTTTTCCTCCTCTGTCCTCTGTTTTCTCACTCTCACTGTGACTGTGCATTTTTCTTTGCTGAGAGAATGAAGTCATGTGTTTATTTTTCTCTTTCACACAGTTTCTTTCTTTCTCTGAATTTTATGAATGATAAAAAAAAGTTAGCCTACTGTTCTCACATCAACCATTGATATGACTGTGTGATTATTATTTATTAGTTATTTTCCTGTATGTTTGCATAAATATTATTTTAGTGTAGAGGACAAAAGTAAACATGTCAAGAAAGATATAAACTATGAAGATCTCATTCATCCTGTTTCTTTGTGTGTTTGTAGAGCTCAATGTCTGAGACGTTGGACAGCACAGACAGTACAGACGCAAGGAGGATGGATATGATCTATACCATTGAAGACACCCCACCCTGGTACCTGTGTGTTTTCTTAGGCTTACAGGTAAATCTACGCACTGGACGTTGTTTTTCACATGGCTGACTCACAGTCGTCAGTATATTTTCTTTACCTGACTAACGCATGTGTTTCACCATATGGACTGAAAAACATGCACTTACATGTCCTGTGTAAACAGGGTGTGTCATATCCTTTCCTGTGCGTGTGCTTGTCATCTCAGTGCAGTATTTTTCATCTGACCGTCTATAATATTTATTATGCAACTGGATGCTGGACACAAAAATAGGATTGTGCTCACAGCAGTTATCTGTTGGTTTACTGAGTTGATGTCCTCAATGTGTGACCACAATGTTTGTTTCTGACACTGGACTTTTTTCCTCTGTCATCTGCCTCTGTTTTGGAGTCATAACTTGTATGTCTATGTATGATATTGTAATATGACAGATTAAGAATAGCTTGAATTGCTTGTCTGACAACAGAAGAAAAGAAATAAACCATAGCGGTTTATAATGATGCTTGATAACTATATGAACGAATAATTCAACAATTAGTATCAAGCACTTTGAGTGCCACCCATTTACAATTAACCATAAATGTGTTGGGGTTTTTTGTTTTTGAGAAATTCAGCTAACAGGCAAACAAAAAGGTAATGAACTCTAAGTGAGTTTTCTACCTGGAAGGTTGGTAGGTAATATTTAGACATATTTATATATTTAAAAGGTTGTAGCTATGGTGTTTTTGTGCTCTGCTGACCTAACCTAACCAGCAGCGTAGACCTCAAAATGTCATGTCGAACAAAGTCAAACAGTAAACACACACCGACTCTGTGGCTTCTTGTCTTTGCAGCACTACCTGACGTGTTTCAGTGGAACTATCGCTGTGCCATTCCTCCTCGCTGAGGCGATGTGCGTTGGCTTCGATCAGTGGGCCACCAGTCAGCTCATAGGGACCATCTTCTTCTGTGTGGGGATCACCACCCTGCTACAGACAACACTGGGCTGCAGGTACACGCACACATAATACTGTCTTACATGGCATCAGGGATATACTTTCTTAAATACACACGCTTACTCCCAGTCACACAGTAGATTTGTGCCTACATGCGAACACGAAATTGCAGTTTTTCTATAGGTTGCACATTTTATTCTGTCTTTCACTTCCTCATCTCCTCTTTTTTTATTCCCCCTCTTTCTTCCACTCTCTTGCCACTTTAAGACAAGGGCCATTGTTGACATGAAGTTCCTCTTTCACCGTCCTTCCTCTTCTTGTCACTCAGGAGTGTGTTTAAGTGTGTTTGCATGCGTTTAAGTAGATCCTGACCCGTCCTTTTTTGTCATGGTAGGTTCCCTGAAAATATCTCACAGGTAAATTAAACAGACACATATTAAAAGAGGTGTTTAAAAAGACTTGTATGCATATTTTCTATCAGAATATGATGAGTTAATTAACTTTAAGTTCCTTGTTTCGTTCATGTGACTGCAGTCGTCCCGTGTGACTGAGCCATACTTGTTTTGTAATAGTTGAAAGTCAGCTTTAAAAAATAAGCTCAGATGTTATTATGGAAACCACAGAAGCTAAACAGATTCAAGAAACTGAAGACCTGTGGCGTTAGACTACACCAGTTAATCTCTTTAATCAACTGCAATTTCGTTTTCGATTATTCTTTGCACTTACACAGTAATGTTGCACATACATAATGCAGTCGGTTTGGGTTGTGTGTTTCATAACCAGTGATTCACCTGATTTATCTGTGACGGTTATATCAATATCAATAAAGTAACCGCTTACATGAGACATTACCTGTTGCCATGGATATTATCCTACCTTTTGGATCTGTGTTTTAATAAAAGCAAGGTCATGTTGGCATGAAGTAGTGTTTTTCTTTCATGAAAGAGGAGCAGTTCAGTGAGGTAAACCCTTGCTTTTTTTTCCCGTTTCTGTAATAAATCTAATCTTTCCATCCTGGTGGCAGATTCTGTGCGTTTCATTATTATTACTGGAGTGCAACAGCCCCCGCCACTACTGCTCTGGGCAAATCACCTCATTCAGATAAACCCAGACAGACACAGATACTCACTGTTCTTTTTGACATGGCCTTGACTGACGCCTCGATGAAAATGGTGTGTAAACACTGTCCTATCTACTTCTTTTTTCTCATCGCCTACATTCAGTGGGAAGTTCAGGAGAAACCTTTTATTGATAGATGTATGTGGTAGAGAAGACTGCATATCTGTATTCCACAAGACTGGGATTTTGCTGACAAATCTTTATCTGCTTTGAGGTTAAATATGGCCACAGTACTTTTTTTGTGTGTACTTTTCCAGTGTCCAAATAAGGAACAAATACATCATGCCAGGACACTCAATCTCTGGCTAAATAAATGTGTTTATAATTTGAGTCAATTTGAGTCATCTTCCACCACAGGCACTAGACATGGACGTTACCCAACCAATATTGATAAATAATACAAGAAGACTAATGGATTTTGTAGACAGATTATAGATTTAGATTTTTTGAAAACATTTTTAATATAAGAAGCTTTAATATATATCTTGTCATTGCAACAACAGGGACATTTTTCAGTGTAGCCTCCAGGCAGAGGGTGTTGGCTCTTAAATTAAAATTTTGCCTTTCTTTCTCCCTTACTCAGTTCTTCCTCACTCTCTGACACAAACAAAGACACAGTCTAGTCTTGGCTTGAACGTGAATGGCATTCCCGTCACACCAGCAGCCTACATGCTCGGAGGCTGTGCTGAGCTGAGGTGACACAGACAGCCACTATCTCTGCGTCTCTGTGGATTACTGTCTCCTAAGTATTTCCACTGGGTACTAACAGAGAGAGGGAGAGGAGGAAAATGCCAAACACATGTTGATACTAAACACTAAAACATAACTGTAATGAACTGATTGTTGGTCAAATGTAAGTACGGATACACCCAAAATGTGTTGCCAGACAAATTGGACTCTGATCACTATACATTGAATGACTACCTATTAAACTATTAAAATAGAAAAATATTACCCTGCACTGGCCCAAAACTGACAACAATTAAGCCCTTTTAAATGTAACACACACACACACA
>NW_023339718.1:14421382-14439584 GCF_004916995.1 Morone saxatilis
ACACACACACACACACTCTATGGGTGCAAGTCCAACCTGAGCTCGGCCTATAAATAGGAAAAAAAAACCTGATGCTGGGGCCGAATTGACTATTGATGTGTCGAGACCCGACGGGCTTGTATACTTCAGACCTCTTACTACTTCTATTTTAATCTTTGTTTTCTGAAGGATTCAAATAGAGTAAAATCAATAAAGTGAAACAAAATAAAATAAAATTCAGTGTGAATGTCAAGCCGTTTAACTGCATCACTTATGTAAGCAGATGTATGTTACGTCTTGAGCAGGTTGGTTTGTCTCAGTTAAAAGATATTTGAATGCAAGACACTGAAAAAATAAACATAGACATATAGTAGCAGAAAAGAGATGGAGGGAGGGGGAAAATCTTCTGTGTGGATTGATGAGTCATAGTGCCGAGTGAGGTCGAGCGAAACACACCCAGATGCTTTCCTGGTAAAGGTGAAGCGTGTGTGTGTGTGTGTAGCTGTGTGTAACTGTGTGTAGATGATTCAGTACTGACTTTGGAAATGTATCTTTGACAATGATGGTTTCTTTTTTGTTTTTTTTCTTTACTGATTTACCTTTTTCAAACTGGAAACAATCAGTATTTTTTACTTTTCATAATTAAAGATCAAATACCCTCTTCAAGTTTTACTTAAATTCCATCTGCCCAGTATAACTACAAGCTTTGCTGTTTTTATTTTTTATTTGAACACTCCCTTTGTTTATAATTCAGGCTTGTAACGTAATTTCTTACTGGTGCTTTTCTTGTGTTTAGGTTGCCTTTGTTCCAGGCCAGTGCTTTTGCCTTCCTCGCACCAGCCAGAGCCATCCTGTCACTGGACAAATGGAAGTGTAATAATACAGGTAATCCCTCTCTCTTCTTCTGTCTCTCACTCTTGACTTCAGTACAGACACTAAAACATTGTGATAAAAACTGTGGATTATTGTGTTTTCTTCGATCCCAGCACTGTCAACATCAAAGCCTAAAAAGACAGCAGAGAATTAAAACGGGGACCCAAATGGGATTATCCACTTTATATCTTTATATCTGAATAAATAACTGGGGTTATGATTCACATATTGATCTAATTAATCTCTCATCTCGTCTTTTTTTTTCCACAACCAGAGGTTCCAGTATTTAACAGCACAGAGCTCTTCCACACAGAGCACATCTGGCACCCCAGGATACGAGAGGTGAGGCAAAAAATGAAAGATTCAAACAGACTTGAACGGTGCATGGGAAGGGAGCTTGACAAGTAGAAGAAAGCAAAACTGGTTAGATGTGTTGGGAGGTTAAAAAAAAAAAAAGCTCTAAAATATGATTTGTGTACACTGAGATGTTATTCAGCATAACTCCTTACACAATTTTTTACACAACTATAGTTAAATAAAGGAGGCTTTCTGTGTTTTAAGGTTTTTTTTTTTAGGCCTTCAAATAGGAACCTCACTGTCTGTATATGGCTGCAGGGTTCGGTTTTCTGTGACAGGAGCTGTTAATTTGTGTTAACCTTTTTCTGTTTGCGTAAGCCAGTTGAGTAATTGTTTTTTATGTGACGTGTAAACAAGACTAAACTCAATCAAATTGAATCAAATTTTCGAATGGGACAACGATGGGCTGAGGGCAGTACAAACGTGCAGGTGATAAAAGGTGACAGAAGAGAACACAAAGACAAATAAAGACAGAACAAACAGGATTATCACTCAGAAGTATCGAATGGAAACTGGATGACTGGTGACTCTGTAACCCTGTCTCCTCCAACCATGATGCAAACAAAATGTTCCTTGGTGCTGATTAATTACTGCAAAGCACATCTACCATGTGACCGATCAGTGCTGAGCTGAATCCAACAGAGCCGTCACATTTCGTCTCATGATCAGTGTACATGGTTCCAACAGTCCCCTGTGTAGACTGTGCTGTGAAATGTAGTTCTAATGCTCATTTTGCCTGAAGCTTGTATTATTATATTTCATGAAAAGGTTATAATTTCTTTTGACATTAGAGGAAGCGCTTTTATTTCAGGCGAGGCAGGGTGTCTCCTTTACAAAGTATTGCGGGAAACCTTGACGTAGTTTTACAAAATGGAAGTATACAAGTTTAATTAAAATGTGTTGTTGATTCAAAGTAAACATAAATTAAAACTGCAGCTGTGTTTAACTGGATTGTTCCATGTTCAGATTCTTCATAACCTTTTTGTTCTGTCAGATCCAAGGGGCTATCATCGTGTCGTCCCTGGTCGAGGTGTGTATTGGAGCGCTGGGTCTGCCCGGACTCCTGCTGAAGTACATCGGACCGCTGACCATCACCCCCACTGTCGCCCTTATCGGCCTGTCTGGTTTCCAGGCCGCAGGGGAGAGGGCTGGAAAACACTGGGGCATTGCTATGCTGTAAGTCTGCACTCTTATGCTATAAAGTGATGCTTTCACCTTAACTGCCTACTTCCCATTACCTACCTACGTCACTGTTCACCTTTTATACGTTCGGTGTGTTCTGATGATCAGATAATGCTGCAGGAGTGGTGGGACAGGTTTCTGTAACATTTAGATATATATTTTTGTCACAATGGGGAAACTCAAACCGTCTCATTGTTCTCTCTTGTTAAGGAACCACTTATATTTTTCACAGCCACGTGTTTCGTACAAGGTTTAGACTGTAAAGATAGGATTAGCTCCGATCCACTTCAAAGCTGTGATATTCATGTGGTGTGACATCAGTTCCTGCTGTGTCATGGCTGTTTACACTGTAGCTGGAGGGCCTCTCTTCTCGCTCCACAGGGACAGAGGATATGTGCCTGTAATTGCCACTGATTTGCTCTTTCTGTGGCGGTTATGATAATTGATTGGCTCTGAAGCCTCTGGGGTCCTAGTTGGACGTAGATGTGAGGAAATGGAACTTGTTCATACAGAATTAGCTCTCTCACAGGAGAATTCACAGTAGAGAAAAGAAGACATAATAAGACTGTTTCTGTCTGCAGGACTATCTTCTTGGTGCTGCTCTTCTCACAGTATGCCAGAAACGTTCACTTCCCTCTGCCAGTCTACAAGGCCAAGAAAGGCTGGACTTCCTATAGGCTGCAGGTGTTCAAAATGTTCCCTGTAAGTATACAACTTCTTATAAAAGTACAAACATAACACAGCTTTTTATCTTTTGCACAAACTGTGTCTGCACTCTGATTCCTTTTCTTGGTAAATATTCAGCTCTTTTAATGAATTGACCTTGGTTTCTTTACAACTGGCCCCCTGCGTCCACCTCAAACTGTGTTCCCATCTAAGTCACAAATTATTCAACAGAGCTAATCTCATTCTCTCTGGGAGGTTAAGAGGTTTTCCCTTTGCGTGCCTCTTTACAGTCTGTAAATCAGTCTGTTCCTGCCCTCTGCTGGTGATATATGAAATAATGAAAACGCTCATAAATTCACATCAAGTTACCTATCTGTCTCCTCAAAAGGTGTCCCAGTGCTGTTTTGATTTTCATTAGGTCACGCTTAACTGTAAAAATGCTAAGTAGGCATTTTGTAGCAGCCAACATGCCAGAGTCCTGGAAGCTGATGACATGGTGAAACACTTTTAAACCAACTCTTACCTACATTTAGTTACTATGGAAGTTAAAATTCAGTTTTATTCTTTATTGTATAGAGTATGTACAAAGAAACAACACTGAATGTATAAACAAACAAGAACATTACAACAACACAAGTCTATTACAGGCTATCAGAAAATAGTTATGGATGAGGGAACAAAGCCCCTCCTAAAGCATGTGTTTGTTTTTTTTTGTTTTTTTTAAATGGGTTGTCTGTATCTGCGGCCAGGGGGGAGGAGGGTAAAGCATGGGTTGGATGAATAATACTGGTTTAATTAAAGTTTAAAGTCAAACAGATGTTAGAGCATCTCTTTCTTCTTTAATTATGTGACGTATTTCTGAATAAGAGTTTAGTCATGAGAGTGAATCTGGTCCCTTACATTTGATTTAATTGTTCAGACGTGGTTGAGTAAATATAGTGCGTGATATGGAGCTTTAGAGAGAGACGGAGCTGTAGAGGACCTCCCTCTCCCACAATTAGACCAAATCAGGCTCTATCCAAACACACGCCTCCCTACTGTGATATTGCTCTGTTAGCTATTACCACCATTAACATATATGTCGATAATTACAACCCACAAGCTAATGCATAACTGTGACTTTATATATTTATTTAAAATAGATAACTTGATGTAAATGCAACCAAGTTCAGGATAAATTATCAAAAATAATTGTAGCAATTTACAGGAAGAGAAAAGAGAGATATTTAAAAAATATTGTAACAGATAACAGAACAAAAGGATGTCTGATTATAACTTGTAAAATGTGTTTATTTTACTTTAATGTGAATGTCTGTCTGAGAAGTGTTTTCTTTTCTCTTGCGCCCAGATCATCATGGCCATCTTGGTGTCATGGCTGCTGTGTTTCATTTTTACTGTGACTGATGTTTTCCCGCCGGAGGTAGACAAGTACGGTTTCTACGCCCGCACAGACGCACGTCAAGGAATCCTCGCCGCCGCGCCGTGGTTTAAGATCCCATATCCCTGTAAGTGTGGAGCTGTTGGAAAGAATTGTTGATGTTTATGCCTGGTACTATACATAAGCTTCGTTTGACCCAACTGCAGGTAGCCATGTGTGAGGATAGTGAGGTTTTGGTTGCACTCAGTCAGGTAACCACACAGTGTCAGAAACTGAAAATGAGAAGCACCATTTAATTCAGAGTAGAGCTGTTGATTGCTCTTCAGTGCCAGTACGTGAGCAGAAAACATTTTCCTTCGACATCGTCTGTGAGGAATAATGAGCTTAATGAGTTTAAGATTTGATTTGACTTTACTGTAATTGCACACTGAAAACTTTCCATTTTATGCTTATTTATACTTCTGCTCCAAAACATTTAGCTTTTTATTTAAAATCAAAACAAAATACAAATCAACTAATAAGTTATGATACATTATAGGTTAAGATACCCAGCAGTGTATAAAGTAATTAAAATTAGCTCCACCTCTGCCAGCTGCAACATTACAGTGATGTACACATCATGTATAAATATTTAGGGGATAGGTTGTGTACATAAGTATAAAAATAAAAACATTAAGACTGTATGATGCCTCTAAATATGGACCACAGTTAAAACCTTGCCAGAGGCGATGGGACAGAGAGGATTTGTTTTTGAGATAGTTTTTGTGATTTTACCTCTACAGTCCAGTGGGGCGTACCCACTGTAACAGCTGCAGGTGTGATTGGCATGATGAGTGCGGTGGTGGCCAGTATCATCGAATCGATTGGAGATTACTACGCCTGTGCACGTCTCTCTTGTGCCCCTCCACCTCCCATCCACGCCATCAATAGGTAACGCTTCACTTTATCTTCATTCTGTTCCGATTTACTCACAGTTACTCATAGTGACGCACAGGCAATTTACTGTCTGGAGGATGTTTTAATTAGGTTGTTTTTCCGTTCTGTAGGGGGATATTTGTCGAGGGTATTTCCTGTGTGTTGGATGGGCTTTTCGGGACAGGAAATGGCTCCACCTCTTCCAGTCCAAATATAGGGGTCCTAGGAATCACAAAGGTAACACAACCTGTACTCAGTTTGTTTTCTTTGTCCTGCCTTTTGGTTACCCTTTCTACATTTATTTTATGTCATGTTTATCATTATACTATTATACATATGATACATAAACCTCCTGGTTTCCCGTCTTCTCTGCACACACCCATTCAGGTATTGAATTTCTTTTGGTTTAATTGCGAAAATAATTCAACTACAGCTGAAATGATAAGTCACTGCATTGATCAGTAAGTTAATTGGAACTTGTTTTGAAAAACCACTAATCGGTTGAGTCACTTGTCAATGCGAAACACTTGCTGGTACGAGCTTCTTGAATGTGAGGATTTTCTTGTTTTCCCTTTTTTATATAATTTTAAATTGAATATATTTGGTTTTGGGACTGTTTGTTGGCAAAATTAGTAACTTGAAAAAGTCACCACAGGCTCTGGAAAATTGTGGTGATCAAAATGTTCTGACATTTATTGACAAATCAATAGGCAGATTAATTGTTAATGAAAATAATTAACATTAACATTAAACCCATTAGCCCTTCATACAAACTGTCATTAAGATGGATGAACCAACTGTGAGATGCATCAGTCCTTCTCCATGATTGGTCTTGTTCATTCAGCTGTTGACTTAGATTACAGTATGTTATGTACTAATTAACTGTAAATGTGTAACGTCCTCACAATAATTACCATGTGCTATAAAATGGTGCATTCTTTTTTAATTGTTAAATATATGTAGCTTGAGACAAAGTGATGATTTCTTATATTTTACCCACCATGAAGAAAGAAATGTATATGATGTTACCTCCATTATCCAGCCCTTGTTCTTCCAGTTAGGGTCAGTGGAGAATAAATAGACTTTATTAGCTTCTTTGATTCCAGCTGGCCGGTTTCAGCCTTTTTAATTTCCTCTTTAGCACACAAACGGAGGCTGTAGGTGCTGTAGGGACTGACTCCCTTTACTCCCTCTGATCTCTGATTGGTCTTCCAGGTGGGCAGCAGACGTGTGATTCAGTACGGAGCTGCCATGATGCTGCTGCTAGGGCTTGTGGGTAAATTCAGCGCCCTGTTTGCCTCTCTGCCTGACCCTGTCCTGGGAGCTCTGTTCTGCACCCTGTTTGGTATGATCACAGCGGTGGGGCTGTCCAACCTGCAGTTTGTTGACCTCAACTCCTCCAGGAACCTCTTCGTTCTGGGCTTCTCCATCTTCTTCGGTCTGATGCTGCCGAGCTACCTCAAACAGAACCCGCTGGTCACAGGTGAGTGGAGAGATCCCTATAAACTGCTTTTCTAAATGTGTTTACAATTGACTTGGAATATTTCCTTGTGCCAACTGTTCTTCGCTGCTGCGATAGACCCTCATGGTTAATTACATTGCTTCAACTAGATGGAATAATTCAGACTCAACTTTCTTTGTTATGAATTAACCCACAGCAGGTATGGAAGTACACACAATGACTAGTTGTTTTGGGTGATTTGTTGCTGAGGAAATTAATTCACTGGTCAAACTAACATGACTGAATTTATGTTGGTCACAGATTTATAAGTAATTTTCAATACAAACTTAATAAGACATATTTTACTTGCTTACTAAGCCTCCGTTTCTTTATCTTCCTCAGGCATAGTTGGAGTTGACCAAGTGTTGAACGTGCTCCTCACCACTGCCATGTTTGTCGGAGGCTCTGTCGCCTTCATTTTGGACAATACTATTCCAGGTAAGGTGTTTCGGCCAGTGTTGGTTTTTTGTTTTTTTACAAAAACAAAGTTTATGACTGAAATAGATGATAATGTACTGGAAGGTTGGCAGACTATGCAAGACATTTTTATGGAAGAAAATCATATCACTCTATAACGTCGCTGTGACTGCCAAGCAGGTACAGATATACGTATAAAGGCAGAACGTGCTGAGAGTGGTTATATATCCGGGAACATCTCAAGACCCCTGTGGGAGAGCTGGGAGAAGGACGCTGGGCTTAACTTGCTGCACCCGGATAAGCAACAGAGGATCAAAGGATAGATGATTCTTTAGGATGGCTGGTCCCTTTAAGCGTCTGACTTTCTGTTTCTTTATCTTCAAACGGATCATAACACTGTAGCATCAAAGGAAATGTTGTTTATCATGTTCCTTTACTTTTAAGGATTTTAAGGAACTCTTCCTTTTCTCCTCAGGTTCCCCTGAGGAACGAGGCATCAAGAAGCTGAAACGTGGCACTGGTGTCAGTGCAGCTGAACTGGAAGGGATGAGATCTTATGATCTGCCTTTTGGAATGGACTTCATCCGCAGACACCCCATCTTCAAGTACATCCCCATCAGCCCCACCTTCACAGGTTACCAGTGGGGGAGGCTACGGGAAGCCTGCAGGAGCCGCATGGGACATGGGGATGCCATGAAGGGAGGAGGAATGGGAGGGGAGGGAGGCACAGCAGCGGGGGAGAGTCGGGTATAGCCAACGGGCTAGTGCTGAAAAATCTTACATGTGGCTGAATTTGGGGAGCAAGGGATGGTACACTATGGGAGAGTGGAGGACAGAAGCGGTGCAGGATTCAGAATTGTGTGGAAGAAAATGTGATGCACCAAATCCCCGTCCGTCCGTCAGTATGTGTTTTCTTTAGCTTGTGTCAGTCTTTTCCCACTTCCCACTATGTTATTTTAAGCATGCTATAGCAAGTCACAGCATGCTATAAAAGATGTCACCATGCAGAGGGTAGTTGGTGTGTGTGTGTGTGTGTGTGTGTGTGTGTGTGATATTGAGTTTGTGCATTACTTTATTTGCACTTTAATCCAGAAGGAGACAGATGGTGATGCTGATTGTTTAAGTCATAGTCACTGCCAACTTTTACTGCCCATGTCATTTTATAAAATATATTCTACTGAAAGCCCAGTAGAATTGATCATGTCAATTGATGGATTATGCAAAATGTCTCCTACAAATCATTTGCCTCTAGACTCATTATGCAACCAAATTAGAGATACACACATGCACGCTCACACACCAACAGCCTTCGCCAAAACTAGCTTGTGCGCTACAATGCACGTCAGGGTCATGCAGATTGATGGAAGTGGTTTGTCAGGTGCCCTTAACCATGCAAAGTGATTGTGAAATTTATTTTTGCACTAGCTGCCTCCTGAGTTCAAAACCAGAATGTCACTCCACAGTTCAGCGTCAGTAAAACTCCTCAGAGACCCATTTAGCAGCATATCACATCCGCTCATCTCACGCTAAGACATGTCACATCCCCCTTGAGTGCTAATATTCACCAGATCTCCACTGCAACATACCAGTTTACATCTCTTTACTGTGTCAGTATTATGCAGTAGTGACTAAGAAGACCAAAACTCTACTTTTCCTGAACACACCCATGTCTCATTTGGCAGTCAAATGAGACTTACCTTGTTTTACTTTATTCTGGAGCAGAATTCATTTACAGAGATTTAGAGACTTTTAAGATATTTATTTTTATTTGATAACCTCTAACCTCTTCTAACACATGCAGGCACACAAAAACAAGCTTTTCAGTCATGCCCCTCCTCCCGTGACAGCCGCAGTGCATTTGCAAAAGCTGCATTAATGGCACACAGTAACACAGACATGTGGCCTTTCAGAGGGACTTTGTGTGTATAAATACAAGGCTTAAAAAAAGATGGATGACAACAGGAGAATCTGAATCTCTCTGTGGATCTTCTCTCTCAGTTTTAAGGTGTCACTTGTGCTCTGCTTTTAGCACTAATGTGTATTAATGTAGGATTTGCAAAGGCTGCACCATAGAATAACCCACCCCTGTCGCTATCCAAACCCACTTTGCTGTCCCTTGCATAAATGTACTAAGAAGTAAGGGTTGTTTGGATATGGAGGATTTAAATGTAATAAGAGGGGTTTGGAGAGTGTAAATGTCGTCCTCTCAGATGGTGCAGTTTGTGTGTGTTTTTACAACAGCCAATCATAACTGATCAAGATATCATTAACCATTTTGACTAATTTAATGGTGTTAATGACTTTTCCTTACATTCCTCCTTCTCCCACTCTCACCCACTTCAGTTAGTTAACTGTGGATGTTTGTTACTGTACGTCAGGCTGTAGCAGCACATTGGCTGAGTGACTGAACGTTTCAGAGCGTCGGCAGCCTGTACCTTATTGACCTAGGTGTGACCATGAAGAGCGAGTCTCCAATTTGACCACACTGTGTGCCTCTGGTATTTTAATTGAAAAACAGCCATTTAAAAATACCATAAGAGTCTGCAACATTATAATCTTCGTAAACGTAGGACTGAAAAGCAGCACAATAAGAACTTAAACTAAACTACTAAATATTTAGCCTGATCTGAGATTTTTACTAAACCAAAATGCTAAAAGCTCTTTTATTTTATTCTTATTGTCCTGTTACCAAAACATTTCTTTAAGCATTGGCAGTTGTTGCTTTTAAGAAACTTGCTAAATTAGTTTGAAATCTCAACCCAAATCTTCTCACATTTTTGTCTTGTTAAAGCTATTTATTTATTGCTTGAAGCAGGTTTATAGCAGGTTTATGTGTCTCTTGCACAATGTTGAAAGTATATTTATTAGTTTACGTGTTCATGCCCTGTAGACTGATGGTGGTGTGATCAGCTACAGTGTGTGTGCTTTTAGAAACTCACCTGGGGACAGCAGCTTTTTCTAAAGATAGTTTCTAATGTAAGCTGCTTCTATTTCATTCCATTTATATCATATTGTTTTTAAAAAGAGAAAACACTTTTAACTAATTCAGATGTCTGAGTGAGGGCCTTTATACTACAAGTACTGTTTGCACATGTAATAGTGCCAAGAACGAACATCAGGGTCAGAGTGAGTAAACACTCAGCGGAAACCCTAAAACGTCACTAGAGTGCTTATCCAGATTTATAGAGTATGAACATTTTTGTTTGATGACCTGAAGACTCTGTACCACTTTGTGAATGAATATTTTTGGGCCTTTATGATAGCACTTCTAGCCATGTCAACGCGTGTTATTCTTGTGATTCGGTGGTGGGAAAGTCAGCATATTTTGTACTTGTTGTCCAGAGGTGGGTTGTATATTCAAAGATCTTACAGATGACTGCCCAATATGAGAAAATGTTTTCTAAAGACGAAAACAAATACAATATTTCCAAAGACTGTGGTGCTCCGCTCTGCTCCTCTAATGGCTAGCCTATAGTTCTGTACTGGCAGGGACCAGTGTTGCCCCAAAATCTGTGACCCAAATAGGAATTTCTTGCTATATTGCCACTGAAATCACAGCTATCAACATTTGTGATGTGCCTAAATACTATGGAGGCACCATTCACCTGTAATAAAAACATTTGCAGTTGTAAAATGGATTAAATTCCTAATCAGGTCACATAATCTGATGGTGTAACACTGGAAGAGTCTGTGGAAATGTTTGATTTAAACGTTGGTCTCATGAAATATTTTACCATTCTGACTATAGACGTCTGTGTCAGTGACGGAGAAACACAAGGAGTGGTTGGTGACCACTGATCACCATCCTTCATCTAAATGTTGTCTGAGCTGGGGACTGGCAGCAGGAGAGCTGTACATAAGAAGCACTGTTACGGGCTTGTTGGTGAAATTAACAGTGCGTTATTGACACACCGACTGATGTTTTTGGCTTCGTCGCCCCCACGCTGTGTGACCTCGCTCCGGGAGCAGATGACGATCGAGTAGAGGTCAGAGATCTGCTCTCTTAGACGAGGAGTAAATGGAGGGTGGTTGGACAGTTTCTGTTGGGCCTCTTGTAGTGAATTCTGTAGTACAGCATGCACACCTAATTACCACATGCACAACGTGTGAAACTTGTTTTCGGTGTCATATCATGTTCATGCAACCAGCAATTAATTCTCCCATGGTATCCTCTCTCCTTTCTCCTCTCTCCACACACTCTCTGTTTAACCCCCTCCACCCCCTCCACCCCCCTGCAGTGAAAATATATTGGTGTCCTCTCATGTTAAGTGTATCTGGTTTTTCTCCCTGGGAATTCTTACCGTTTTTTCTGGATGCAGGAGAAGACACCGGCTGGCCACCTTATTAAGAGCCCAGGTTGTTGGCAGCTCAGTGAAACCTGCCTTATCACTTAATGGCACGATGAGCATGTCTTTGTGTTTAAAGACAGCTTCTTCTTCTGGATTTTAAACATTTACCCTCCACTTTGTATTGTACTGTTCTCTCTTATTTGAGAGTTTTACACACTTGTTTCTCACATTGCTGTTACAGAATTAGCCCATTTAAAGTAAAAACACTTTCACAAGCCCAAACTCTCTTCCTTGGTGAGTTGAATTAAATACAGTTACAGTTCAACCAACCAGGTGGCTCTTAAGAAGGTGGCCATAAGGTGTGTAACACATAGACATCAATCCCTTTCAGTTATTTTGAAGGGGGTGCTACCTGAAGAATATACTTTTGTGTATTAAGTGTTTTATCTTTTTCAATGTTTTTATTTTTATTTTATATATATATATATATATATATTGTTTTAATTTTTTTGCAAGCAAATATTTGTAAGAAACAAATCATAACTTTTAATCTTAAATCATGCTGGAAAGCGCACCATTTTGTTGTACTTTTTATTTAAAAAGTAAATACCTTTTGATCCTGTTTTGAATCTGTGGTTTGGTGGAATCCTTTTGTTTCTTTGTTTGTTAGGACCTTTTCATATTGTATTTTTTTACTCTAACATTGCTTTCTGTTCATGTTAACACATTACCAGTATAAATGAAAGAACGAGCTGAGAAACTTTAAATAGATGTAAAAAATTTAAAATAAATGTATATTTAATGGAGTAAAGTTTGCTAAACCTTCTGGAAGAGAAATTGTGTAAACTAATTGTAGCAACAAAATGTTTTATTCTTTGTTCCTAAAACTATTTAATAAGATGTTACAGAATTCATACAGTCTTTTGTCTTCATTGGTCACCAACCATGATTGTGACAATAAAACTGAAATATGGCCCCGGTCAGATCCTGTGACAGTTTGATTTAACTCTAATAAAAAGACTAATGGGTTAATATTGGTGTGCTGGACAGGAAGATCTAAACACTGACCGTCAGTTTCTTCTATCACAGCTATGTGTTACTCTTCCTCTACATCACCTAATTTGATTGGTTATAGCAGGCCTGTGTAACCATGGTGAAATCATTATCAATACCAATATATCTCACATATCAGGTCACAGAACAGCTAGAGTAAAGACATGAGGCCGCTATTGATCAAACACAGGTGGGTAGATGTAGCCAAGCCAGTAGTTTATAGATCAATAGAAAGTTTAAGGTTAAAATTAAGAGATCATATGGATGGCCTTATTGTGCAACTAAAGATGGATTACAAACGAGGTAAAATGGCAGCTTCCCTGGTTCCCTGTTTGTGGTAATGTGATTAATTTATAATGTAGTATTATGTAGAATATGCACTACAAACACAATATCAGCTAACACACTAAGGGCCTTGAGGTGACTCCTGCTTTCTATCAGGTTTTTAGGCTGTTGTAAAGAGGCTACACCTCATGTTTGCTGCTATGAATGCAGCTTCACGGTAAATCACTGTAAACTCAGTTTTAGTAAAAAATAATTTATCATTATAGTTTGTAACATTTCAACAGCTTTGCTTTGTCTGTTGAGTATATGTGACAATTGATGAACAGACCCTAACCAAGATAAGGTGTTTTGTGTCTAAACCTGAACCACAGTAGTGTAATATCAGAAAACAGTTGTTGAATCTCAACTTATTAGTTTCTGAAATGTCACAAATAACTCTCTGAACCATCTGCAGGTGGGCTATCCAAATAAATAATTAATTTGGTTAAATATTAGGCAACTAACAATTACTGTCATCAAAATTACCCACAGCCCAATATGATGTTCTCAAATTCCTTGTTTTATCCAATCAACTATCCACAATCCAAAACATATTTACCATCTTGGGCATTTTTGTCTGAAAAGGGACAGAAACTATAAATCGATTAGCAAAAGTTACTGATTCATTTTCTTTCGACAGCGGTGCAGCTCTTTTAAATATCTTTATAAAACTCTAGTTGTTTTTTTAAAACAAACGCCGTCCCACTATATGTTTTATGTCCGGCTGTTAAACTGCAGCAAGATTTTTAAATTTTGTTTTGTTTTCCCACTTTCGTAGAATCCCATTTCCATCTGTAGAAAAACAAACACAATAGCAAGTCAAGCTGGTGTCAAAATAATATTTTTTTAATCAAATAAATAACTTAAATTATATAATTACATAAAAAATCGCGACATTACTTATACTTGCTATAATTCCCGCCTTCTTTCTTTTTATAAAATCTGTTGTACTTTTTCGGTAAATCAGTAAATTTTGGTTTCCATTCAGTAGTAATGCCCGCCTTCCCCGGACGGACGTTGTGCGCATGTGCGGCTCTCCTATTGTTGTCGTGTTTTCATTCATCTCCGAACGCAGCGCGAACAAAGGCGCGTCAGGACCCTCTGATTGGCTCGCTCTCTGATGGGCTCGCCCTCTGATTGGCCCGCTCTCTGGTGGGCTCGCTCTCTGATTGGCTCGCTGCCGGGGCCCACTGACGCTGCTGTGCCGCGAGCTCAGCCTCCGTCACAACAGATGGATGTCTCGCGCTCTCCTCCTCCCTCCAACAGCTACTGGATGCACGCGCCCCACTGATTGTCTCCAACGGCCGGGACAGCGAGCGAGTTGACCGTTGGAGTTGACCGTTAACGGACGGTTGAACCGCAGCGACGGGAAGAAGAGGGAGGAACCAGGAGAACCAGGAGAACCAGGAGAACCAGGAGAGCCCGCGTCCCCGGGTTTGGTGAGCCGAGATAGGGTCTCCAAAAGTCGGCAGCGTCGATGTAGCTCAGTGGGCAGATCGTGATGTCTGTGGGTTGATGTGGCGATACGGACTGGGTGTAGTTTGATCACCTTCAACACACTTTGACTGGTTTTTACAACATAAAATGCTCAACAGCAACATTTATTTCTTTTCTTTCAACAGATTAATAATCTTGAATCTCATATGTGGCGTGGTTATATATATATTTATATATATATATATTCAGTGATAACATAGGTTTGCTCCCCATAGCACTTTAACGTGAGGGTCCAACCTAAATGTTGAGCATGAAATGTGGATATTATTAAAGTATCTCATCTCATTTGGTCTCTAGCAGGGAGTGTGTGTGAGTAAAACAGGTTACATAACAAGCAGTAGATAGTTAAGATTCCTCTCAGCACACATAAGGCTGGCTAGACAGAGGCAGGGCATCAGGACAGAGACCCTCTGCCTGAATAAAGTGAATACATTAGGCTTTATTAAGCACACTTACATAAAAGTACTGCAAGTCCTGCCTTTATAGATCTTATAATAAGCTTTGTAGAGGGTTTGATTACCATGCGTGGTCATTTTCTGATATTTAGTCTCTGAAACTATACAAACAAATGATCATAAAGTTTAATCAACGCCCGTAAAATCATGAACTGAACATTATAAAAAGGATTTTGCTACGGCTGCATGACAACATATTGCGATATGATTCATGATCGGTGTGGGAGTGATGACTTCTCGTACAAATTGTATTACAAATTTAAATCATGATGATACGAACTTCATTTGGGTCTTTCACAAACAAACATGTTTTCATAAATCTGGAGAACCAGATTTGTAGGCCAGGTAACCACCACTTAGTTAGTAGTCACGTTCAAAAAGCTTAAACCAACGATTTCGTTCCAGTTTTTGCTTGAAAAATAACAAACGATGAATCGATTATCAGAATAGTCGCAGCTCCATTTCTTGTGGATGCATTGTCAAAGGGAGCGAGAATAGTTTCAGCTTGATCTTGACAATCTGGAAACCATAATGTAGATTGGAGTCGAGCCTTGCAACATTTCTGACAACCCCAGTGAGCCTAACAAGGAGCAGGAGACGCAAACACACTATTTTTGGCTCAGTGTTGTGGGGCTAGTTGCCGGAGCTCAGATGTTTTTGGTGTTGCTATGACAATTTTGACAATAGTGAGGCAGAGCGTCAGTAATGTGGAGGCTGAGGGCGGCGGACAGGAGGAGGTTTGGAGCTATTCATCGTCCATTTAAGCAGAAGACTTTGACAGAGGAGGTTCAGAGGCAACAAGGGCAAGAGGGCAGAAAACAACGTGCATGTGTGTCAATGAAAGAGAGAGGAGAGGGGGGGAGAAGAGTCATGGAACTGTTGGTCGTGAGTTTTAATGGCACACTGGATTGGCTTCCTGGTCTTTCACAAACACGAAGGAGAAGCTGAAATGAAAGAAACAGACAGCAGAGGGGAAAGAATTTGGACGGCTGCTAATAAAGTTACTGTGATAGGAAACAGCTGAGCGGATGATGAGGGATTAGACGTGAAGAGACAGAGACGGAGGAGAACGGAGGATCGGTCGGTAGGGTCTACATCCAGCACGGAGAAGACGATCTGAGGCAGGACCGGGTCCACGGTGGGTCCGTCTGGAGGCTTTAAATTCTGCTTTCTGCAGAGTGAGGTGGATCTTTATGTCAGACAGATCGTTTCCACAGAGACGAGGTCGTCTGGTTATCAACAGCAGCTGTCACTGCTTCGCTTTAACGTCAATTTATACATTTTATAGACCCTGAACATGGCGTACCAAAGGTGGAGGTGTATGTGTGGAAGTTGCTTCATTAAAGCTACATTAAAGGTTGCATCGGAGGGATTTTGACTCCTGACCTTCGTATTTCTAAAACTGTGGTTATGTTCCTGGAACCGAGTATTGAACCTCGATACCTTCTGGGTGTCATGTCACCGAGTATTGGCATCAAATGTCCGGTCATCAAGTCTTCATCCCGTAGTTTCAAGTTATCTTATGTTGTTTTGTGGTTTTTACCCACATTTTCTTTCTTTTCTGTTAATAAAAAACATGTTAATACATTTTTATACATAATTTGAACTTTAAAAGTATTACAATTATTATTATTAAAGTATCATATTGATTTCTTTCTTTGAACAATACACAGCAGCAAAGATTTGTCTCTATATTACAACAAACTCAGTCCCTAAACCAGAGTACACAAGCTGCCTCTAGCAGCACACAGAGGAATTATAGGAAATGAAATAAACATCAAACCATGAAATTTAATTCAAAACAAGTTTTGCCTTTGCTGCAGTATTTTAGTATTTAGTATTTTAACATCAGCCTGCTACATAATTAGTTCTAGTGCTACCCCTTAATGTGAGTGTCAATAAATCATCTTATTAGGAATAAATATAGCTGAATATGGTCAGTATGTTACTGTATTTAACGTTGGTCATAAAGGTGGAGAGGATAATATTTTCTGAGGTTGTTAAAGGTTTGAGAAACACTCCACATCATCAGTGTCGCAGTGAGATATCTCCCAGCTCTGTCCTCTGTAAATACACTCATCAATGTTTCTGCAAACTTCTCCCCAACAACAAACACTAAACGGGGCACAAACTCATCACAAGAGTGAACGACCCTCCAGCCGCTTTAAAGGTCAAACGTCCGATTTGATCTTTATCTTCAGTAACATCAAGGAGGGATCAATTTTGTAATCCGATGACAATTTAGTTGACTTACAGTTCACGTTGGTCCTGTGACTCGGTCTGACAGCCGGCCACATGTAGCAGAGCTGCCCTTGACCGCGGCCGCAGTATTACAGACTAATGATTCCCATTGTGCAGGTGAATGGTTAGCGTTTGAGCGCTTGACGTGACTAATAATAGGCGATGAAATATTGATAGGCCTTGGCAGCGGGCTGGGCTGATTGGTGTTTAATATTTAATAAGTCAACACATTTATTTCAGAGATTGACAGCCTCAGGTTTGTCTGTTTATCAGCGTCGTGTGTTTAAAGCTGCTACATCACTCTGCGTGTCAGTCTTTATATCTTTGTTGACAGTGTTTAGATCTGAGCCTTTAGATCGGGGAAGAGGGAAAGGGGAAGGCAGTGTGTGTGTGGGTCTTATCAGTTCTTCTGCCCGTGCTCTTTGTTTGGATGTGCATGATAAATCATTTGTGCCTCTTGAATTGAGGAAGTTTTAGGCTGCGTAAAGGCTGGTGTCAGTTTCCTGTGTGACTGACTGAGTAAAGGAGGAAGTGATATAACGGAAGGGGAGCACTTCCTTTAAACGCCCCCACTCTTCCCCGTGTGTTCGCTATCACACTCGCAAGAAAAGACCCTGAAGGAGCCGACACCTGAGGATAGATACACCGTCGACCTGCCTAACCTTTCCTTCTCTCTTTCTCTCCATCTGCAGCTCCCCCTCTCTCTCTCGTGACTCAACGAGGTCAGTCTTTACTACGGTAAGATCACTTGTAGTCTCGTATCTGACTCTTTATACTATAATTATTTGGCAGCTAAGTCTCTCTGACTTTCAGTTTTATTATTTGTTGTGTGTTACGAAGGCTCTGTGTTATAACATGGAAGGAAACAAAATGAATACGTTGATTTCTCAAAGCCACATTATTGTGGTGAATCTGTGACAGTTACTTATTATTACTTATTTTAATACAATACTGAAATGACATCAGGCGTCGGATGTTTAGGAGGTGATATTTAGCAGGGTTGCCATTTTAGTTTAGCCTGTTAACATGCTGACATTCACAGCACTAAACACAACGTACAGCTGAGGCAGATGTA
>NW_023339718.1:14439623-14439910 GCF_004916995.1 Morone saxatilis
ATATGAAACTGGTAGTGGTCTTCATTTAAACTGTGGTCAGGTGAGGGGCTGATGTTCAGGGTTGGAGTTTGAACTGGAAGAGAGGAGACGGTGTGGACTGGAGGATGGACAGATGGAGGGCAGGGAGGTAGACGACGAGTGGTTGCAGAGAGGTAGAGGTACTGCAGGTTGATGGCGTGATGAGAGCCAGGTGAGCCGACGCTGATGAGCTGATTGAGACCAGGTGTGTGACTGCAGCAGAGCAGAGGAGAGAGGAAGAGGCACTGCCAGACAGACAGACAGACAGA
>NW_023339718.1:14440106-14441768 GCF_004916995.1 Morone saxatilis
AGTGGTTGTTGAGATATTTCACTGGATAAATTAAATATTTATGGGACAATCAGAAGCCTAAACTAAAGTCATTAGTTATTACTCTCTACACTGTAAGCATCTGTACACAATAGTATAATACATCCGATACTTGCTGAGATATTTCAATAACAAGAAATAGGATTTATTATCTGGGGACCATGAAAGTGGAGGACAGACACTGATATTGCCATCGTAAAACTCCAAAACTGCAAATCCGACATTCACAAATGGTCCATAAAAGTGTTAATTATTTGTAGGGAAGGAGCTAAACTTGCATACACACATTGGTGTGGTCCTTTTTAAAATTGTCTAACAACAAAACAAGATTAATTTCAGTCACCAAGGGAATAAAATGTCCACTCGTGTTTCTAGAGATGAATCCTCCTGGGTGTGAAATGTCCATGTGGGTTTAACTTTAGAGATGGAGAGACTGCTTGTATATGTACAGACACAAATATGACAGATAAGACATTAAACACATTAATGTGTGCTGCCAGTAGCTTGCTCAGGGATGAATGTGTAAGCAGCTGAACTGATTTGGCTCTGCGGGTGGCCCATGTGTCCTGCACCTGTTCGTCTCCTTCCGGAGGCCTCCTCCTCCGCAGATACACAAAGACAAACATACACACTCGTTCAGCAAGGAGGGAAGGAAAACGATGGCCGAGTGCCACTTAAAACAGCTGCATGTGTGCGTACGTGCCTGTGTTTTTGAGTGTTTATGTGTAAAAGAGCGACACAGACATAAGGAGAGAATTAAAAGGGGTGACAGGAAAGCAAAGACTCTCTTCCTCCTCTTGTAGGCATGAGGAGGAGGAGGAGGAGAGTGGAGAGCAGCTGTCACACTTCATCACACACCAAACGTTTAGATTGTGTAATGAGAGATACAATAGTGGTGGTTTAACTGATAACTATGAGTTGATCTGTCTTTTGAAGGAAATACATCGACGGGAAGTAGATATGATCCGCTGTTATTGTTTGACTCTGTGGAGCTGTACCTCCTCCTCTTCCTGCAGTCACTCTCCTCCTCTTCAGGCTGCGCTCTTCACGTCTGTTGCTCGCTGCCGGTCATGAGGAGTCATGAGACTGAATCCCATGGATGAAAACTATTAACTCTCTGTGTTGCTTCTTTGTCTCTCAGCTCCTCTCATGCTTACTGAGAATGGATGACACACAGTACGGGGTTCAGATTGGAGAGAACAAATTCATCAGCAAGTAAGGATTGAAACACCAAGCTGTTTCTCACATGAGAATACAATACATACATACATGGTTGATTTACATATTATGTACAATAAGTAGCTGACTTATGTATAAGTAAGTACCACATTGTTTCCAAGGCAGTATTTTATATCACAAATCACAAATTGACCTCGAGACTTAACAATCTGTACAACATACAGTGTCGGAGCACTTATAGCAGCGGGGCACCAAATTACTGGCAAGTGGCAACATAGTGGTGCACAGTAAAAGTGAAACCAAGTGAAAACCACTCTGCTTTCACAGAGTACTCCAGCTGTTCACTCCTCTGGTACAAGGCAGCAAGCTTACTCCCAAACAGGATCATGGTCTGAATCATCCACAGTGGTGTCAGCAGCACCATCAGCAGCATGAGGCATTAAGAGGACGACCAGTTGTTGCTGT
>NW_023339718.1:14441868-14445385 GCF_004916995.1 Morone saxatilis
TTCAATACATTCAGGTTGCCCCCCCCCACACCTCAAACACACACACACACACACCGCCCCCCCTGCTCTGGGATGATGAGTAATGTCAGTGTAAAGAAGCTGCTCTTAATTCTGCAGGTGAGTTTTTATTCTTTCTTTCTTTCTTTCTTTCTTTCTGGCGACGTTTTTAAAAGACCTACAGTGTTTGCATGCATTTATATATATATGTGTGTGTGTGTGTGTGCATTGATCACAGCTCCTCTCTCCCAACAGGAAGAGGGGGAGCTGATCATCGAGGGCTTGCTGAATATCTTCTGGGGCCTTCGGCGACCAATCAGACTTCAGATGCAGGATGACCACGAGCGAATCCGGCCGCCCCCCTCTTCTACGTCCTGGCACTCAGGTTGCAATCTGGACAGTCAAGGGTAAGAGGTCCAGACAGATCCAGTTACACCGTGCTGACCGGACATGGTGATACACAGCAAGTCAGCGAGGGCAGATATAGATTTAGTCTTGTTTGTCTGATTGAAAATCAAAAAAGATAGTTACATCACTTGATATTGCAGCAACAAAAACTTTATTGCTAAATCCTTTAATGAAACACCAAATTAGTTCTTAGAAATCTTTCAACCCACAACTCGGACTCAGTCTTGGATTTTGCCCTAACATCACAGATATCCCGTTCTTCAGAAGAGGCTTTTCCTGTTTGAGGGATAGTCGAGCTCACAGGCACACAGCTGGTGTTTCAAGGACAAAATAACTTACAGGAAATAGACAAAATAACACAAACGCTTCATGAAAAAGTAACTAAATCACCTTTAAAACCACAGCTGTAAAGTTACATTTTATTATGTTGGATGCCAGTTGCAAGTTTAATAATCCATACTGATATTGTTGGTACATTAGTCCAAAATTACATAAAAAATCAAAGGAAATACTCTCACAAATCGTGACAGCTCATCTCAAACAGATAAACTGCATCAACAAAGAGGAACAGCTGTCACAAGTTGAAACTAACCACCAGGGATGTGACGTACAAACTACATGTGGTGTATAAGTAGTTAACAAACTGCTGCTATCGGCAGGAAATCTAATAATAAACCTTTTTATTAGTGTTGACATTATTACTTAATGTACTGTTCTGTACAGTAACTCCTTTCACTTGTGTCAGTAATGTAATAACAGTTTGTATCTACACATTTTCGGCTGTACGTTAACAGTCTCTTCTTTCTCTTCTTCTCTTGTTTTCTTTTTGAAGATCTCCCAACAGCACAGATGGTCAGCAGGAGACACAGCAGAGCCCGCCCACAGTGGAAGTGACGCCACCTGACAACCAACTAGAGGACAACGGTGTGATGGAGGAACAGGCAGACGGTTAGTGGCTTTACTGACTGTATGTAGTGGTAACGCACTGTGTATTACTCCCTCGGCTATAATAAGGATCCAGTGAACAGCATCATAAATCAGTGCCAACACACCTGAAATCCTAAATAATACGGTTTTATTTGTGTTGTCTTATCAGTTGCCAAGACAGAAAAAGAAACATTGCATTAGGTCATGAAGATTTAATTAACTTAGCTCTAAAAACACTGTGGACCAAATCTCTAATTAACTCTCAGCTGCTTTATATAAGCATCACATCACTGCTGGGTGGAAACCTCATCTCCAAAATGGCAACCTCTCATGAGGAAGGGATTAAAGCCTTATTATTAGGGTTTTTAAAGAGTTTTTTCAACCCTTAGAGGAGTATGCTGTACAATTCCACTTGTACACACTGTAATTGCAAGGTTTGTATGTTACAGTGGTGATTCTAAAATAAGAAAAAGTTCTGAACAGGTGATGTTTAGTTTCATAATGTCTGTGTGATTAAATGTAATGTTATATCTATTTTACAGACTGTAAGCATAAAAATATGACTCAGGAATAGTTATTTATTAGTCTTTAATTTAAAGATAAGTCATTTCTGTTCAATGTACAGTATGTAGAAATTGAAAGTAAATTTATGTGATGATGACAGTGATGAAGCATTCACAAAGGGGATATGATGCTAAATGACAGATTTCTATTTTTGACAGGTGAATGAATAACCGTTATCTGGTTCTCATGGCTGCTGTCAGTGGGGGATATAATCAGGCAGCAAGTGAACATTATGTCTTAAAGTTGATGTCGTTAGAAGCAGAAAAAATGGGGCAGTGTGGGAATTGAGCGACTTTGGAAAGGATACTATTGTGATGGTTTAGACGACTGGATCAAAAAACTGCCGCTCCCGTCTGCAGAGGTCAGTATTTATCGAAAGTGGTCCAAGGAAGGAAAAGAACCGGAGACAGGGTCAAGGGTGGGTCAAGGCTCACTGAATGGCGTGGTAGTGAAGGCTGACCCGTGTGGTCCGATCCAACGACGACTGCTGTAGCTCCAACTGCTGAAACAGTTAATGCTGGTTCTGATAGAAAGGAGTCACACAGTGAGTCAGTTTTGTTGTGTATGTGATGCAGAACAATTTTTATATTATTGGTGTTAATGTTATGGCTGATGGGTGTAGGTCTAGTGTGGTATAGACATTCGTATTATAGCTTTAATATTAAAGGATAATGGTTTTACTAATCTGATTGATTTCGACAGAGGACAGTGACAGCTCCGCTCAGCGTCCTCAAGGACGAAGAGCGATGCCGGGGTTCTTGAGACGAGGCCAGCGACGTCACCGAGCGACCAGAGGAAAATTCGACGCCATCGTTTCTCCATCAACGGACACTTCTACAACCATAAGCGTGATACCGGCCACAGGTGTTTGTCGTGATCCCATAGACAGTAAAACAATGACCCATCCATCAGTGCCAGATAACACACATACAGTGACGGTATGTAGGAACTGAATTTCTGTTTTAATGTTTGTTGTTTTCTCAGACCAGCATGTTACTCCTGCTTACGGCTCAGTGAATAATGTTCGGATCAAACAGCTGCATGACAATACACCTCAGGTGCTCCGAGTTCTCCTCAACAAGTTTAAAATAGAGAGCAGCCCAGATGACTTTGCCATCTACCATCGTCCATACAGTGGAGGTTGAAGTGAATTTTCCTGTGTGTGTGTCCAAGTGTGTGTGTGTGTTGTGCGTTGCGCCGTAGTCCAGTGGTAACATTTAGGAGATATATTGGGCGAAATGGAATATAATATTCATAGGAATGATTTGTTGGTGGTATAATCGCCTTGAATATTAGGAATCCGTGTTGTTTTTCGTCACCTTAGAATGAGCCTTTGGAGTCCGCAAATTGTTAAACCCTCCATGTTTCTACATTACTAGGAACTAGTGATGGGTCGGTTCGCGAAACGGATCGGCTCTAAGCAGCCCTCTTTGAAGTGAACGACGGGAACGCTTCCCTGATTGGGAGCCGGTCTGGATTTTTTTCGTTTTTTTTTATGTTGAGCTGAGTGACAGGAACGTAGTAAAACACATTTTAATGTGGTAGACAGTTCAAGGCAGAGTGTAGTTTGAATTAAAAATGTCATATCGAGCAGCTTTCCTTGCCTAATTGAATGGTGCTT
>NW_023339718.1:14445485-14454824 GCF_004916995.1 Morone saxatilis
GAGCCGGAATTCCCATCACTACTAGGAACAGACGAACCAAACTCTGTAGATGGAGCCTTTCACGTCATTCCCAGGTCGTCACATTCAGACACGAGCGGTGTCCTACACACTGGCTCTTTAATGAATATCTTTGTGGATGTGTTGATTTTTCAGAGCGTGTGAAACTGAAGCGAAGTGACTACCCTCTGATACTGAGAGTGATGCAGGGTCCGTGTGAGCAGGTCTGCAAGATTTTCCTCATGGAAGAAGACCTGGGAGAGGAAGTCACATATGATGTAAATGCACATTCCCTACTTGCTCTTCCTGCGACAGCGTGCAGCCACAAAATCCTTGCCTGTGTCTCCAATATATCACATTGGTCTCTCTCTCTCTCTCTCTTTCTCTCCTTTGTGCTTTGTCATCACATTTCTCTTCCCTTCCACCAGGTGGCGCAGTATATCAAGTTTGAAATGCCTGTCCTGCAGAGTTTCATCACCAAACTGAAGGAGGAAGAGGACCGAGAGGTGCAGAAACTCAGGAGAAGGTACGAGAAAAATACTGTATATAATCTACTTCCCTTCATCATCCACAGTCGTCAACATGTTCATCCGCTGCTATGAGCTCACACGTGGGCATTACATAGTACTGGTGTTATTATCCAATGTATATTTGCAGGCACAGACATTTATTCTCTCTCGCCCTTGCAGGTATACTTACCTGCGGTGTATAATTGAGAAGCAGCTCAGTTGTCTTCCAGAGGGGGCGACGTGTATGTGATCATCAAACTGTCAAAACGTCTCGCAGAGCGCCGCATCCTCCACCCGGCTGGAAACAAGAATCATCTGACAAAAACCCAATGTATGTGTTCCAGCGATTAGCCTGCTCCTCTGAATTCCCGCCTCCGCATAGGGTCTTTTTCAAATCCGTCAACATACAGACAAAACTTAAACATGCTAGACTGTGTGCATGTTAAAGTGTGACCATCTCAGCAGTGGACTTTAAGTCTTAATTCAGACCCAATCACTGTATCTCCCTCTGCTTTTCTTAACATATATTTCTTTGTTATCAGTACACACAGAAAGATACTCCTCTACTCCTTTTAGTATTTTTAACCTTTTTGCAGTGCAGTAAAAATGAGACGTCCTGTCTTCTGTCTTACCCTCCAGATTAAGAGCTAATACCCCAAATCAATTTAAAGCACAAACGTCACATAATATGGTTTTAGTAAAGTGCCTGTTAAAAGGTTAAAAGCACAAAGACACACCGGAAAATTCTGGAGGGTTTTACTGGAAACTACCTAGATACATTTGAATAACGGCAAAACACAGTTCCAGTCAATGTGAAACCGTTGTGGTCTCATCTTGTTGCATATCCCATAATGCATCCCTGCCTTATGTAAGACGGCAAGAAGATTTCAACATCATTCCGCACACAACGCCTCCTGGTAGGGATTGGATATCGGACCGGCTGTACAATGCAACAGTTTGTGACGCGAAAGCACAAGAAAAGACTGTGAATTACGCCGATGATCTTTTGATGGAAGAATGTTGTAAATGTATGAATGAGCATTTAAAAGCAGCACAGTTTGCCTCCACATGTACAGCGCTTTGCATACATCTGCTATTGTCCGTGTGCGTACGGCCCCGTCCGTTCAATATTTCTAACACGGTTGTTGAAAAGGTCATCAGGAGCGTGTGCGTGAGAGTGTGCATGTTGTATTTTTAGTGACTCTAAAGACTTGCCTGCTTTTTGTATCGTGTCTTTTACAAAATAATGAAGGAACCGTAGTCTTTGAGATGTTAAGAACTCATGCCACGACTTGGAAAATGTGGGTTTTTTCTTACAATGATTGTTATTTAATAAAAAAACAAAAAAACGGTATGTTGAGAAAAGATTAACATATATATTTGTAACCTCCTTGAGTCTCGTTCGGGGTCAGTGTGTGAAACGGTACCATGTTATACAATGATGTTAAAATCTCCTTGTGTAATGTAACAGATATAACAGTAGTCATAGTGGAAGCTTCGGGAGAGCTCGTTAAGTCACTCACTGGGCTGAGATCACACACGTGTACGCCCACACACGCACACGCACAGGTATTTATGTGTGATGTCGGTGGTACAGCAGCTTATTGTACGCTCAGCCAATGAGCAGGTGTGAGACGGCGTGATCCACTTCACCCGACTGAAGCTGTCTAGAGGATAACGGCGTGGCCTTGAAATACACTTGACTGTCAGAAGAGTCTGCGCTGCCAACACACGCTCTGTGGTTTTTACCGTCTGAAGAGGAAAACTCATCTGAATCGCTGCGAGCCAACAGCCACACAACAGGTGAGACTGTTTATTCTAACAAGAGTTTGATGTTTCTGTTAAATTCAGCAGGTTTTAACAGTGTTCTTTATTTACTTTGGTTGTTTTTGTGAGTGAGTTTCTTTTGTTGTGATGTTATTTATATGTAATACGTATATTATAAATATAGGGTCTATTGATAGAAATCACAATTACTGATATACTTGCTCCAAATGGCATCAAATCCATGAAGGAAAGTGTCTTCATTGAGAGTCTGGGCTGCTGTAATCTGAGAGTCACTGGATTATTCTCAAACTAAGTGACCCGGTGTAATTATAGCTCAACTCATCTTTTAAGAGGACAGATTAGACTGCGTACAGTTTGTTGACAGCAGAGCAAATGATGTCATGCTGCTCACTGGGCGTCATCAGCGGAAGAAGTATTCAAATGAAGTAAAAGTAGTAATACCACACTATAGAAGTACTTCATTACAAGTGCAAGTCCTGCATTTGAATTAAATTGAAATACAAGTATAGATGTATTTGCAGCACAAGGTACTTTGATTGTGCTATTATTGATGAGGTGTGAGCAGTAGTGTTACAGTTGGTTGAGGTGGACGCAGTTTTAACTGCTATAAATATTCTTGTGTCTAATCTATAATAGTAAAGCATCATAATGTAGAAATGGATCATATATGTTAAACATCAATCTGAAAAGTAACTAAAGCTGGTAAATAAATAGTGCAGTACTGTATGACCTGTAGTGGAAACAAAGTATAAAGTAGCATAAAATGATTTAACATTTATATAACATTTAATATAAATAAAGACTTATATAATATAATATAATATAATAAAGTACCTCTCTCTGTGTGTTGCTCTAATGTAAATATCTCACTGGGGATCATCTTATTTGTTCTTCCCTGTCCGATAACTGTTAGTCATTAATACAGCAGGTCCACAGATCTGGAGTCAGATTCAGCTACCAGATCTTAATGAAATGGCGTTAGAGGTCATGAAAGCCATCTGATCCCAGGTCAGCTGCAGTGTTAAATTGAGACGGTTCTTGTGTAAGATGTGTTTCTCAGAGCTGGATTCAGAGCTGGATTAAGAGCAGTGATCTGTGCTGCTCTTAATGTAACGTAAAAATAACAGCAGGACTAAAGTGAGAACATCTCATCAGTCTGTTGACGAGGTGCCTTCAGGGACCAGAATAACTACGTACATTTCAGTACTTTGGTTCTGAACTTAACACTGTTTAGGTTACTTGTACTTTACTTATATTAGTATTTCCATTTTATACTATATTTGTGAGGCAAATATTGTAGGTACTTGTTACTAGTCCACTGATGTGACAGCTGTAATTTACCTGTTATATGATCCATGTTTATATATTAACAGTGTATGAATCAGTTCCAATGGATCAATAATAATAAAGCAATAATTAAATGTAATAATAATAATAATATTACTCATTTATTTTGCATAATGAATACTTTTAATCTGATACTTTAAGTATATTTTTCTGATACCCAATTTGTATGTTTGAATACAGGACTTTACTAGTTAATTTATTAGAATATAAATATCTTATTATTTATAAAGTTTACTAGAATTTACTTTTTTATGATGATATTTTGTTTATTGACAGTTTATTTTTAGTTTTTTTACAAGCTAATAGTTTTCTACTATATTTTTGTTATTTATCTTATGTCCTGTGATTGTCTTTATTTTCATAAATTAACTATTATTATTACCACTAATACACTTGATACACTGTGGCTACTTTTATTTGTATGTATACTTCTTCCACCACTGTCAAGAACTGAACAGTCCACAGCCAGCGGATCATCTCAGTGAATTTCACTAAGGAACAGAAACAAAAAGAAAAGACAACAAGTCTCTCAAGTTAAAAGCTCGCCAGTGTTAAATTCACGCCTCCTGATAAGGTTTCCTTTGTCTCATTCTTACAGCACAGAAGAAGAAGAAGAAGAAGAATGTCGGGCCTGCAGAAACTCCCCCTCACAGTGACCCTCTGCCTGCTGCTCCTCGCCACACTGTTACCCAGCTCTGAGGCGCGCCGTGGTTTTGGAGGTGGCGGCCGAGGTGGTGGAGGACTCTTTGGCCGGGGCCGGGGCTGGGGGGGTGGTGGTGGTGGTCAGGCCTATAGACCCATCCAGAGCAGCGGCCCCAGTGCGGGGAAGATAGCCGGGGCAGCTGCAGCCGGGGCCGTAGGAGGAGCAATGGTGGGGTCTGCCCTGAGCCGCCCTGGGTATGGGTATGGAGGGTTAGGGGGATATGGAATGGGGTATGGAGGATATGGTGGGGGGTATGGAGGCTATGGAGGAGGCTATGGAGGCTATGGAGGGGGGTATGGCCCCCCACGTTACGGAGGTGGCTACGGGCCCAGGCCTGGCTATGAGGCAGAGGGCTCTGGAGACATGGAGTACTACACGGCAGCATCCAGCGGCCCCATCTACAACAGTATCATCGTTGTCATCGGCTCCCTGATGTCCTTGCTCATGGGCCACTGGGTGGCAGTCATGTAGAGGCTGGAGACAGAGCTGGATACCTCCAAACAGACACAGGTCCAAACCCTGACTAAAGTTACCCCCAACCTGACAAGAAACAAAACGATCTGCAGTTTAAATTCAAATGTGACCAATAATATGACTCTTATAATGTAAAGCTGTTGCCAATGTATTTTCCCAGTGACAAAGGACTCATTTAGCCTGTACAACACGTCAGTGTGACCCCATGTTTCAGTCTGCAGGTGTGCTGGTGAACACAAACACTTCCTGTAGATGTCTGTCAAGAGTTGTGGCATAATTTGACTCAATGAATAACTATTTGTTCTCCACACTCTCTGTTTAACGTGGCCAGTCTTTTTATACTTTTGATGTTTTCTTATGTTTTCTGGCAGGCAGTCTGTTTTAGATAGACCAGGAATAAATGAGTTTAATCAGGTTAACTCTACCTCAGTCATGCCAGGGCCAGAGATTAAGAGCAGCTATACACTTCATAATAATATAATAATAATAATATAATAATAATAATTTCATACTACGCAGTTTTTCCATTCTGTTTCACTTATTGTCACATTTCCAGTACATTGCTTGTATATGTATTCAAGTTTATCTCATTAAAGTACATGTTATGCCATTTTGTAGACTTTTTATGCAAACAAGCAAAATGTTTGTAATATTGTTATATAAATAAAAAAAAACGTAGAACATTAGTGTTGAATTTTATTGTCCACATTATTGTGTGAAGAGACCGTTCATGTTACATAAATAATGGAGATTGATTACACTTCTGTTGTCATGATACTCCATCTAATTGTTTCACTGAAACCACAAATGGGTTGTGGTGCCGCACGACTTTAACAGCCTGCAGACTCGTATCACATCTCAGATCTGATCCCATCGCACCAGGGCTCATGTGTTTGCTTTGTCCTCTGTCCACTACAGTGACCGTCCAGTCAGTAATCATGCATGAAGACCAGAAACACTGAGAAAGTGTTGACACAGGCCTCTTGTAGTTAGTTATTCTCTGTTGCCACAACAGACTTTATGTTTTTACTCAGTATTAGTTCCCAGTTATCCCAGAGCTGTACAATCACATCATGTTTGCATGTTGCAGTGGTGGAAATAATTAGTATTACTTAAAAATGTTAAGGTACTGATTCTTTCTGCTGTTTATATTATATTGTCCCATTCGAGCCACTACATTCATTTTAATAATAAAGTTACTAGTTGCTCTACAGATTAGATTTCACATAAAAACATATTAAAAGAATATGAATTGAGTTGTTAAAGATCAAACTTTTCCTACCTCTTAATCCTCTCAGATCTATTATACACTGACACGTTATATCATAGACATGTCAGTCAAGGGACATCTTTCTTAAAAGCACTTTTACTTTAAACACATTTATTTATTATTTAAGTATATTTTTGTAATTCTGAATCCCCACTAAAGCTTTCTGATTGATGTTTTCAGTCAAAATGTCACCTAAACTCCTTCCACCCACTTCTAAAAGTAATAAAGACAAATATCTACAAATCAGTAAATGTAATATGTTTATTTGACAGAACAAGCAAAAAGTATGAGTCAACCCTCGATGTGCAGTAGAAGCTCCAGCAGCACAGTAAATGTGATCCCTCGCAGTAAAAGGCATTCATGACTTTAAAGACGGTACATTCAAATACATTCAGAGCCAGACACAAGGTAATGTAGGCCACATATAACAACACATTAAAGGTACACTGTGGGGGTTTTGATCACAGAGATCGTTCTACAGGCAAACAATAACAAGAGTTTGCTACAATATAATAGAAATTACATTTATACACTTTAATTTGCAACAGCAAATACGTTTTGAAGTTAACGTAAGGCAGACCGAATTATGTTTTCTATTAACATAATGAGGAAATGTTGTTTAATTAACATAACGGGCAAAAGTGTTGAAACTGAAGCAATCAGTGACAATGTACAACGATCATTTCTAGGAGACAGGGTTGTCATGGCTGCGCTCTAAATATAGAAATCAAGAGGGAAAAGGTGTTATTGATGAGGATTATCATTGATTGACAGAACTTAAGCCGATGATGTTCAGATAAGATGATTTTGTAACATCATAGAGGCCATAACAGCTTATTTAGATATATTGTAGGTAGATACAGCTTATCCTACATGTTTCCACAACAGCTGGGTCAGGAGGTGTGTTCAGTGTGTGTGTTAGTCATAAAAAGTGCTTTGGCCAGTAATCTTGTATTTGAACAGTTTGCAATTAAAACTCCAGAGGGTACCTTTAAATAGCTTTTTTTATTTTTAAATTAAACTCATCAGCCTCTATGATTAGAAAATGATTATACAAATCTTATGTACTGTACACACGTTGATATGCGGGCTTAGCAGCCATAAACTCAGCTGATAATGGAAAATAACATTCAGTAGATTTTGAATTCAAATTCAGAACTAGTACAACAGTGGTCTTACACTTTAAGAGCACTTCTGCAGTCACAGGCTGCCCCACAGAGGGGCAAGAGAGGCAAAACACTGGATAGAAGGGAGAAAGGAGGCAAGAATATAAAAAACACATCAGAAAATATACATATAACACACTGTACAAAGCAATGGCAGTGCACATGGAAAATGTTAGCACAACATACATAAACAGTCAGAAAAAGCGCTCATTGCTTTGCATCAATTCCAGTGTGACTGTCTGTTTAATCCAGATAGAATAACGACCAGCAGTCTTATTTAAATGGACCTCTTATGATAAATGTCCATTCATGTTTTAAGCTATGAAGAAATGAGTAGATATGGTCCAATACTCAGTCATGCTCATAATGTAAAACCTTTCGGTGTGGAGCACTGATATCTGTAACAGTAGACTAATAGAATATTAGACAAGTTAAAGTCCAGTATTAATTGATTATGGTTTTGTATCACCATTCACGGTTATCCAACTCTGTGAACTGAATCAGTCCCCCAACGTCCACGTCCCTGGAGTTAATATACTCATATTACACAGAAAGCAGGTGTATATTATTAAAGCAGTTTATTTACACAGCTCATCACCCTGACAGAGTATCTGAGAGGGTTAGCCTCCACCAGCCCTCTCAGATACTTTGTTCTCTGGGACAAAGAGACAAAAGACCGTGGCCAATTTCCTTGAATGAAACTAACAAACAACACAAACAGCGAGATGATGAGTCAGTGGGAGTGCCACCCCTTCCTCTATGTCTGGACAGCTTCCTAAATTGTTTCTAAATGGACTTTAATGGATAACAAGGTTGCAGTGTTGAGTACAGTTAATGGCCCCTCTCTCTTTCACGAGAGACAAATGTAAGTGCACTCAGTTGCTCTCTGGTCTAACCTCTCCCCGGTTAAGACTGACAGAAGTCACTTCACTAACTACCCCGACGCTGTCGGTGCTGTCAGCATCGCATCTGCCGTTCACTATCCTCACTTTACTATTCAGCATAAGTTAATTAGTCATTATCCAGAGATCAGTTACTCTGTCACACGTTACTCGTGTGACCACAACTCAGCTGAGGTAGCTCGCTGAGTAAGTTGGGAAATTATGGATGCATTTGTTTTCCAGCGTCCTCAGACAGAAGAGGCGCCAGGCGGGTTGGATAAAGTTCTTTTCAACAACATCCGGCAGATTGCGCTCCTTCATAAAAGGGTCAAGTAGGGAACTGGGCTGTTTCATGCTTTCTCTCACTCTTTGTGGTCTGGGTAGAATAACATCCTGTTTTAGGACAAATCAGGAAAAATGCGCCATCTTTTGGGTGTCATCGCCTACTGTACTGTCTCTGAGATCCTCCGTCTACGTCTGCCACAGCTTAGAGACACACAAACGCATTTCTGTATGACTGTGATCCTTTTAAACAATAACAAAACAAACATCTCTGACTGATTGAGCTCAGGATAAATTTATGTTAATAGTAATTTGACTGTAATTTTAAGTCAAAGGCTAAAACATAAAAATTCACACATAATGAAGAGTCCTAAAGGGTTAGAGGTTCCTCTGTCCCTAATCATTTCACATCCCTGTACTTGAAGGTCCAGTGTGTAACATTTAGGAGGATCTATTGGCAGGAATATAATATTCATAGGAATGTTTTTATTGGTGTATAATCGCCTGAATATAGGAATCGTGTTGTTTTCACCTTAGAATGAGACGTTTGGAGTCCGCCATGTTGAACCGCCATGTTTCTACGGTAGCCCAGAAAGGACAGGGCATTTCATGTTTTACGAAAGTCTGGCGGCCACCATAGTTTCTCCTACGCGCTTGGAATGAGAGGGTGAGGCGAGTGGGTTGCAATCTACAACTACACCGCTAGATGCCATAAATTCCTACACACTGGTCCTTTAATTCGTTGAACACATTATTCATCACTTACACTGCTAATGAAGGCCTCAGTGCAGCAGCATTAGCATGTTGCTATTCAGTAGCATCACTATAGTGCTGGTGACCACAGCTAAAAGCCCCTGTGGGCCCATCTGCAGTCCCTGTGCCCCTCCCAGTTGCCGCGAGTACTTTTCAGAGTAAACCATGT
>NW_023339718.1:14454924-14459254 GCF_004916995.1 Morone saxatilis
CTACATGACAATATTCAGATATAGTGATAGCGCCACCTACTGGCAACAGGAAGTAAGCGCTGCATAGCGACTTTGATCTGATTTACGTGACATTTTCATGTTTTGATCTAAACGTGTTACGACGGCACGTGACGTGGCTGCAGCACGTGACGCGGCCGCAGCACGCCCCAAGTTGCGTGGGGTGCGAGGGCCAGTTCATCACTGCTTGCAGCTTTACTTTTCCATTGTTATTTATAGCTATCAAAATTGTGCCCATTATAATTTCTCCGATCCGAAACTAGCATCCTGAAATTCCTTGTAAAATGTAATTCCTTCTTGTAAAATTGTATCACTGTATCAGTCCAAAATCTATGTCTGGAATTTTAAGGTTGAAAAATGACTTACATTATTATTGGACTATCAAATTAGTTGCCATTTTTGATTCATTTTCTGTAATTGGACTGATTATTTACTCAACAGATTGTTAAAGCTCTATATTTGATCCATATAGTGCACCCCTAACCTGTTCAAGTTTATTTCCTCCTTCATTTGAGGCTGACAATATCTGTTAATGACTTTATGACACGAGTAAACAACCTGTATGATCATTTTGCATCATGAAGGGAAAGGAAATGTCACTTCAGTCTGACAATCAGGGAACAGTAAGCTCCTATATCATTTCCCTGTTTCAAACACAGGTTTTATGAATGAATCTTGCATTCAAACAGTGGCAGGAAGTAAACCACATCTGTTTCCATAGCAACGCCAGCACCGCTACGGCTAATTGCTAAATGTGATCATAGCCTATGAGCTCTGTTTGAGTCTTTTATCAGACGTCTCTCTTCTTATCTGCTCACTTACACATTTATCACCACAATACAGAAATGTGTCCGTTAGCATTAGTCTGAAACACAGAATCAGAGATACACACACACACACACACACACACACACACACAAATACAACAACCAACAGCAGGGGAGCTAGCGTTAATTGACAACACTCAGGACACCAATCTCATTATTCATTGTTTTTTTGTTTTTTTTATTAATTGTGGCTAGAATCGTTACATTTTAACCAGAAAATGATGATTTCCCATGACAGAAAATATTTAATTGTCTCTGAAGGCAACCCAGTCAGTATTACATGAGTAGAAAACAGGTGTGGCAGTGACAGGACACCATAGTGTTGTTATTGTTTGATGATGGGGGACGGTGAGGCATATTCATCCAACAATATCCTCCAAAACAGTTCCGAACAAAGCCGGGCTGTTGATGAATACATACTGAAAACAAACAATACTGACCTTGTACTGACAGACACTTTAACGTGGCCTGCCGGCTTCCCCCTTCCCCCTTTTTTATTCGGTTAAAAGATGGCGCTTGCCAATGTCTAGATATGTAACGTTAAGAATCGAATGTAAGTCACACACCGCGAGGAGAACGTTGAGCAGCGGTTCTAATACAGGCACAGATGGTCGCCGGAGGGAAACACAATGTGTATATTAATTTAAACCGGCATTAAAATGTGAGGCTGCAGGTAGGTTTTAAATACAGGACCAGTCTTACCTTGAGGGACGTCTGTTTGGGGGTGTTTTCTGAAGTTTCCCGGGTCGCCCGTTACACTGGAACGTTGATGCAGTTCCAGCGTTCTTAGTTTGGAAACTGGTGGATTCTATATGACGTAACGAGGCACGACGGATGTGGGTCGCCTAGAAACAGAAGGCGAGGGGGGGGAGGGGGCGGAGCTTTCCTAACCACATTTCCCAGCATCCAACAGTGTGGTCCTTTTCACTTTACACGGGAAATTACCACAAGCAAATACAGAGTACAAAAGCTCCTCTTGTGGGCAGCACTTAGTGAATAATAGAACTAGTGTAACCCCATTTGTACTGTACTCTTATTTACAAGAATGAGGTACTTGACATTTAATCCATTCATATTACAGATCTTAAAAGGACACAATATACTTTTAACTCCACTACCTAAGTTTACATATGACATTTTTAATATGATGCAAGGTTTAGATTCAATAATTAATATTAAACATCAATAATATCTGATATCTGATCTGAATAATACTTCTGGTGGTTAAACTAGATGTTGCAGATGCAAGATGTTTACTTGTTACATCCTCTTTATTCTGGTGTTATGGAATTTGCTACTTTGCTATGTGAAAACTTCTTCCTACACTGAAAGGCAACATTCTCACATAAATGATGATAAAACAGCGTTCAACCATGCCGTATTTGTCTGCCTATTTATTAAAAATGTTGGTTTAAATAAGTCAGTCACTTTTTTTTGTTGTTGTTGTTTATCTGTTGACATATTTGAAGTGTGTTTTTTAGGTCGTATGTTAGCTGTTATCATACCAGAGGTGACAGTCAAAACCACCAGATACTAATGTTAACAGTCCCAAGAACTCAGTTCTGTAAGGGCCACAGATTTGAAACTTTACTGGACCCAAGATCAGTTTCTATTTTTTCATGTTGTAACCCAGATGACAAAAACTCAAATTCTTGCATTATGGAATATTGGATATATAAATTTTAAATAAACTTAAATAGCAGATTGTTGTTTTATAGAAGCAGTGATCCACAGCAAAGAGAATCATCAATATTACATTTCAGCATAACTTACAACTGTCTAATTACACAAAATGCCAGATTCATTCATTTTTAATGTTGATTGTAAAAGGTGATATGATGGAGACAAAGGGATACCTCTTAGCCACTTGCAGTTAAATTCAAAAGCTCTCTCAGTTGATCGTTGGCAGCATTGTGTTTTAGTGGTAAGGTAAGAGTGCTTAGAGTTTTAATAGGGTCAGCTGAGCTCTGGCAGAAGAAATAAGCAGGATATTGAGGGTGCTTTTAAGAACCTGAACAGAAAGATCAGTGCATTGATACATTCTTGAACACTGATGACGCCACCTGCTGGACATTGAAAGTCTAAAAATCTTCTGTGATTAATAAATTTTTTTTAACCTATAACCACCAATCTCTTTTAAAATAAAGTCATCATAGAGTAACAAACCTAATTGAGTTAAACCAAAGACGCCACTAATTAATGAGCTATATACTGTGGCTATAGTGACTTCCTTATAGTAATAATGTTACATTTTCATACAAATATATTGTTTTACTACCAACACAACACAATAGTGATATTTTCACAGAAAAATACAACTAACCTAATTGGATTTCACTTTCATTTTATAGTTCATTTACATTTCATGTTAATTCTAGTTTTGTATCACCTTTGAAACACTAATTTTCCAAGGTTAAGTGTTTCATTAAAAATATAATGCAGAAAATAATTAACTGGACAGCAGAACAACTTTCTAACTGAAAGAAACCAACCTGCAGAACTCTAACCTAGGCACAGATCTACCAAAACATCTGACATCGGTAGGTAGTAATAGATTGGGACAGTGAGCAACACCGCAGCATGGAGCTCCTAAAATCCGCTGATACTCAATAAACAAAATGTATTCGGGCAAAAAAGGTAGGATGTAGACAGTCTGTCCACAGTGCACTTTACACTTGTTTTGAAAAATCTTAAAATCCACAAACAAATCTTAATCCAATCTCAACAACCACAGACTCATATGATAATCTTTCTCTTTAAGAAACCCCAGAGGAAAAACAGCAAATATTAAAAATATATAAAAAACATTTTACTGTCATCATCAACGGTTTGTTGTTCATCAAAGTGGAGCCGATTTTAGATACTCTTCATACTCTTGGGTAGACAAGCAGCACAGTAATACATTGTATCATATATCTTTTTTATGCAAAATGTAACTATAAGTGTCAAATAAATGTAGTGCAATAAAATATTTCCCTGTGAAATTTAGTGGAGTAGATATATAATGTAGCTTAAAATTAAATACTCAAGTACATTAATTTATTCAAAATAAGTAATTTATGGATTATTAGGACAATAACATGCATACTTCAGCCTTCAATTTAATGAAATATATGAACTGATAATTACATTAAATTTAATGAAATTATAATCCATTACAAATGTAGGTACTATAAGGAATGTTGATGTAAGATGATGTAAGATGTAAAACCTCTGTCTAAAGTCTATATTATTCAATATAATACTCACTCTTTTCCTGAAAATGTCAACCATATGTCATTAGGATTCATCCTCTGGGGACCATGAATTGAGTTGCTAATGAAGGCCTCAGTGCAGCAGCATTAGCATGTTGCTATTCAGTAGCATCACTATAGTACTGGTGACCACAGCTAAAAGCCCCTGTGGGCCCATCTGCAGTCCCTGTGCCCCATTGCTAGGTTTGGGTTCTTTCTTTTTCTTTAAGTACTTTTCAGAGTAAACCATGT
>NW_023339718.1:14459354-14459552 GCF_004916995.1 Morone saxatilis
AGTACTTTTCAGAGTAAACCATGTACAACTCCAAGCATCTCCTGACCTTCAGCTGATCGATCAGTGCCGGGTAGCCGATCTCCACAATGCTGACTGTATCATCGTCGTCATCTGTAGCCGTTTCTCTGAGCACCTGTGAAGCTGGAGGCCCAGGATTGGCCTTGGACTCATTTACAGGGCGGGGAGTTGAAGGTGCAG
>NW_023339718.1:14459631-14462435 GCF_004916995.1 Morone saxatilis
AGTTGTGGTGGTGGCAGCTGGTTTGTTGTTTGGCTGTCGATTCTCCGCAGGCAGAAGGTCTGTTCTCTTCATGCAAGAGTCCATGTAGCTATCGTAGGTTGCCGGAGGTGGGCTGTACGTGTAGTCTCTGCTGTAGTCATTGGTATCAGTAGACTTGACACCATATTTCCTGTACATGTAGTTGTTGTAGTAGTACTCCTCCTGAGGACTGTGGAAGTTGAAGTGAGGACGCGGGAACCTTCCTAACCCGTAGCCCAGGGCCATTCCTGCCATAGCTCCTCCAGCTGCTGCCATTACCGCACTGCGCCCAAACCCTCTGGATTTATCAGACGGATACATGCCATTCGCCTGAACCGAGCGGGAAAAGGGAGAGCCGCCCCCGACACCATGACCCCCATATCCAAAGCTGCCGCCATAGCGAGGGCTCAGGATGTTGTTATTTGGGTTTTTATTGATGTATCCACCACCATAACTGCCCTGACCACCATATCCTCCATAACCTCCCTGACCTCCATATCCTCCATATGGGGAGCCCTGTGCTGGATACTGGTTATGGTAAACTCCTCTACCCGGCTGCTGGGGGTAACTACCCGGATACCCAGGTCTGCCTGATTGCGGAGGGTGGCCTCCCTGGTTGGGGTGTACAGGCTGTTTGGGGTATCCACCCTGAGAGCTGGAGCCCTGATTATTTTTGTGGCCTGTGTTAGTGCTGCCTCGGTTGGATGTGGAGGTCTTCTTTGAGCCAAAGCTTTTCCCAAAGCCGCCTCCTCCTGATCTCTTGGCCAGTGAAAAATGGGTATAAAACGCTAAAAGTGACAGACACAGCACAAACAAATCCAGCTTCATCTTCAGCCTGTAGGAAGGGTCGGGGAGGGAAAAGGAAAATGAAGAGAGGGAGAAAAAGGGAAACATGAGATAATAATACTTTACCCTTAAAATGTCTTGTCTCATTTAATAGGAGTCGTCTGTCTTTCCAGAAGCAGTACAATCCTTGCGTTGCTTCTCCCTCCAACTTTGACGTACAAGAGAACTTGCACCCTTTTGACTCCTGTGTTGCATTGCTGTAACCATGTCCTCTTTTATCTTGTTTAAGTTAGTAGAAGCAATATACGTCAGTGTCGACCGTATTTTAATGCCAGCCTCTACGTGTTTTTGCACCGCACAGCCATGCCAATCTAGTTTACCCCATGGGTTAAACACAGAGCTGCGAGTATCATTTTGTTATGTTCACTAAAATCTTAATGTTACTGAAGATGACCAAACGGTACTCTACTCCTATGACCATGTGAGGATATTTAATTAACACACGGTACATCAAAAAATCTCAGAATTACAAATATTACAAACATCAATTAGAAGTAAAGACATGTGATCAGTCATCAGTATTATATTTGTTTACTGTTTATACAGGTGCAATAAATACATGAGAGCAGACATACCTCCCCCTCTTGTCTTCAGAAGGACCACGCCCACTTTTGGGTGAAACACGTACTGTGAATGTGCCTAAAAGCTGCTGTGTTGCATTTCGCACATCAAACAATAACAAAAATCTGAGTTGATGATTTTCTTTTCTTACCCAAAGAGCGAAGGAAGGTCAAAGAAGCGACATGTGGCTTCAGACCCTCCACAGAGAGGATGGAAATGATCAGTTATGGAAACCAGGCTGTCAATATGTTTGTCTGTAATATGGCTCTAAAATAAAACACCTGCTTTTAGAATATAAGCTGAAGTGTTTTAACCTTAATAATTCACATAAATGGAGCTGACTTACCTTCTATTAATGAACCTTATAAGCATCACAAAGTAACACAGGAACTGGGACTAATACCGTCCTGATTTCTACTTCTCTGCTCGCAGTAAGAGGTCGATTAATGAGCACACACTGTAATAAAAATAGAGACAGCAGTTCTGCTTCACCACAGCGATAAATGACTTTACAGTAACGTCAGATTGGGCAGACGACCAAACAGCGAAATGAAGTGTTTTAACGACAGGAAAAGTGAGAGATGTCAGATACATGAGTTCACACTGATGGAAAGGACATTCATCAACCCCTATTACTTACATTTATTTCTGTTCAACAACGCTGATCGTTGATCTTCAGTGACAGAACTGTTTGCTTTACTGGCCATATGATCTGGGCTCCTAATAACTGAAAAACTAAATTCTATTATTATATTATGCAATTGAATTTGCGTTTTGCGGCAGTCAAATCAGAGGACTGCTTTTACCCAAAAGTAGTGGGAGCAGGGCAAAGCTCCCGATCTATCTATTCTAGATCTATACATGTAAATACTATTGCAGCACATCATCACATTCACTTTTTGCAGGGACTTTTTGGAATGACTGGAAAGATGCGTGGTCCGACGTTTCCCCTCTGTTGAAACTAAATCATGAAATCAGTATAGGACTGTATGCTAACGTGCTAAACAGCTTTTCAAGTCAAGCCATGTAAGGACATTCACAATGATCCCGATTCAGAGTGTTTTTTTTATCGTCGATTGTGTTGTATATCGCCCCAATTGTGGCCAATTTTGCAAATCAATGAACAGGACTGATTTACACATATTACAGATATTCACATGATTTTTTTTATCATAAAGTAGTACTTTTTAGGGCCCGAGCACTGACCGTGCGAAGGCTGACTTTTGACTATTTGTGCATGTACGTTGAAGGGCGTGTCCGTGGCGTGCCGTCAAAGTTGGCCACGTTGAATTTCGCAGCCTTTTTTGGCGATTTTTTGCATTGTATTTGAACTCCTCCTAGGGAATTCATCGGATCTACTTCAAAATTGGTCAGTAGAG
>NW_023339718.1:14462535-14473342 GCF_004916995.1 Morone saxatilis
CCCCTGGTCTCTGTGGTTGCTGGGAGTGTGTGGGTTGTTTAGGCTGTTTGGGGGTCTTCTTAAAGATATTTAATTTCCCACCAAACCCTCCCTTTTTCTTGGCCAGTGAAAAATGAACCAAAAGAAGGGACAGACACAACACAGCTACAGTCCGCTTCATCTTTGCACTAAAGAGAGAAAATATATATATAAATATATAAGAAAAAATACATTAATTTTATGTTACATTTAAAATAACTTCAAATTCACAAATTACTACTGAATTGTTAAACAATTACACACATTAAAATAAATATATTACCACAACTCATAGCATTGTTTAAGTACAAGGCAGCAGATTGTGTGTATGTGTGTGAGAGTTATTATAGTTTTGTATTTTTTCATTAGTTTTTATTTTTTGTTTCCAATTCAGTTTAGTTTCAGTTAGTTTCCATTGTGGGTTTGCTCGTTTCGGTTTACTTTCCATTATATTCAGTGTTAGTTTCAGGTTTTTTAACTATAATATGCGGTGGTATTTGGGTATTAGTCAGGGGCATGATTTAAGAAGTTCAGATATGTGTATTACAATACCAACACATTAATTTACAATCATTTAGTCTCAACAACCTCCTTCTTGTGTTGAGAATTTTACCATTTACCAGTTGGTAAATTGGTAAACCAAAAGCAGACATTTCCTGTATATATTTTCATTATTTTAGCTTTCTAAGTACACAATATCGTTTTAGTCTAACCTCGGTGTGTGTGTGTGTGTTACATTTCCCTTATATTAACAGTCTTGTTGTGTTTGCACCACACAGCCATGCCCATCTTGTATACCCCATGAGCTCAACATGAAGCTGCCTGTGGGCCAACATGCTGCCAGGTTTAAAATAGCACAGACCTTTCTGACTGCACTCGGCCAACAGACTCTTGTGTCTTAATATTGTTTTCAAGACCTTTTTCCAATGACTACCAAAGGAAATACAATAATTAGTATGTCAACTGATATTTCCATTAAGTTAGTACATTCCTACATTAACTCGTCCAGTTTTACATGCAAATGTTTTCCTGCTTTGTTCTCTGGAAACAGTCACACAACCTGCTGTGGAAAAATAATGTCAATGCAGCTTCTTAAAAACTGAGTATTCATAAACACATGGATACATACTGCTGACCTTGTAACGCCACTGTGCACCGCCGCTTCTTTCTCTAGATCATGTGGTTCCCTAACTCTTTGTATCTGCCCTCCTCGCGCTAAAAATATTCGTTACCCCCCGCCCACCTCTTCCAAACATAACCGTGTATTTATATATCGATTATTGGTTGACAGCCTGGATTAAACCAACGATTTAATGAAAGATGGCGTTTTACTCAATGAATGTAATTTTTTTATACATGTTTGTATATTTGTTTGTGTTAAAATGTCTTATATAGATTATATTTGTTTATATATTTCTTTATATGTGTTAAAATGCGTTATAGGTTATATTTGTTCATATATGTTTATGTGTTATATAAACAAATATAACATATATATATTGTCAGTTGTTTGAACCGAGTTGACCATTCGTTAATTTTAATTTGACCAGACTACCAATAGATTAAACTACCATTAAGTAGCATTAATTACCAATCTGGCACATAAATAAGTAGCTTTAGCCATTCCTCAAGTGAAGGTCTAGTTGTTGTACCTCGTGTTATTTAGTTGTAAGTCGAAGTTTTGTGAAAGAAAAGTCGTATTGTTTATTTAACTAAACTTCCTTAATTATAGTTTCCAACATAACAGATATACACATTATAGCACGGTGTACATCCAACAGTAAATGCCACAGTATAAGACGTTTGTGATGAAAGGTAAGGAATAGCAGAAGAGGAAGTAAAATGAATAATACTAATATATGTATATATACTCTTTAAATTACTCTGAGGTGTTCACAACATCAAAGAAAGACATCAGTCAGATCGATTCTGAGAAATAGTGTCTGTGTTACTCTGAATAATCCACAGAAATATAGGTTTGCTTTAATTTGTCCAGGTTATATTCATGTACAGTCTATCTGCAGGGCTGTTTGGTTTGGGTTAGAAAATGAGAGCTGGTTTAAATGAACATTTCCCAGGTTTCCCCACCTTCTGATGTTATCAACTTACACAGGAAAGACCTTTTACTAAATGTCACTGATATCCCTATAAACTTCTTTACATTGTTACCATGAATGTTTCCATCTGTAGACCCATTTTAAAAGATACTTCCTCCGCATTAACAGATGTAATAGTAACAGTGTTACAAGAAATAACAAATAATTAGCTAATTTAAAGTCTGAAGTTCTTCTGTGAACAAAGTAAATTATTCTGTTTAGGATCTTAATATTTTCACTTGGCCTTTGTATAATATACTGTACAGATGGTGCCACCTGCTGGCCATGAAAGACTATAACATAACATTTAAAAGTATTTCCAACCACCTGTTCAGTCAAACCAATGTAGCAAAGCAGCTCATTTCACAGGCATCGTCAACAAAGAGAGAGACACACAACTGTAAACGGTTTCATGATTTATTCATGTGAATGCTTCTTTTTTTTTTTTTTCCTCATCACCCCAACACTCATTTGCCATGGTAAAGTGGTGCATGTTAATGTAGGGATAAGACGTAACTGGACAGCAGTGCAATTTTGAACTGAAATAATCAGAAGACAGGGGACCCATCATGATGGCAACGATGTACCAAACCCTCTGTGATGGCAGTAGATAACAGCACACGGGTACACTGATGCTCATGAATGAAAAGGAAACATACTGTTCCACGAGGTGACACAAGGAAGGTTATTCAGGACAAGATGGAGTATCTATCTGCATCCCGTCCATTAACTAAGTCATTTACAACAACTTTCAGTCTGCTCAGCGTCAGAAACATGAAACCAGTCCAGACGTTCCCATCATTTAATTGCTGCACAACCCTTTAACCACGCAGTAGACAGTACCAAGTCTTCAAATGTATCACGTCAGAAAACCTTCCAGCAGATCAACTCAACAATATGACACATCTTTCTCAACTGGTGACGGGATGTTGTTAAAAAGCACAAACTGCTTCATAAATCAGATCACATCCACTCAGAATGTCAGGGAATAAAAATCCACCCAGAGACGACAAAAAGCAACTATTCTGATGGTTTTGAATTATTTTTCTTCTAATCCCCTTTGTGCACCATGAGTGCAGAGCTGATTGAAAAGGTGATTGCTTTTTCATCAGTATCAACACTGGTGATTATAAGGAAAGGATTCATTTGGATTTGGATTGATAACTTGGATCAAATGGAGGGGAGGGGAGGGAGGAGACATTCCACTAAAGAGAAAAAGGTGCAACCTGGCCCTTTTAAACACACTGAGGTGAATAATCAAACCAAAATACAAACAATGGTACAATATAGAAAATCTGTTCTCTGATGAAAAATGCAAACACAAACACAATCGCCCTTTAACCTTAGGCACATATGTAAAACTAATAATATAAATCTTCAGTAGCAATCTTTTTTGCTTAAAAATATGCTTTAATTTATGACATCCGCTGCTGGGAGGCGTCTATGAATGGATGTCAATGAGGACAAATGGATGTCTGAGGACTTTCATTCAGCTGCAATGAAATCAATTACTCCCACAATGCCAAATATGTAAAGGGGGTTGGGAGGGCTTGCCAATACATTACAATTCATACAGTAAACTTTCCAATAACAGCTTTTAAGGTCATATATTTATGAGGGCTAAGGAAGTAGGATAGTTAAGCGAATCACTTGTAATATTATACATTTACTTCTTTTAGTGCCACAATCCCAAAAATAACATTAATCTCTGTTGTGGCTTAAGGATTTAAGCTTCCCCCCATGTTAACAATATATCTGTCTGGGAAAAAAAAAGTATTTTCTCTTTTCAGTTTCAAGAAATTTTAGCATCATAGTGTTAAAACACAATACATACACTGAATATGCAAATAAAATCTGCAATTATTTTTACAGATTGTCCGTTGAGTGGCTTACCCCGTGGCTTAGACTGCAGCACTTTAGCACAGTCACCACTGAGTTTAAGGAGTGAGCTCTCTCTCTCAGTAATATACCAGTCTTTGTTTGCTAATTACAGCAGCAAGCAGCTACACTATGTCGCCCCTCAGAGGCAGGGCCAGTCCAAATCTGCTACTCCACCAGCTGACAACATGAGATTATGACCATCAGCACGGTCCAGTTTACAGAGCAAAGATGAAGGCGGGGACAGCAACTGAACCAAAACGTTCAGCAAACTATTTCTGACAGAAAAATGAGGAGTTCTGTCGCATCCTGAGCAAACAGGTATCCAAATAAAACTGCTATGAGAGAAAAACTTTAAAGTCTTTGAGAGACATTAGGCCTTTGCATAGCAAAATGTACAACGCTGCTGCTGTGCTGTAAGACAGACAAAATATACAGAATATTTACACATTTACAGGAGGAGGAGGCCGAGGCCGTCTAGACTGTAAGGAGACACTGTCAAACAGTTGACCGGGACTCGCCATGGGTCATGCATGGCTCATCCATCACACCATCAGTGTCCAGTGAAAGGCTGGTTTGTCCAGCTCCGACAGAGAGTTACAGAGAACGGAGTGCAAAAATGTAAAAAGCAGAGGGTCGAAGGTACAAAGAGGCAGCTGCTGAGATGACGCAGAAGAGACAGCGGACTTTTCCTCCCATGAGGACACAGGGCTGTGTGAGTCCATCTCCCCCCTTCAGTCCAGACTCTGCTCCTCTTTACACGCCGTTGGCACTCATCTTGCTCTTCTGGGACACCTCTGTTGCTGCTTTAGCCTGTGGAAGAGACACAACTTCAGTTCAACTTCAATATCCAGCATTTAACATACAATGTGTGTTAAACAGTCAGCTGGAGAAGTTCCTTCTTATGGATTCATTTCTTTTCTTTTTAATGTTCATACCATTTTGCCTTTATTTGATAGCCCTCACCCATAAGTGAGATGAATCATGAGACAGAGAGTGAGAGAGGGGATAGGATGATATAAAGGTCATCAGCAGACATGAACTGTGAACCGGGGTGGTCACGGTCACATGGTATGTGTCTCAGACTATTCTCCATGCTAGCAGTACTGATTAGTGCACTACAGAGACCAATTTATCAGTAAATGTTCCTTAGAGTTGTGGTCCCAGTAAAGACCGCACTGCCTAAATTACTACATGAAACATCAATATGTTGTCAATAAGCTTCCCTCAGACCAAAGAGTAAACATCCACATCCATCAGGACAGAATTCAAGTGTTGCTTGGCAGTGATACTTAAATTATGTTTCAGGATTAATACCTTTTGTATTTATTTGACTGACACAACAGACTTGTTCATGTGTGTATCGGACTTCTTAAGCCTGAGAAAAACACAATCCCCCCATATGATACATGTTAACATCATGAAAAATACCATGATACAGAGCGAACAACGACACAGCAAGTAATGTAACTAACGTTTGCAAACTGTTGCTAAGAGAGGACGAGTCGTTTTCCCAGAGCCAAGCACGCCGGCTCCAGACGGCAATACTCTCAACTCTCCTGCTACTACAACTAACATCACAACAACAGCGTATCTCGGCAAACTAGAAACTAAACTAAATGTCTGTGGGCAACTCATTTAACCTTAACTGACACAAATCCTGGCTGGAGTAATAAGTTACTGTTTTTTTTGTTTGTTAGAACATAAAGTTAGTGGACTGTGAGCAGATGTTTGCTAATAAAGAATTGGATTAGTATCGCTCACCCCACCTTTAATGAAACTGACATTTAAAACAACAACAGACAACCCCGGTCGTCTTAAAACAAAGACAGTAAAGCTAAAGAACAAAGAAGTGAGTGAAACATCTTGAGTCACTTTTATAATAACGTGTGCCAATTTGAAAGCTGCTGCAATCACATTAAAAACACAACAACTTTAAAATGTGTTTTGATGTCATGCAGTAGTTCTTTAAACGACTAATGACTGCAGGTTTAAAAAAAAAAATCCTTGGAGGCGAGCGTGTCAGCGAGGTCTATATTTATCAGCTATTTTTAAACCTCACACAGATTAACTTGAGATGTTCAGTTTCAACTTTGCCAGCAGCTTTCTGTATTCATGATGGTTCATCTGTCAAACTATTTCTTCTATGTATCTAAACTCAACACATTTCCAACCAGTCTCCATACGTTCTCTACTGTAATCAAGTACTTTCTATCAAGCAAGAATAGCTGGTTTTCCAGAATAGTGGCCGTGTCCCACTGTGACAGATTAGCGTGTCATGTGAGAAAGATCAAATCCAGGAAGAGCTAACTGGATTATGAAACCCTGTAGCATCAAATCCCATACTGGTTTCTGTGGTACAACGGGGGGGGGAGGGGCTCACCTGAAGGACTTCAGCAGGAGTCAAAGGTTTGTCCGACACCACAGGAGCCTTATCTCTCATCTCCTCCACCTAAAACACACAGATAGACAGAAATAAGACTTTAGAAGATGGAGGGTCTTATGCCTCTTGAGAGTTTTTGTATATATGTTCCTATCATTCATACATTTATTCTATTTATACAACTTTTCATGAGCTAAGAATAACAAATCAGGTTTTTCATGTTATGTGAGAATCTGATGGGTATGTGTTTAGTTTGAAGAAATAGTTTAACATTATTGGAAACCCGTGTTTGCTTCCTTGCAGAGATACATGAGAAAATCAATACTCATGTCTGCATGTCAGGGTAAATATTAGATTGGAAAGACTGGAAACAAGGGGAAGCAGCTAACTTTGGGCCTCTTAATCCATACAACAGCGTAAAAATGTGCATGGGTTAAACAAATGACATAATGTGTTAATTAGCGAGCGTTCAGAGATACTGGTAGGTGGACGTTGTTACCTTTGGACCCTGTAGCTTTTTATTTACTCTACAGAGTGGGATCAAACTTCTCATTTCACTCCCTGCAAGAAAGTAAAGAAGCACATTTCCCTAAACGTTGTCTTGCTTTAAGTCCATAAAGGAATATTAATCCCTCAGTCTGTCCAAAAATCTGTGACTAAAAGACACTATCAATCTTATTTAAATGCTTTCATGTTTTGTAACATGTAGTTTGTATCCCAGGACTCAAATACGATTCGTCCAGCCCCTCCAGTACGACAGAAATCTATTCTTAACTTCGGTGATGACCCAGTTTCCTCTCTGTCATCAATACATCCTTTCAATCAATCTTATCTTGTGCTGCTGCGTGTTTTGTGGCTGTGTTTTAGGAGTGCACTGACCGGTCTTTCTTTGATGATGAGAGCAGGGTCCGCCAACATGTCAGAAGTGACTGAGGTTATGTTTGCTCCTGAATTCTCCACTGTGGGAGGAGGAGGAGCAGATTTCTGCAAAAACAACAACAAAACATTAGACCACATCTCCCCAGACGACCTGCTCTGCTTTTAATTCTTGTTCTCTCCACTCAAAAATCTGTTTTGTTAATTGTTACTTCACTCGTTGACCTTCACTGTGCAGAATTTGAGCCTTTGAGTCTGTTCTGATATTTATCTGCTGAAGTTGCTCGCCTTAAATCTGAGTTTAAAACATGAACACACAACATGATTTTGTGACAGCGCAACTTGTTTGGCAGCCAATCGTGGTCCAATATGTAACAAACTAGTGGAAACCTGCATACACTGAGAATGGACTCATATTCTTTCATATTTATAGATTCTGAATGAAGGAATGAGTGAGAATGAATAGATGTAATTTTAAGAGTTTTACACAAAATATTTCTGTGGAAAAACATATCGGAGAAAGCAGAGAGTATTTTATGTCTTTACACGTGTCTGGAGGATAACTTTATTAAGGTTTAATAAGGGTTTAGGGTTACTAACAGAACTGCAATGATGAATTGATTAGTCAATCGAAACAAAATGAATCAGCAACAATTATGATGATTGATTAACTGCTCATATTTGCTTCTTTTCTTTATCATATATGACGTAAATAAAATATATCTTTGGTTTTGGACTGTTTGTGAGACATCAGAAGACACCACTTTTTGGCTCAGGGAGGTATGACTGGTGTTTCTGACTGCTCGTTAATATTTCATTGACTAAACCATTAACTGATTAATTGTTAGTTGCCGTCTATGTTAAAATAAAAAATGTCCAGACACAAAAACATCAAACAGTTATGAAACAGCTCGTGCTTCCTATAAGGAGGTCAAACAGCGACCGTACCAAACTTCAGTGACCTGCGTACCAGCTATTTAAACAGCTGGAATGTTAAGCTTTCTATAATCTGTACATTCGAGTGGTTACGAAATGTAAGATTTTAAGTAGGTTGTAAAGTTCAAACCTCTAGCTTGGGAACAGGTGGGATGACAGGGGGTTTTGGTTTGAGGTCAGTGAGATACATGGCTCTGGAGAGCAGCAGCAGTGACGGAGGAACGTTCTCCTTCAGGTGCAGGTCCAGCCACTAGATGAAGAGGAACATTTATTATTTGAGGAACACTGACGACACATAAGAAGATTGATTCTAATATTAAACAATCTGTTCGTTTTATTTAAACAGCAAACTCAGAGAATGATGATTCATCTTTCCTTTGACGTTGGCAAAGACAACATCATATATCTGATAAATGGAGAAGTAACTTGTTTCATTACAACATCTGCCGATCAACTATTTACAAGATTTGTATAAAACCCTTTTAACTCTTCAGACTCTGGATTTAGCTTCTATTGACGAATTAAAAGCTACAAACTATCATTCAGTTGCTCACCTGCTGCATCTGCAGACGTAGCTGGTCAGTGGTGAGACCCAGAGACCTCATCCCTCGACTACGACACGCCGCCTGCAGTTCTGAAACACTCATAGCAGCCACACCCTCTGCTGAAATCATCTGCGAACAAACGGAGAGGGAAGTCAAAAAACTGTTGCACAAGAACGAGAAAAGAGGACAGTGACGCACCAAGAGGGTTCTTCCTCGACCACTAAAGTACCAGGTCCCACTCGTCTCTCTCCCTCTCTCACCTCATCGTCTGACTTGATGGTTCTGAGTTGCATCATCAGCTGAAAACGCAGCAAGTTGTTTGTGCCGATGGGCTGGAGCTCCAACAGTTTACACAGAGCCACCAGCTGGGGGCGCTCCAGGTGCTCCAACGTCAGCTCGTCCTCAAACAACTTCGAAAACCGGACTATGTCCTTCGTTGTGGGTTGCTCACCAGTGCCCCGAACCTGGTGAGGACACAGAGAGAAACTAGGGTGAGCAAATATTGTCTAATTTCAGACCAGATGTACCAACAATTATACAACAACAATTATACGTCTTATATTCTTTATTTGGATACAGGGCTGCATAATCAAAGCCTAAAAACATCCATTTTATATACTATATATATCGTTTATAGTATTTAAAGTTTTTCCCCTCACTGTTGCTGTGTTTTTTGTAAATTATGGTAGATCGTCTACTTTTGGGACACACAAGTTATGGATCGTTTACCTTCTGAACATATGTGGAGAAACGCTGCGTCTCATCTTCTGTCTGAGCTTTTGCTTTATTCCTTCGAGCCATCTCAGCGATGGTCTCTTGGAGAAACTTGGCCAGTTCCAGCTTAGCTGCCAGACCCTTCATCTGCTTCTCCTCCTGCATGAAGAGGAGAGAGGGGACACAGGTTAGTTTGAATTATTTATATTTCAAATACAGATACAGTTTGATTGTTTACTGCATTAAAATACAGTAAATACAGTCATCACTTACTGGTTTCTCCACTTCTTATTTACATTACAAGTTCTCTAGAGTTCAACATTACAGAGTCAAAACTTTTAATTGTAAGAGGTTTTAAAAGAGGTAGTCACGGGTTCCATAGTCAAGTAAATTCACAAAACATTTGAGACCAACGTTTTCAGAGGCCGGGCACCTCTGTGCTGTCCAGGAGCACAAGCGCATATCTGTGAACCACTCGACCATGCTCCAGAACAACCAGAGAACATCAGAGCTGACAGGCCGACTGGACCAAGCACAGAAACCTGCTGCTTTTCTTTTACAGGAGATTGAAAGTTAACAAAAAGGAATGTCATATTATTGGTATATTATGATTCTTGTATAATTCCTTTGTGTGGTTTGGAGAGCGCGTGTATATTGTGCTTCAAGTAGTAAAAAAAAAAGTAAATTGCCCAGATTGGATAAAGTCAGCTGCCTGCATGTCCACAGGTTCTTAGTACAGCAGCCACAGCCATATCTGAAAAGTTACATAATCATAACAAACCCCGTCCTGAGGTCATTCCGGTGACAGGGTGTGTTTGTGTGTGTCTGTCTGTGTGTACATGAAAACATGCCTTTTTGGTTTCTGTCTCGAAGGTGGAGGGCAACATCTCTGGGAAAAGTTTGAGGAAGACCGGAAGAAGGAACTCCATGAAAGGAACGATGATGAACACTATGAAGGGCACCAGACGGAAGAGGTCAGCGCAGGTCCTCAACAGCTGCAAAACATAAAGAAAAGCAACACGAATGTAACAAAACGTGGACGGTAACATGGGCCAGTGTTCATGTCATGACACTGTGTGTGTGTGTGTGCGTGTAAGATCCATTACACATGCACTGAAGCTCCACCGGTCCTCTACTAAAATAGCCCAAATATAGTTTTACCATGGCATGTGCACAGCTTGGGTCACTGAGGGTGCACACGCATATCGCAATGCATGTATAGCAGTCCGTCAGCGAGACGTATAGAAACAGTATGTTCTCTTTCAATGACCTACCAGTGTCTCCTCTCCGTGAAGCAATAGAAAGCTTATCTGATATTTGCATAGATACGTTCGGGGAGGAGCTCGTAATATAAAGGAAGA
>NW_023339718.1:14473357-14477838 GCF_004916995.1 Morone saxatilis
AGAGTATTAACATTTTAAACAATATTATGTTTTCTGAACTCAACCAAGACTCAGCTGACCGCAAGTTCAGTGTTTCATAACCTGCAAATGAATACCTGTAACCGACGGACTACACATTAAATTAAGTATCACTATTGACAATTTCACATTTACTGACAGTGTAAAGTAAACACAACAACAAAGTGAGTAAACAACAACAACAAGCAGCACATTTATTAAATGATATGTCAGCTGAGAGAGATGTGAGTAGAGCCAGCTTGGATTAAAATAAATATAAACCAGAGCTGGGCTGATATCATCAGCTGATATTAGCTCACCACTTACTGACGCAGTACGAGTGTGTGCGTCGACCAGCGAGTAACGAGGCGTCGCAGAAGTATTAAAGATCTTTGAGACATTTTAGAAACAGTGTATATATTATAAAGATTTAGATTGTCCACCAAAGAGCACTGAGTTTATTTTCACTATAAAATGATTCATTAAATTTGATGGATTCTTCTGAAATATATTTTGTATGTGTTTATGCTTTAAGATACTTTAGAAAAATATATATCCAGTTATGTTTAGCTTATAAAGACATCCATTTTAGGTTTATTTCAGCAACATTTTCCAGGTGTCATGACTCTGCTCTTAGTTGAAAACAGCATTTCAAAACTCAGTATATTTTTAATTATTGTTAAAAAAGAAGAGAATCCTCCAATAATGTGCATCTGTGTTATAGCAAATAATAGTTTATATTCATTACTGTAAAGACTAAGTATCAGCGGAGAATCAACATTTAAGATGCTTTACAACAGGTGGCATCTTTAAAAGTATTTTATCTGACCAGTTTACATCCACATAAGAAAGAAAGTCCTCACAATAGAAAAGCTATATTCTCTTTTCTTTCTCATGTGGTTGTAAACTGGTCAGATTCAGATTAAAATGCAGCTGTTTCTTTAAAAGAAATGTCCTAAACTTTAAATCAATGATCAAAGTATGTGGTGATTATGTTTTTGTCAATCAAATAATTAATTATTGAATCGTGACACTTATGGTAAAATATTACAGACAGTGAAAATTGGAAACGTATAAATTAACTGTAAATATCTCAGTCGATCAGTGTAATAGTGTAAAAATGATCTCACAACTAAATACTGCAGATCAACATTAGAGCCGAGTGTCTTTCACAGCAGGTTAAAGCCTCAGTTTAACAGACACACTAACCTACTTCAGGCTTTTAAGGCGTTTTAACAGCGTCTGTTCGCTGCAGGTTAGTGAACAACGTGAAAGCTCCTTCCGACACAAAACTAGTCTGCAGGTGGACACACTGAAAGTCTAACTACTGTAAGACACGCCTGCTTCTGCTCACATTTGGTACAACTTCGGGAACACGGAGTACACATTCCTTATTGACATGTAAAAGGTGTGAAACTCTCAAAGGAACCCTTAAGCCATAAAATATGTCTGACTGATTACCGCCCAGAGGAGGAGCGACAGAGGAGAAGAACCAGGGCGACGACTTATAGAGCCGAGTCTTTTGTAATGACAGGAAAAGAAGCCAGACGATTTTAAAGAACCAGACAGACATGCTGCTGTGAGCTGAGGGCGATACAAGGCGATCAACACAGAAGACCGGCGGGAAAAAACCCAAACACTTCTAAGTAATTTGGGACACACGTGTACAAAGATGTTAATGTTTGCATAGAAAACTACAGTATAAAGCCTCATGTGCTGCTGAATTTAACCAAAAGATATCTGCGTGCACAGTTACGTTCAGGTTTTAGGTGAGATTGAAGTCTATTTTGTGTTTTATTGTTTATTAAAGGGTGAAGAGTCACATTTCTTATTCGTCGGATGGTTATAAAAACTTTTCTACATTATAATTGTTTTTGTAAGGCATCAATTCATGTTTTAATTGTTCTCTCAAACCCAATTTTACATCTTTACATTACTACTACTTATTTTCTCCAATCGAAAAATTCAAAAGAAAGAGAGAAGTCGTGATATTGAAGACATTTCGTGCTCAATATATAAAGATTTAAGAGATACATACTTAACTGAAATATTCTTCATTTATTGTGAGTTGTTCTGGTTAAATGGTTAAAAAAAACATTAAATGCAAACACAACAAAACTGTTTCAGGAAAGGTGTTTGTCTGTAATGTGATGGAAGCTCTTGTTTTTCACCATTGCAACTTTAATTATTCGTCTCTCCCAAGTCCGTTATTTTATGCACGACACAATAGCAAACTGTAAATGATCTGGATGCCCGTTCCTGCCATTGCACAGGTTCCCAGCTGAAGATAAATAAACCCTGTAATATAAACAAACTCAATAACGCTGCAGACCATATAATGTACACTGAGCTCCTCTTACCCTCCTCCTCTCCCTGCGGGTGAGCAGCTGTCCGTGCAGCAGCCTCCACACCATCCTGCCTGCAATCTTGATGTCGATGCCAAGTAACCGGAAGCCATTGTAGTAATGCTTCATCTCATCCACAACCCTCTGATACAGAGACTTTTTCAACACCGCCCTCTCTTGCACGGGAGGGACGGCGGCTGCTGCTGCAGTGGTGGTGGTGGTGGAGGTGGACGTCGTGGGAGCGGGAGCAGACGGAGGCTGGGACTGGGCTGCGGCAGCCACAGAGTCCTTTTTGGCCCCCAGAGAAGCATCCTGGGCAGCAGCGGGCGAGGCCTTAGTGTCCTCTTGTTTTATGTCCTGGAGCCAAACACCTGAGCTGTGTAGGGAGCGGGCGAGCAGGGCGGAGCTGTGGCCGCGGCTGAGGGCGTGGCCTCGGTAACAGTGAGGGTAGCCGGAACGGGAGTGCCTGAGTGTGAGCGAGGACGAGGCGTGGTGGGGAGGGTCTACGTGGAGATACGCTTTGGAAGACAGAGAGGAGCAGCTTTGCCTCTTGGATAACAAATACGATCCCCTGTTGACGGAGAAAAACTGGTTAGTCGTCACCGTGGAAGGGAATGTTGTCAGGAAAATAAAAGTATGTGAGATTTTCATAATTAATGAATCAGTTAATGGATATAAACAGTTTCTGGGTTCAGGGTTAATCTCAAATGGTTGTGGAGAGTAAAAGTGTGGAACGAGAGAAAGTTCTCAGCTATCTCTTTAATGACATTCAACACTTTATACACTATAGGATAAACTCTGTTTTTATACGTGTTAACAGTTTTCCTCACGTGTTTCTATTATTGCTGTTTTAGGCCTCCAGCAGACGTGAACTCAGGACTGTGAAGGAGCCATTACAATAAACCTAAACACACATATTAAAGTGTGTGTGTGGTCTTCCTGTGTGAGTCTGTTGGCTTTAATGTGTTATATTACACTCAACCCTGCAGGCAGACGGGGGGTCGCAAACACCAACACCCTGATTATTCTCGGGGTTGTGACTTTAAAATGTTGAAAACCACTGCTAGAGACTATAATCCACAGAAAAGCAGCAACTCCTTATATTTGAGAATATTTTAATTTTAAATCTAACATCAGAATTGCTGCAGATACTTTTTCTGATCAATTACTCAAATGCAGAACTAACGAGACACAAAGTAAAACATCTAAATGAATCGTTTATACAAGTCTCTCTGCTTCTTCCACCGTACGCTCATCAGCCAGTAACAACAACAACAACAACAACAAAGCTCTGGCTGTCTATAAAACAGGCTCCTCACAGTCTGCATGTTAGGCAGCTTTAAACAAAACTACCCGTCTACTTATGTAACACGCTCCTCCCATCTGTTGCTTTAATGATCGACTAGTTGGGTAGGTAAGTACCACCTTTGTTCAGTGTGAGTCACCAAGTGTTTACAAGTCAATAAAAGAAAACAAAAACCATACTTCAAACTACTCGAGCCTCTTTATTCAGCTGTTTATAGGACACATTCGTCTCTTCTTGAACATTATTTACTGCTTTAACGACAGTTCACACCTGTTATACAGACAGGTGTCACCTGTCATCAGAGTACAACCGTGTCTCTAGTGACCACGTGTAATCAAATAAAATACAAAAGAGTCTGTGATTACTATTTGTGTTAATGTGTCGCTGACTGTAACACCATGTTTGACCGGTCATATCTTTACTTTTATGATTGTTTATTATTACAATCTCACCAAAACACAACGTGGTGATCTTTGAGGTCTAACGAACGTGTCGAATGTATTTCTATCTTCATAAAACATTTTCAAAGCCGATTTTCTCAGGTTTTCTCTTCTTTTAAATCCTGCGTTGTTTACGTCGATGTTTACCAGCCTTTTCTGACACATTGCTGTGTTTCTTCACGCGTTACTGGCACTGCTTACTAGAATAGTGTGAAACTATAAAAGGGGCTCCACAGCACTAGTAGAGGACAAAAACATCTGTATTGGCTGATATTTGTATTTGCCTGCAAATAAAGCGATATTCATCGATATCAGTGGTAGATTTTTATCTGTTATCAGCTTTGTGCTCACTAAATGTTGCTTTTGTTATTTCCAACTTGAATATTGGAGAAA
>NW_023339718.1:14477938-14490560 GCF_004916995.1 Morone saxatilis
ACAAGCGTAATCCATCCACGAACGAGTCGGGAGATGGTGAGCGGCGGACGACGACAGTGAGCCCCGGTGAGGTGATAAACCCCATTACGGTGATTTTAAACCGTTTTAATCGGTTCGTGCGTTGCGCGGTGTTGGGAAGCTCCGACCGTCCGCTCCTGCGTGCGCAGCCTCGTCGCAGCACTGCACTGGGAAGTCCAGCGCACTGCGTAGATGTTGTGTGCGCACCGAAGGAGATCGTAGTTGTAAAGTGGGTTACTCTGGTGTTAAAGACAAAGCAGTGCTCTTTACTCTTTTAAAAAATACAATGTTAATTTCGCCAACAGTTATTAGTTACACTACTAGGTACATTACTTTTTCGCTACTAATTAATGTAATTTTACACAAAAATCAGACTTTGAGTATTCAAAATCCAGTTTTGTTTGTAATGCAAGTAAAGAGTTGTGTTCCTTCGAACTACACAACTAGAAAATTGTGGCAATATATATTTATCTACGGGTTTTTTTATCAAAGTTTTATATCTGCATATCATATTTTGATTCGACTGTACAGATGCCCTCTCCTATTCCTGTTGTGCTATGTGTCATTGTAATGTCATTTAATTTTGATGCAAATCCAAATGGCAAATAAAGTCTAAGTCTAAGTTTCCATCTTCCAAACTAGTTTCCTCCACGATTACAATCCCAGGATGTGATTACATTGTTGGATATCCTATTACAGTACAGTAATAACAGTAATATTGTAGCCGATTGTTTTGGAGGAGGGTAACTGTAAAATGATTACTGAAATGTATTTGTAATTAGTTCCACTACTAGCTACTGGGGAAAGAAATATTATTACTGTAATAATATTACTATTATAATATTACTATTACTGTAATAATATCACTAGCAATTAGTTACTTCACAACATTGGCCACAAAGCATCTAAAGTTTAAAAGATATAAATTGAATTCAGATGTTTTATTCTACAAAAGTAATATATGTGTTTGAGTTAGAGGGAAAAAAAGTTAGTTAAAAATGTAGTCAGTAATCTAATCCATGTATCACAATATAAACGTAAAGTAACTTGACTACTTTGTGTTACTTTTGGATTAACTCAATACCAAATATGTAAATAAGGACAAGAGAAGTATTGATACGTGTGTATAATAAGTGTATTTAATAAAACAACTGAACAATGTGACCTTTGAAAAGAAGAAGAAAAATAATTTTTAGCATCAAAAATGTTTGTTTTTGTATTTTAAAATTGTAATCCTGCTAAATAATCCCCATTTTTACTAAATGTAAATACAATCTCATTATGTCTTTTTTGCATCCTGATTACAGTTACATGTAATCTGTTACTCATTTTTTCAACATCAGCCCTAGTTGCTCATGTAGGATTAGTGTGATTTATGTTTATTATTTAAAAGTGTCTGATTATTAAAGATACACTTCTGCCACAGTTATACTCGTAAAATGTTAACATCCGAGTGACCTATTTTTAAACTTCAGAACTTGAGGCGGAGGAGACGTATTTGACGGTACACACCACACTCCATGTTGTTCTTTCCCTGCTCACTTATTAATAATTCAAGAGCAAAGACCGAATAACATCAACCATCAGGGATTGGACGTATTATGTTTATCCTCAATATTATCACTGATTATCACAGATGAGAAAATGGTACCTTGTATGAAAGGGTATCACCAGCATGTGTAACATTTTTACAACTGATGTAAATAATGTAATCAGGTTGCAAAAAAGCAGCATAGATACGATAGTGTAGTATTAATTACCAATCCTGATAGTAATAAAATGGGGATTATTGAGAATGCAGCTGATTTACATATCTTTCACAGGACATCATAAACAAACAGTATGTTTATGAAGCTTAAAAGTAATTTATTTTAAGTCTGTCTTCTATCCATGTTTTATCATAAAGGTCACTAGGATTTCTGAGAATAGATAAGTTGAGGTTCGTCATTTGGAGTTAAAATCCATCAACCGCTTTATTATATTACGCGTCAGGCACGTATTCAAGAATAATCTCATCTCTTTGTCCTAATCATTTTGGGAACCACATTGTATGGTAATTGGTTAAAGATTCCAAAAGTATCACAAGTTAAGTGTATCAAATTAATCTATTTAACATTGTTATATTGTTATATAGAGATACACCTGGTCCTAAAGTTTTCACTGCCTCTACGAGTTTGCATTTAGACTTATATCTCAACCTCTAGTTCCCTCTATCTAACTCACATCATTCTACCCACATTACTAATTCAACGTTGTATGTAGATCCACAAACCCTTCGCGCGACTCACCTCTTTATATCCACTATAAACTTTTTACGACTACTTTGTGAGCACAATATGGTGTGGAACTAATAACCACTAAGGACGCTTAGAGAACCATGTCAGATTATACAGTAAAATACTGAGGACTAACTGAATTTTCTGACTTTTAGTATAAATTAAGGTTACATAATAATTATATTGGATCCTTATCCCCTAGGTAGCTTATGCTCACTGAAATTATACAAAATATCACATTAAGTGTCACGTAAGTTATATTGTTATTCGAGGTAGTACCTCTCTCTCCTCAAAGACACAATTCGGCTACATAGTTATTTTTAAGGTATATCAACAAAACTGTTATTGCTGATGCATGTAAACCACATAAGGTACCCCTAGATAATCTCAACAATGTAAAACCTTATAATCATTCCTAGGGAGTCCTGTTCCTATCGAGCGTATGGAAAGCACAGTGTTTGGAAGGGAAACTTATATAACGACTTAGATCTATATTCGCCATAAAGTGATTTGCATCCACCAATATATTATTTTGCACATTACAATTAATTCATTGGCCACCGACACTACAGGAGAGACCGGTTATGTAGCGAGGGTATTGATAGGTCAGTGTTCGAACAAAAGCAGCTCAGCCTCCTGTCACAAGATATCACAGTAACTAGATGTTATGAATATAAAAAAACCCGTAAGAATCAATTTAGTAATACCATTACAATGTATTTATGCAAGCAATTTTATGTTGTGTAGTTGAAAACACGAGACTCATACTTGGGATGATGCCATATAACAAACTAAAACTGGATTGTTAATCATCACTAAGTCTGATTTTTGGTGTGTACCCCTAGAAAACCAATATATATATCTTATTATTAATTGAAAGTAGCGAGAAAAGATTATCTGTAATGACCAATGGAGAAGATCGGTTAGAAATCCAAAATAAGACTGTGGCACGATATACAAAAAAAACCAAACTTTCAACACCTGGGGGGGTCTTTTTTTCAACACACAGACAACCCTCGTTAAAACTAGTTCAGCCCGTTTTTTCAACATCAGCCCTAGTTGCTCATGTAGGATTAGTGTGATTTATGTTTATTATTTAAAAGTGTCTGATTATTAAAGATACACTTCTGCCACAGTTATACTCGTAAAATGTTAACATCCGAGTGACCTATTTTTAAACTTCAGAACTTGAGGCGGAGGAGACGTATTTGACGGTACACACCACACTCCATGTTGTTCTTTCCCTGCTCACTTATTAATAATTCAAGAGCAAAGACCGAATAACATCAACCATCAGGGATTGGACGTATTATGTTTATCCTCAATATTATCACTGATTATCACAGATGAGAAAATGGTACCTTGTATGAAAGGGTATCACCAGCATGTGTAACATTTTTACAACTGATGTAAATAATGTAATCAGGTTGCAAAAAAGCAGCATAGATACGATAGTGTAGTATTAATTACCAATCCTGATAGTAATAAAATGGGGATTATTGAGAATGCAGCTGATTTACATATCTTTCACAGGACATCATAAACAAACAGTATGTTTATGAAGCTTAAAAGTAATTTATTTTAAGTCTGTCTTCTATCCATGTTTTATCATAAAGGTCACTAGGATTTCTGAGAATAGATAAGTTGAGGTTCGTCATTTGGAGTTAAAATCCATCAACCGCTTTATTATATTACGCGTCAGGCACGTATTCAAGAATAATCTCATCTCTTTGTCCTAATCATTTTGGGAACCACATTGTATGGTAATTGGTTAAAGATTCCAAAAGTATCACAAGTTAAGTGTATCAAATTAATCTATTTAACATTGTTATATTGTTATATAGAGATACACCTGGTCCTAAAGTTTTCACTGCCTCTACGAGTTTGCATTTAGACTTATATCTCAACCTCTAGTTCCCTCTATCTAACTCACATCATTCTACCCACATTACTAATTCAACGTTGTATGTAGATCCACAAACCCTTCGCGCGACTCACCTCTTTATATCCACTATAAACTTTTTACGACTACTTTGTGAGCACAATATGGTGTGGAACTAATAACCACTAAGGACGCTTAGAGAACCATGTCAGATTATACAGTAAAATACTGAGGACTAACTGAATTTTCTGACTTTTAGTATAAATTAAGGTTACATAATAATTATATTGGATCCTTATCCCCTAGGTAGCTTATGCTCACTGAAATTATACAAAATATCACATTAAGTGTCACGTAAGTTATATTGTTATTCGAGGTAGTACCTCTCTCTCCTCAAAGACACAATTCGGCTACATAGTTATTTTTAAGGTATATCAACAAAACTGTTATTGCTGATGCATGTAAACCACATAAGGTACCCCTAGATAATCTCAACAATGTAAAACCTTATAATCATTCCTAGGGAGTCCTGTTCCTATCGAGCGTATGGAAAGCACAGTGTTTGGAAGGGAAACTTATATAACGACTTAGATCTATATTCGCCATAAAGTGATTTGCATCCACCAATATATTATTTTGCACATTACAATTAATTCATTGGCCACCGACACTACAGGAGAGACCGGTTATGTAGCGAGGGTATTGATAGGTCAGTGTTCGAACAAAAGCAGCTCAGCCTCCTGTCACAAGATATCACAGTAACTAGATGTTATGAATATAAAAAAACCCGTAAGAATCAATTTAGTAATACCATTACAATGTATTTATGCAAGCAATTTTATGTTGTGTAGTTGAAAACACGAGACTCATACTTGGGATGATGCCATATAACAAACTAAAACTGGATTGTTAATCATCACTAAGTCTGATTTTTGGTGTGTACCCCTAGAAAACCAATATATATATCTTATTATTAATTGAAAGTAGCGAGAAAAGATTATCTGTAATGACCAATGGAGAAGATCGGTTAGAAATCCAAAATAAGACTGTGGCACGATATACAAAAAAAACCAAACTTTCAACACCTGGGGGGGTCTTTTTTTCAACACACAGACAACCCTCGTTAAAACTAGTTCAGCCCGAGTACAATTATTTTAATATTCAAAGAGATATTTCTCAAGTGTCCTGTTGCTGATGTGCGATGTGTTTTTCCCTGTTAAAAAGAGTTAGATATGGATTATTGTAATAAAGTTATAGCCGTTATAAGAAGGATATTGATTGAAGACCCTGACAGTATATATTTTCTTAATAAGCTTCTTGTAGCTCATAGCTCAGTTGTCATCAGATCATCACAACTGAGCTACCTCCATGAAGACTGTAAAATGTGAGTTAAACCTGCAGAAGTAAATGGGACTTGAGTTACGTTTTTTAAATCAAACTAATATTTTCAAGATAATCTCCCACACTCAACTTTCCTGGTGCTTTAAATAACTACAGCACCAATTCATTTAGTCAATAATATCCAATAACCTTTGTGGTGCGCAGTTACACCAACAGCCTACAAACATGTGTGTGTCGGTGTCGCGAAACGGAGGCGGAGTGAGAGGTCTCCTGGTTTTGGCTCCTCTCTGCTCCAGATCAGGCGAGGAGGCTATAAAAGCCAATCAGAGCCGCTGGTGCAAACTACAGCCTCTGCATCGCGACTGGAAATAAAGAGCATTAAAACTTATTATTTAATCCCAATCCTTCACCCTAGAACAACACTATTAATATATGTTTACATTTATTGTATAGACTTGTTTCTTGTTTTACATCCTCCTCCTCTTCCTCAGATTTATTGTGTAGATTTATATTACATGTATATGCTGCTGCACTCTTTCCTATTAAAAGCACATGAGGAGTGAACTACACATCCCGAGGTGCTCCTGATAACCCCTCCGGTGTGTGTGTGTGTCTCTATTGGACTACCAGGGTGCTTTTGTTGAACCGGAGGAAGAGGGAGCTAGAGATTATTATTAAGAAGAAGGCTGCACATCGGAGAGGAGGGGGAGCGAGAACTGAACATTATCTGTCTGTAGCAGGGTTTTCTCTAAATGCTCCGGCAGCCTACATTGAGGAAGAGCCAAGCTTTGGGATTGGGCAGCGAGCAGATAGCGTAACACCCCTCCTCCCTCTCAGTAGAGAATTGCGTTAAAACGAAAAAGGAAAGGCCTGCGCTTTATCTATATTACGGGATTTTTATTTTTGATTTTTCCCCCTTATAGATTAAACGAGGAAGCGTTGCTGGCTGGTGTATGTGTTTAGAATGGGACCCGCTGAAGGTACTGGCTGTTGTTTTTTTTGTTTTTCTTTTAATTTCCCTGCATGTCTCGAGTTCGGCATCTATACAATCTGTGCAGCTCTTTTCGCTCTCTCCTCTTCACAGATAAGCGTGTTTCACCATGGCTGCTGCATGTTGTTGTGCCCCCCTGTACTCCTCCTCCTCCTCCTCTTCTTCCTCTTCTCCTCCCCGCACCTCTTTCTCCACACCGACCGCTTTTCGGCCGTGTGTTTCTCCCCCGCGGAGCCGATGGAGGTTTTAATCACGGCAGACAATTTGATTTAAAGGGGCAAAGGCAGCCATATTGGGCAGTGGAACGTTAGCCTAGCCAGCGTTAGCTCGCTTTTTTTTTTTTTCTTTCATCTCGTTCCATGTGTGACGCGCACGAACGGAACACTGCGAACGTTCGGTGGCGCGTGCTTGGAGACAAACGGTCGTGTCCCCCGTGCCGTGTTCGTTTCACCGACCGTTAAAAACGGTTAACGTCTCTTCTGTTCTGAGGCTTTTGGTTGCCAGGCAGCTAGCTCCGGGCTAGCATCGCAGAAAGCTATAAGATCATTCAGTGAAAACATGTTTGTCTGCGCAGTCGTGTATATAATATAATATAAAATATATATATATATATATATATAACCACACAGGCTGTAGCTAAGTATTAATGTTGACCACAGCGGATATGAAACCCTAAAATAACACCACAAGTCGATATATGTGGCCAGTGACCGTTAGTTGACACCTTTATGCGTGTTTACATCACCGTTATCCACCTTTGGGCAACGCTGAGCAGCCCGAGTCTGTTCAATTCAACCACAGCCAGTGTACTCACTGAGCAGCCGTAACACTTTAAAACCGGATCAATTAATCACTAGATATTTAAATTGTCAAGTTAAATAAAGAGGAGCGGGGAAACTGGACACTGGTAGCTGCTCTTTGTTTTGTTTGGGATAGCAGGCCACCATGTGTTTGTGTTGATGAAGTTAAAATAAACAACTCAAAAATGATCTATAGTTTGTGGAAAGAGGCACCACACAGATGATTAATGGCTATCAATGAGGAGGCTGTGTAAAGTTATCAGGCAGAAGCACAAACTGGAGTTTGTTTTCTGTTTTGAGAGCAAGTTTAAGATGTGTGATGGTGATTTTGGGAAGTGGTGACCATAAAAGTCCACTTATTGTCCACTTATTGTCCACTGGTATCTAACATCCAGACAGCACTGTGGGTTTATCGCACTAACAATCCTTTTTCTTTACAGATTCATTTGTTGAGTATTTCATTTTCATTTATCTATAAAATTTGGGGCAATCGTCTGACAGTCCAAAGTTACCACTATATAAGTCTTAACAAACCACCCAATAATCACATTTGAGAGGCAGGAAGCAGTGATTTTTTTTATTTTTTTTGCCAGTTTTGTTTGAAAGTGATTATGAAAATTAATCTACTAAATGTTTCCGCTCTTGGGTTTATTAGGAGCTGAAGTTGGATTGGAGAGATACTGTATGTATGCTCTGGATGATACAACACGTCACATAAAGCATAAAGGCCGCTGATAGGCAATTATTGTGTTTAACGCACATTTGTCTGTAAATATCCACCACTAAAGCACAGTGTTAAATCAAATTGTAAGAGCAGGTGGTACGTTTTTTTACAAGACCATTTTTGAATTATTGGTTTTATTGTTTTAACATTGTCGATATGAACAGGAAAGACCGAATATAACATGCAGCAAACGTCCCTCGCTGGACTCAAAGTGGGGATGTCGTATTTATATTTTATGCATGCATGCATCTTACCTACGAGGTCACCGGGAGGCTCCGGTCCTACAGTTTTACCTTATCTAGAGGCTGTGGTGTACAGGTTTATGTACATTATTATTATTATTATTATTATTATTATCATTATTATACATTTATGTTTAATTAAATTACCACAAACCAAATGACACACGGTGAACCAGGGGTTAGGGTATTATGACAGAATAGGAGAACTGGCTGGTTTCTGGATTCTGTGGATGAAATATTTTGAATCTGTCTGCAGTCGGCACTGTATCTGATGCACATACACGATGCGTAGAGAGTGGCAGAGTACATCTGATACATGTCAAGCTGCTGCTACTTCGTGTTCTGTCATTTCTTAGGGCTTCGTAGAGAAAGATGATCTTGAACAAGGTATTTGAGTCGTCAGCACGGTGTGGAGTTGTTGCAGTCATAATGATCTAATCCTGTCTGTGCCTCATTTTAATTGTATACGTCTGCCAACAGGTCCAGTCAAAGAAAAAGACAGTTAAGGATGCAGGAGCCCAACAATGGATTTCTCCTTCTCTTTCATGCAAGGGATCATGGGAAATACAATTCAGCAACCCCCTCAGCTCATTGACTCAGCCAACATCAGACAGGAAGGCACCTGTGACACCGGCAGTGACCCGGGCGAGGATGGTGGACCCTCCTACGATGCTGCCCTGGATGCAGAGTTTTCCTACCCGCCTTCGGCCTCGGAGGACATGTCGCAGGTCTCCAACGGCTACCCGCCGGGTCTGGGAATGTACGAGCCGCAGGCCAAGTTCTCGATGTACTCGCAGTTTCCCAACGGCTCGGCTAACGGCTACGGGGCCATACGGAGCTACGGAGAGCACGGCCTCATGCCGGGGGAGGGGACGGTCCTGAGAGGTCCTGGCCTCCACGAGAGACCTTTGTCTCCTGTGTCTCCCCCTCTGCCCACACATCACCCACACCTCCACCACCATCACCATCACCATCTCCCCCATCACCACCACCACACACACCACTTCCACTCAAACCCGCCACATATACAAACCCACCCGCACCCACACAGTCCTCCGCCGCCGCCGCTGCCCTCCCAGCACCACTTGTCCCAGACGCCTCACATCATGACCCACACTCTCCCGCCTCCTCCCCCATTACACCTGCCTTCCTCCAGTCCTCCGCCCTCCCTTGTGGACAGTACCCCTTCTTCTCAACCCTCTCATGCCCCGTCCAACACCCCCGGTGGGGTGCTGAAAAAGACCAGCTCTCCAGAGATCAAACTGAAGATCATAAAGACGTATCAGAACGGAAAAGAGCTGTTTGAATCTGCGCTGTGTGGAGACCTGCTGCAAGAACTGCAGGTAATGCATTCAGATACACACACACACACACACACACACACACACACACACACTGTTTCTATAGCATAGGAATGTATAATCTTCTGTATGTTATGAAATTTAAAAAACACGTATACTTAATGTTAAAGCTGAAATGAACAGTTGCATAATCAATCAGTCAATCAACAGAAAAGTAACTGGCAACAATATTTGTTCATTGTTTAAGTGATTTTTCTTGAAAAAATACTAAATATACTTTGGTTCCTGCTTCTCACATTTAAGGATCAGCTGTTTATCTCAGTTTTGTTTCATTGTAAAAATGCAGAGGACATTTATTTACTAATATAAACAATAATAAACAAGTGATTGATTATTCGGGGGAAATAATCTGGAATTAAACTGATTATAAAAAATAATCCTTGAGTGGACAAAAGTTCTCAACTCAAGGCCCACTTATCAGCTTTTAGACATATTTCACAGTTTTCATCAATGTGAGCCTCTTGGCTTCTTCTTGCTGTGCATGCACATTTTAGGACTGCAATGTTAATCTCAACTTTATATTTATTTTTAAAACCTTAAAAACTACTCCTGAAGGCATTGTAGATTAAGTCAGACTTTATACTCAAGTTAATTAAAAGAGAGAAAAAATATCGTAGTCTGAATCTTTCTCACACTGTTTATAGATAACTTACATTAGATAATACAGTTTATTTATCTGAGACAATAAACATAAAGAAAGGACTGAGATGTCTGAGGCGTTGCACAGAGACACTGCAAACAGCAAGATTTAAACTCAGAACAGAGTAACCAGAAGTATAATTATATATAGTTAGTGCCTCAACTAATAATTATTGAATAAACAATTACTTTCTCTTTTAATTAATTACTTGTAAAAAAAATAATTAAATTACACGTTTCTGGAGTCCGAGCTGCCTGTTTGTCCAAACAATATTCCCTAACCCAAAATGTACTTTTATATAATCTTTACTTTTTGTCAGCTGGAACCAGCATCGTTTGTTTACCTTGAACAATGATCCATTATCAAAATCATTGATTAATTTTCTGTCAATAGATTAATTGACTGTAAAATTCAGCTCTACGTGCTAACAGCATGTCTTACATTACATTACATTACATAGCAGTGTATATTGAACAACACAAAATTACTTTTTAACTCTAATTTGTCCAATTAAAATTCCTGAGGAATTGTTACACTGTGAGCGTCTTAGTTTACTTTTAATCATATTCTAATTAACAGAACTTCAGACGTGTTTATCTGAGGAACGTTTGATATCAGCAGACAGAGAGATCCATTTGTGTGTTACTAAAAGCAAAAAAAAAGAAGAAAAGATAACTGATGTCCTTTTTCTATTTTACTCAGAAGGAGTCTCAGAAGAACGAGGCCGCTCAGATGCAGCGCAGACATGAGAGGAAGAAGGAGAAGAGGAAAAAGAGTGCGAGGCTGCAGCTGCAGGTCCAGGAACAGAGTCTGGACGAGAGCCAAACACAGGCAGGTACCACGGGCCAGACGGAGGACATCCACATCCAGCCCCAGCCGATAGAAACACCTCCAGTGCAGACGGAGAAGCCTCAGAAGACCGTTATCAAAACTGAACCAAAGACGCCGAAGGCAAGGGCTCAACTGTTCGCTCTCCGTAGTTTGAATTCTTTGCACACATATCACTGCAGATTACCGTAAAGACACAACAACACACTTTTACAATCCAAAACAGAGCGGTGACTTGTCTGTGTTCACGTTTAGGTTCCGAAGGTCCATCATCCATCAGTGATCCAAGAGACGGGCTTCTGTAAGGAGTTTGTGATTGGAGATCTGGTGTGGTCCAAAGTGGGCACCTACCCCTGGTGGCCCTGCATGGTCTCCTCCGACCCACAGATGAAGGTCCACACTCGCATCAACACCAGAGGTACGAGCGCACGTGCACCAAAAATCACTCCCAGTCACTCACACGTGTATGGAAGTGGAAGCACAGACGCCACAGCTTGTTTTCCTTCCTCTGTGTCTGTGCAGGTCACAGGGAGTATCACGTCCAGTTCTTTGGCAGTGTCGCTGAGCGGGCCTGGATCCATGAGAAGAGGATAGTCATGTACCAGGGGAGGCAACAGTTTGATGAGCTTCAGGCTGAGACTCTGCGTAAAGCCTCAAACCCTGTAGAGAAACACAAAGTACGTATGAATGCATCTAGGAAATATTATCAGGCTTTATATGTGTTGTTTTTCTGTACACCACAGATGTATGTTCAAAATGTGTGCAGTAAATAATTGTATGGGATTAGTAAAGAGGCAATCTCATCATATATAACAGATATAGAAAGGATTACAACAACAGATCTGTAATTGTATTTGATCCATATCGGCAACACTTAAAAAAACATTGTTCTCCCATAATCAGGACATTGTAATTATATAGAAGAGTCTCTGTCCTGATGATGAAAATGTGCTTTAATAAGACAGGGACAGCAACTGTCAGTGGCTGTGAAAGAGGTCATTTGGCTCCCAAAAAACTCTGTTGTAAACTTACTGCCAGTGCGCTGTTGGTTAAGCTATCGCGTGCCAAAGCTGGCCTACGGTTCCTGAGCCCTGGATTACAGTATTAGTAGAAGTGACACCTGATTTATTCTCGACTTTTAAGATCAGTCATGAAACAGTGTAATACAGTTAAAATATAAATATATCTTATCAAGAGATTTTTCAAGAGCACCTGCCTGTTATTTAAGCATGGTTATGTATCAGTGTTTTATTTTCAATATACATTTATTTATATATTTATATTTTGAAAGAATAATTAGCAGCTCTTTAGCATTTTCTTGTGACTTTCTATCAGTGGAAGCATATTCTCAGCTGTCCTCTCCACAAGAAGAACTTATTCACTGTATAAATGACTTAATGGAATTTTATTTTGTTAACTCATTGGATTTTGACACTTTTATAAAACATCTGTGTTTATAGGACACGATGTATTTTCCTTAACTCCTGTACATTCTCTAAATAACTCGCCAAATTGAAGG
>NW_023339718.1:14490629-14507016 GCF_004916995.1 Morone saxatilis
CTTGTATGTAATTAGGGTGAATTACAGTGAGCAGTGTCCTCTGACAGCAGACGACAACAATCTTTAATCTTTAAAATTTGGGCTAAAATATTTAAAAATTTAAAAAAATAACTTGGTACAATTGNNTTCTGAAGCCTATCCCTCAGCGGGAGCGTTCTCAGTGGGAGGTGGGTGTGGGCCACGCAGAGGACGCCTTCGTGATGACGCGGCAGGAGCGGATCGACAACTACACCTTCATCTACGTTGACCCGGACCCTAATGAAACCCCGCCCAGCAAGAAACCCAACATCCGAGCTGAGAAACGAAGCCGGCGCTCCAGCGGTTCGCTCAGTAAGAAGGAAGACGGAGGAGTGAAGTCACCTGACAGAGAGCAGCCACCACGGAGGCAGATGCCACGCAGACAGTGTAGTATTTCAAACGCAGACGACAACACAATATCCCAAGCCGCAAATGAAGAGAAGAACCAGAGGGGGGACCAGCGTAAGACCAGCTCCCCAAAGCAGAACTCCGGTTGTGATGCACGAGCGCGGCAGGACTCACCGCCACCGGTCAGGGCCTGGAAAACGGCAGCCGCCAGAAAGCTGCTGCCTCTCTCCATCACCATGAAGAGGCTCAATGTGGAGATCACAAAGTGTGACTGGCCTCTCCTGCAGAAAAAAGCTGCTGCGTCTCCGAAAAAAGACAAAGAAGAAGAGAAGGAGGAGAGAGTGGAGAGAGAAGCCAGGCAGCCCGACCTGGGATACTGCTCCCCCGAGGTTGGTGTGACTCAGGAAGACAGAAAAATGTATACACAACAAAGTTAACCTGTAGGAGTGTTTTTAAATGTTGATGCTTTTATCAGGACAGCAGAGCCAAACCTGAGCCCAGTCCTGAGGAGGAGGAAGATGGGGACGAAGGGGAGGAAGAGGGGGAGGAGAGGAGAGGCTCCCCCGCCAGTCGGAGGAGCGAAGAGGGAGGAATGCAGCTGACGTCCTCTCCTGGATCCCACCACAGTAGTCCACACGGTTGGTAGAACACAGACATGCAGGGCCTTTGTTTTCACAAGTATTATAAGATATAAATCTCATTATTTTTCTGTGTTTTCAGGCTCTCAGGAGAGGAAGCTGCAGCGGCGGTCAGTCAGGAGCAGGTCTGAGTCAGAGAGAGGCAGCGATCCCGTCCCTAAGAAGAAAACCAAAAAGGACCAGGTATCAGATAACGCACTATACATTGTCAGCTGTCACATACATGCAAAATTGCCCCAAATATAGCATTGATGGGGGCGTGTTGCTTAAGGTTAGACAATGAAATACGATTCAGGCACTCTGGTAGTTCTTTGTATGAGACCTCTGTATCAGTACACCTGTTGAAGTGAAGGAGGAGACTTCATTATTTTGCTAAATGTTCTCCTGAACGTGGCCTTGCAAGACTTTCCACCACGATAACTTACGTTAAACCACCTCCACAGGCGGAGATGGCTCCTGAGACCACACTGAGGACAGGCTCACAGAAAGGTATGAGTACCTTATTTCACGCCTCCTGTAACCCTCTGCAGTGGGAACTCCTTATACTAAAGTGAAATCCATCTTTTTTTAAATTTCCCCCCCACCTGTGTGATCCTCTAGGAGCCAGTGAGATCTCAGATGCCTGCAAGCCCCTGAAGAAGCGAAGCAGAGCTTCAACAGATGTGGAGATGGCTTCTTCTCAGTACAGAGACACCTCTGATTCTGACTCAAGAGGCCTCAACGATCCACAGGTACAATAAGAAAACATGTACAGAAATACCCACAAACTTAAAGAGGAAATACAGTTTGTCCTGCGCACAGAATATGTATAAACATACATCCAGAGGTAAAGTCAGAATATACATACAGTATTTGCCTTACTTGGAGAGATGTTTCTAGCACATAGTGCAGAATTTATAAGACAGTAAAATAGTCCTTGAAAGCATTTTTTATTTCTGTATTTTCAGAAATGAGAAAAACAAAACAAAAAACAAGAGTTGTTTTGTGAAGTAATTAATTAAGGCAAGGTTGGTTTTTTTTTTTTTTAAGGAAAACTGGCAAAGATTCAGTGATTCCAGCTTCTCGGATGTGAATAATTTATTATTTTATTTTATTGATTGTAATCTGAATATCTTGGGGTTCTGTAATATTGGTTGGACACAGGAAGACCTCTCCACTGGCTCTTGGAACTTGCGATGGGGATTTTCTTACTATTTGCTGACATTTTATGGACGGAACCATCAGGTTATCAAGAAAAGTATTCAAAGACTAATTAATAATGGGAAATAATCATTAGTTGCAGTGCTGATTACACCGTGTATTAGCCTGGATATCCATACACTTGAGAGAGTAGTTGAACACGGCTGGTGTGTTAGTTGCGTCTTTTGCTTTGTACAAATAGATTCTTTCACACAAAACACATCAACAACTTGCTCTTTTTTCCATCTCACAGGGTTTATTTGGGAAGAGTCTTGACAGTCCAGCAGCAGCAGATGCAGATGCTTCAGATACTCAGTCCGTGGACTCTGGATTGTCCCGTCAGGACAGCAGCACCGGCAAGAGAGACACCGTCTGCCAGGTCAGCGCTGCTCATGAGTCCCTTTGCTTTCTTTTAAAAATCTTACAGGTGTTGAGTCTCATATGATGTTCCAACCGTCTTTCTCTGCGTGTTTGTGCGTAGATCTGCGAGGTGTATGGAGATGGTTTGGTGGTGTGTGAAGGGGACTGCAACAGACAGTTTCACCTGGAGTGTCTTGGTCTGACGTCCCTACCTGAAGGCAGATTCACCTGCTTAGAATGTAGAAATGGTGAGTGGATATCAGGATTCAGCTTCACTATCACATCTGTTGTGTTTGGCTTTTTTTAACTATCCAGACTCTCTCTCTCATTCTGTCTCTAGGCAATCATCCTTGTTTTAGCTGTAAAACGGCGGGCCGCGAGGTGACGCGCTGCTCTGTGTCTGGATGTGGTTGTTACTACCATGAGGATTGTGTCCGTAAACTCCCCGGCGCCACCAGCAGTCCAGGCGGAGGCTTCTGCTGCCCCCAGCACAGCTGCTCTACCTGCTGTCTGGAGAGAGACTTGCAACGAGCCAGTAAAGGTAAAGACGATATTGTGCAGCTTTTCCTACAGAATATTTGGTGACTTAAAACATCCGGTTCCACCTCAAACTGAAAGTGCTCTATTTGATGTGAGGTGAGGGCATCTGCACGCTGCAGACCATTATAAAGTAACTGCCATGTTCCTGGAAATGTCTTTAGATGATGGTGCATTATCCTGCTGGAAATATATTGAGAAAGGGGAAAAAAAGGAGGATGGACTCTGTTTGCAACAGAAATGACCCTCAGGTGTTAAGCTGCGACACCATCAAGTACAATTTATACCTTTGACACCAGGCAGGATTAATGTTGTCTGATTCTGATAATACTGTAAGTGCTACATGTGGATTGATAGAAAAGCTGGAAAGCAAGTAAAAGAAACCTAAAAGTCAGACTTTTTGCAGCCTATGCATTTCTTACATAGTGTATATGTATATATGTATATGTATATGTGTGTATGTATATGTGTGTATGTATGTATGTATGTATGTATGTATGTATGTATATATATATATATTATATTATATTATATTATATTATATTATATTTTCTTAAAACCCCTCAAAGGGTCATCTCAAATAATATCCTTCAGTGAATTATGTTATATATGTATACTGTGTTTGAGTATTAGTATGTAGAGTGAATCCCAATAGAAGATCATAGTTTTATGGTTAAGAAATAATAATTATAATTGTCTATACAGTCTATAACAGTGGCTCCAAATCTTTTCGGTGTTTTTAGCAGAGATATTTCCCTACTAAGCTTCTCAGACGGTTTAATTTAAGTAACTGTTTGATTCCCAAAAAGGTAAAATTATCAAATATTTCTCACAAAAAATCAAAGTAAGAAAAGTGTATTTGCATAGCAGAACTTAGTTTTTTCTTCTTGTCAGTCCCATTAAACGTCCCACAACCCTCCAGATTATTCTTCCATCCATTGGGATCCTTAAGCTTTGGTCACACTGCATGACTTTTGAAGTTGTCAGATCTCTGTACTGTTCACTCTACACAACGTTCAGTCTGGGAGTTGTTGTGGTGGTTTTCACACTACATGATCAGCAACAGGGGTGTCCACACGCCCTAAGAGATATTTTAGAACGAGTGACTCAAACTATGTTTAATTATGATTCAGTATCATTAGGTTGAGAACCAGCGGTGCAAAACATCAAATCTTCAGTGTCGAACCATGTTTTTGCCTTTTTGTGTTCAAGTACAATGAAGCAAGGAGGAAAAATTCAAATTCAAACGCTAACAACTGAAGCCACCAAATAACGTACCAAGTGTTCACATTTTTCCCTTCAGATTTCCTTTAATTACAGCTGCAACCCATAAAGGAATCTGACCTAATTTATGATAAAAACTCCTTTTCACAGCTCTGCGCGTGCTGTACTGCCGTGGTTCCCAACCTTTTTTTCTTACGGGACCCATTTTCTATCGTTGACTAAACTAGCGAGCCCTGACTAAGTGATACATTTTATGGATATTTCATATTATATTCAATACATCACAGTAACAATAGAGAACAACTTTAAAACTGTACAATGAACCCAAATAGTTCAGTTTTCATCAGTTTTCCTGATATTTATACACAATTCTCTGTCGGTATTATGTATTTTTATTATTTTTAACAATCATACAAACTTAATAGGCTACTTTTTTGACATATTCAGTGTTTTCTTCGTATTGCTCTATCAGCTCTGTGGTTGTTTGAACTTTTCTAATGCAGGACGAGTCTGTTTATCAGAGAGTGAAGGCTCTGTGAATGTAGCTTGTGTTCAGGTCTTCAAAGTTTAGATCTTAAATAATAATCTAAACATTTAAAAATAACGATTTCATTTAGTTTTCTTCACAGAAACAAATGAAATGCTGAGATATAGGCCTACTGTGTAATTTATTAAAAAAATCAGTTTTTTTTTTGACTATTTTTATTATCAAGAAGGCCCCGTGAAGCTTTGGCTACCCCAAGTGAAGGTCCCAACCCCTATTTTGGGAACCAGGGCTGTACCGTATCACAACTACAGGACTTGTCTGACGGAGGGAACAGTTCACAAAAACATATGAAGTGACCACTGAGTCTAAACGTCAGAAGCTTGGTTACAAAACAACCACTGAGTCCTCTCCTCTGCTTCCCATCCAGGTCGTCTGATGCGTTGTATCCGCTGTCCGGTGGCCTATCACACGGGAGACAGCTGCGTGGCGGCGGGCAGCGTCGTCCTCACCCATCACATCATGATCTGCAGCAGCCACGGCAGCGCCAAGAGGAACGGCCTCCTTACCTCTCCTGTCAATGTGGGCTGGTGCTTCCTGTGTGCCAGAGGTAAGCTCCCACACTAACGGCCTTCCTCTCCCACAGCCGTGATCCACCAAGTGACCCTGAACACACTTTTGCTCCCCCTGGCTGATTTCAAACCGCAAGATCAGTTCTTCTTATTTGCATTTCACATTGGAGGAACCTGATCAGCCTCCATGATTGTAGTCTTTTCATCTTTTTTTGGGGAGTTGAACTATTTTTTGATAAGTCACAACTGCAGTAACATCTCATGAGTGAAAACTGAAACCTCACATACTTTTGTTTAGATATTTTATCTTTTAATATTACATGTTTCATGTTTGACATTGTTGTTCATGAAGTAGCATCGCTGTGAAATGTATTGTTTGTTTTCCATCCCGATACTAATACTTTGAATGAACCAGGCTGTTACGCTGCACTCCACTTAAAAGAATCCCATCTGTCCTGGATGGTGATGAATACAAGATTTACCCTTTTTTTTTCTTTTAATTACTTTTAACCAGTTTAGATCTGATGTTTTGCCTGTTTGAACAACAAGTTGAGTGCACTGTTTGGCCTCTTTGTGTTGGGACAAACTTTGTTTTACTTGTTTCTTCTGTGTGTGTGCGTGTGTGTGAGACAGACTGTGCGTGTGTTTGTTCTTTCTCTTCTTTTTGTGAATTTTTGGGTAATTTCGAGTTTGACTGCGGCTCACCCCCGTCTCTTCCTGTGTGTCTTGTGTAGGGCTGTTAGTGCAAGACCTTACTGACACCATATTAAGTTCATATGCCTATAAGTCCCACTACCTTCTGACTGAGTCAAATCGTGCTGAGTTGAAATTACCTATGATTCCCTCTCCTTCGTCAGCTACCAAAAAGAATGTTGGGAAAGGTAACTGCACAGTTTTTCTCTTTCTCCTTTGTCCCACTGGTCTGTGTTTTGTGTTGTGCCTGCTCCCTTCTGATTTAGTTTCCCTTTTGTACGCATCTTTCATTTCAAAGCCTTGAGGTGCAACATTTAATTAACTGGTTAAATGTGCAGTTAATTTTAATGCAGAGTGGCGCAAAGTAACCTCAGCCAAGTTCCCTAACACATTAACAGATAACAGTGGGCCTCATGCAAGAACAGTTCTGTATTATTAATAATAAACTTATTATAAATTGGTCTTTTTTTACAGACATTTTGACATGTCACTGTAGGAAAAGCTGGTGGTTGGTGTAAACAACCGAATTAATTCAATTTAGCTGCTTCAATTTCAGTGTCCTGTTATTGTGCATGTTGGCTCACTGTCCCACTGTCTCACTGGGACACCTGAACAAAACAGAGCAATTGTGAACATTATTAATAACACCTGTGTTTTTCCAGTTATGACGAGTTAAAATGTCTGCTGTGAAAAGGGCTTGTCGCCTGTGAATGTCACCTGTTCACTGAATCATCATTCGCATAATTCATCCTCCTGACTCACTATATAAGGCCGTCTGCTCCACTTTATTTGTGGGCAACTTTCATTCAACAACAAAAAGAAAAGCTTAAAGTCCTGCTGTCAGAAATCATCAAACAAAAACTGAACACGTTTATCAGTGTCAGTAGTGTTATTAGAGACTATTGTTAATATTGTCATGTGATCTAAGCAGTGCTGTACTGGAACAAAGAAATAAATATCATTTTTAATTTAATTTAACGCCGGCCACAGCCTTACTCAGCTGGTGTCACCTGGGTCACGTGACAACAGATATAATAACCACTGCCTCTGTTGTTGGAAGTGAACTTTGAGTTAATTTTTATCACAGTATGTCTGCTCCCAAGGCCAAGAATAAACCTCCACATTCAGAAATGGGAGACAGTCAAGGGGATGGTATTCAGTAGGTGATATTAGACCATTAATAAATCGTATAAAGTCTTTTTAAACTAGTTAAAAAAAAATTGGAAAGCTTTGATGATTTTAGCTCACTTCTGCATCACATTTAATCAGCACATTAATTGAGATTAAGTCATTATGATTCTCATTATCAGGGCTGGCCTAAGTGTGGCCCGCAGGCCAAAGTTGGCCCGCCATACGGTTCGCTTTGCCCCACCAGATGTATTTAGCGGCAATCTTGAGCATGGTGGGGAAAATTGAGCAGGAAGTCAGCCAATTAAGGGAACTAAGGACCAGTAACATTCTGCATTTTAATACAATAGGTGTTTGCTTTTGGCCTGTTGTCCACCATAAAGTTTAAGTTATGCCCTCCAAGGGAAAAAGTTTGTTAAACAAGCATTATTACTTCTTGTGGAGAAACACAGACTATCTGTACATGGCTTGTTCAAGAGATCTGGACGGCTTGTGAATTTCGTTCATGCCTTATAAATAATTCTAAGCACAAGAAAAGTTCTCGTAAATCACTTGTACATTAATTAATCTGTCCGTATGAGTGGTTTTTGCACAAGGCCCATTGTGAGGTTGGTTCATGCTATGCAGGTATATATATATATATATATCTCTGCAATAAAGATCAATCAAGCATTCTTTCAATTTTCAACAAGTACAATTTCTCTGCTGGGAAAATTTAATTGGCCATCAAACCTCCAGTACTGAAACTACTGTGTGATGCCCTGATGCAGGATGCTCTGGATTAGTTCAGGTTCTGTCTGTGGTCTGTGGAGCTTATCGCTGCTGGAGACGCACTGCTTCTCTGCTTCAGCACTCTGGGCTTGTTTTTGATTATTTTAAAGGCCTTGTCCAGCCTCACCTCTTCTAAGCTGACTGCAACTAAGTTTTATTTTTTGACTGAAATTTTCCAATGAAATGAAATTTTGGCTCACCCCATTTTTTTTTTTTTTGGACCTGCCTTGGATGGAATATAATCTCAATCTGGACTAAATTTGAGCGCAACAACAGTGAAATTACTCTTGTTAAATTTTCATTAGACTTTTAATTAAAGAACAACATTTTGCAAATTGCGATAAAGAAATATGATTCCATGCAAGCTGGTCTGTGCGGGATGTGATATGTGTGATGGAAAAAGTTTGCTTTACTGGCAGGACTGCATGCCTGCTTTTTGCCAATAATTTGTTTGACTATAACCCTGATTAATTGTTAACTTGCTGGCTGATTTTATTCCTGTGCTGCCGCATGTATTTCCCATAGACTGGTCTTGGTACAGTGCTCTGAATCTGATTGCCAGACATGCTGTAACTGCTGCGGTAAAAGTTGTAACCGACCTGAAAATCACATGCAGCGGTTTCCAACCATTTTCAGTCTTTTTACACACGGCATGGCTCTCACAGGAGCCTTCACTCAAGCCAAAAGCTCCTGGCCGTAGCTTTTCATCTCAGAATAGATGACCAGATGTTATAATGGGAGTTGTTTCCCTGCAAAGACACTATTTCCATTTCGCAGTAAGATGCTGGAAAACCACGACTTGGTGCTGTATTTGTAGACTTTGTAGTATCCATACTTCTTCTAGGCTTGTCTGCAAATGAGATTCAGAGTTTGTCCAGGTTTTACGTGCATCACCTAATTATACACTCCTCCTCTCTTTGCATACCAACGCATGCACACACACACTCTCACACACACTCTCACACACACTCTCACACACACTCACACACACACACACACACACATACAATGTGTACATCCATACAAATGTAGGAGGCAAGTTGCTGTGCTGCGACTCATGCCCGGCTTCCTTCCACCCGGAGTGTCTGGAGATGGAGATGCCGGAGGGGGCGTGGTCCTGCAGTGATTGCAGGGCAGGGAAGAAACCTCACTACAAACAAATTGTCTGGGTCAAACTGGGCAACTACAGGTATGCAGAGAGCACTGATTATAGACTGCTGAGGGTTGTGCAACTGTCAGTTTATGGTACGGTTACATTTAAAGGATAAGTTCTGTGATTTTCTATATTTTTCTTGTTGTCAAAAGATCCAATGAAAAGCCAGCGACCAACAATGAATTGATCTTTTGTATTTTGTATATATATAGGTCTTATTCCTCCGTGTCTCAGAGCTCCATTGATGTCCAAAAACTATTAAATTAAATCCTCATCATTGAGCCTCACTGTTGCAATGCTTGACATGTTCCTTTATTACTGTGAATGTGGGAGCTTTAGTTTATTCTGACTCAATCCCATATACACCACCCTGCTGCTGTGTATACTCACTACAGCAACAAATCACAGCCGAAAACCAGTTTGTTTCTGTCAGACTCTGTGTGCAGAGTAAAAATAGTAATTAGTTGACATAACTATAGAATATCACCAGTCTTATCCTTTAAGTTCATTGCGGCAAATCAGCTTTGTACCTCAGGATGTGACTTTATAGATGCAGGTATTCAGGAAATGTTGAGCAGAGCACAGCGGTGGTGTTTTCCTGTCTCACACTGACTGTGAGCCATGTCCTTTAATATTTATGCTTCAGTTTATAGTCTGCTAGAATGGTTTTTGATTTAAAATATGGCAATGACACAAATAACGTCTCTTGTATGTATTATCTACCAAACGTTGGCCAAACGTTTGATTTTATAGATGTCAGAGTTCCACAGACATTTAACTCTGATCTGTGATTTTGTAGCTTGAGAAACATTTTTTTGTTGTCAGAAACAGATTCTGAAAAATTATCATTCACATAAATTAAAGAAATGAACAATAATGTTTGGTGCAGGTGTGACACAACCATCAGGCTTTAATAACTTTAGGTTACCTCGTTTATTATTTGTTTTTTCCCATACTCTCCTCCTTCCTCACTTTTCTCCCTCTTCTTCTCACTGAACAATGTCCCTGTCCCCGTGCACCTTGCAGGTGGTGGCCAGCGGAGATCTGCAACCCTCGCTTGGTGCCGTCAAACATTCAGAGCCTTCGCCACGATATCGGCGACTTCCCTGTCTTCTTCTTCGGCTCCCACGACTACTACTGGATCAACCAGGGCCGCGTCTTCCCCTACGTGGAGAACGACAAGAACTTTGTCACGGGTCAGATCAACATCAACAAAACCTTCAAGAAAGGTAATTTCTTCCTAGAAAGTTTTGTTGTGATTTCATCTTTTAGAGCTGTTGGAATAATAATGATAATGATAATTATAGTAACAATAAACTATTTATACGGCACTTTTCAAAACAAAGTTGTCAAACAAAGTGTCTTACGTGGCTGGAACCAGGATTCAAAACATTCCAGCAAAATAAAGAAGAATTAAAAGAATAAAAGTCCCATCAGTAAAAATAAGTACAACAGTAAAGCACATAAAACCAACTTCAAAACCAACCGCACAGGGGCAAATAGTTTTAATCAATTAAAAGATACAAAATTAAAAGTATAAAGGAGCTGAAGGAGTGACAGACGGGGACATTTGGATGGGGTGAGGCCGGTGGGTGTGGAGTGCTTTCTGACGGCAAGGAAGGATGAATTTCTGAGATATTGTTGGTGTTGTTTTAGCTCTGGAGGAAGCAGCCCGGCGGTTTCAGGAGCTTAAGGCACAGAGGGAGAGCAGGGAGGCTTTAGAGCAGGAACGCAACTCTCGCAAACCTCCCCCATACAAATTCATCAAGGTAACGCCATTTCATATCTTACTTAATACATGTTAAACACTAAAGTTATATTCAATTAGTTTTAGTGCTTTTACTTATTCTGCTGGTGTTTTCCTGTATCAGTCCAACAAACCAGTGGGGAAAGTGCAGGTGCACGTAGCTGACTTGTCAGAAATCCAGCGGTGCAACTGCAGACCAACAGATGAACATCCTTGCGGCCTCCAGTCTCAGTGTCTCAACCGCATGCTGCAATACGAGTGTCATCCACAGGTCTGTGTGCATGTTTGTTATTGTTTGTTTAGCTCATTTATTGAACAATAAAGTGAGGAATCGCTCCTCTTAACTTCTTACCTTTATGTCGTTGTTGTCAGGTGTGTCCTGCAGGAGACAGCTGTGAGAACCAGTGTTTTTCCAAGCGTCTGTATGCAGAGACGGAAGTGGTAAAGACAGACGGACGTGGCTGGGGCCTCAAGACCAACCAGGCCCTCAGGAAGGTGGGTATTGAGCTCAGCATCTGATCCTTTCACCCAAAACCATCTTGGAAAACTTGACTTCCAGGCTTTTGTGACCCAGTGATCGCCACATGTACTTGACATAGATTCCCGCCTCTCTCACGAATTGTCGTTTTAAATAAAGTTGTCTGCATGATGGCTAAAACAACGTAAATGTTGTTATGTGTTGTTTTCCTCCAGGGTGACTTTGTGACGGAGTACGTGGGAGAGGTGATAGACTCTGAGGAGTGCCAGCAGCGAATCAAACGTGCTCATGAAAATCACGTGACCAACTTCTACATGCTCACCCTCACCAAGGTAACATCACTGATGAGAAGAGGGACCTCCAATAAGCATTTCTTCAAGCCTCGTGTCTCAATGTCCGTCTTTTGTTGTAGGATCGCGTGATAGACGCTGGCCCAAAAGGAAACTCCTCTCGGTTTATGAACCACAGCTGCAGCCCAAACTGTGAAACGCAGAAGTGGACGGTAAACGGAGACGTTCGTATAGGACTTTTCACCCTCTGTGACATCGAGGCTGGTGAGTTCACATACCGTCTTTTTCGACATTTCTAGTACAGACAGGTGGCAAATTAAAGGAAAAAACCTAAAAAGAAACATGACTAATGCAGATGCTTTCATACAGGACATGAATGGTTTGATGAGGATGAATTGATGTGAATGAATTGAACACTTCCGCTTTCTGTTGGTTTTTCCTTTAAATCGTCAAACATCTGTATACCTTTACGTGCGCTCAGAGCAGGTTGGATGAATCATTTGATGTGAATCTTGTTCCTGATGTTCCTGCAGACACAGAGCTGACGTTCAACTACAACCTGCACTGTGTGGGCAACAGGAGGACGTCTTGTCACTGTGGATCAGACAACTGCTCTGGATTCCTCGGGGTGCAGCCGACGGTGAGGATGTTTACCTCTCGTCATCGTGAATCCAGTTCTGACTTTGGAAGCTGTGTTTGATGCCTTTTTTTGCCTTTTGTAATGTTTCCTCCAGAGTGCTGTGGTGATGGAGAAAGAGGAGAAGGCCAGAAACGCCAAGCTGAAGCCGAAGAAGCGGAAGCTGCGGCCAGAAGGCAAACACACACACGAGTACTTCTGTTTTTGCTGCGGAGAAGGAGGCGAGCTGGTGATGTGTGACAGAAAAGACTGTCCGAAAGCGTACCACCTGCTGTGTCTCAACCTCACCAAACCACCATATGGTAAAGACAAAATGAGCGCGTTTGTGTGTTCATCAAAATCAAATTAAAATAAACATTTCATGGTCATTTAAGCAGCATAACCTACCTGCTGTGATGCTGACAGAAAGAAGACTATATTAGTATATTAGAGTGACATAGGACGTTTATTCTACGTCGCTGATGGAATTAATCTGCAACTGTTTCAATTCCCAACCTTTTTGATTTGAACCCTCAAAACACTACTTGCAGTCACTGGTTGTGACTTGTAAGGCATTTTTTTTTTTTTGTTCTTCTTTCATCTGAATGATTTTTTTGAAGCATGAAGAGGTAAAACAATACAGTAATTCACAAGGGAAAAAAAGCAACATTTTGTTTGAGTTTGTTTTTGGACATCACGTCAAGGTGTTTAAATTTTTGTATAATCTTTTTAAATGAGATTTGGTGGTGGAGTGGCTTGACCCCCTACAAACAAAATTTCTGTATACCTTTGTTGTATTGGTGTGGAGAGGGAGATCTCAGAGGTAGATATTACAAAACCAGGACAAATAAAAGCAATTGTTGGCATCATCATATCAGTGCCAATTAAACCATTTTTAAACAGTAATGTTCCACATACTGATATCCTGACCCAAATGACTATAAAACCTCTGTATATATTATATTATATTATATTATATTATATTATATTTGATTATATTGTACCCATTCAAACTAAATGTCTAATCTGAATAAGATGCAAATATTCAGTAATTTAGAAGAGAAAAAACTAAATATGTATTGCTTTCCTATCCTGTTAAATCATCTCATGACCCCAAAGCTTTATTCTGAGACCCTTAGTGGGTCAGATAGCGCCGCTCTTTCTTCATAACAAACCTCTCTGTCTGTCTGCAGGACGTTGGGAGTGTCCGTGGCACGACTGCACCGTCTGTGGCGCCCCGGCCTCGTCTCTCTGTGACTTCTGCCCTCGCTCGTTCTGCCGGGATCACGAAGCGGGGGCGCTCACCTCCTCCTCCCTTGAGGGTCGCCCCTGTTGCTCCAACCACAACCCCGTCAGTCCCCTGGGCTCCAACTCCAGCTCGGCCCAGCCGCGCCGTTCCGCTCTGAGCCCTGCCGGGGTCAAAGAGGAGCCGGACACGGAGCTGGGCCAGCCGGCCGCAGAGTGACACCGCAGCTCCCTCAATACCTCGTTCCCTGTAAAGTGCACTCCTGTCGGCCTCCTGGGCTCCGACCCACCTCTGATCTGAAGCAGTGCGCTACGAAAGGGAATACAGTGCTTTTTGACCAGTGCGATGGCCCCCTATTCAGAGACGAGACACACCGGTGAACACCTCGATGTGGAGAGAGCAGAGCGACGTGGCGTGTTGCAGGGGGAGTGTCCAGGCATCATTGTGCGCCGTTTTCCCTCCTCTCTCGCCATAAAACACCACTACTAATGTTCTCTACAGCTCGCCTGCGCCCCCCCCATCGCAGGGCCCAGACCACCACCTCATTATGTTTCTTTTGTTAATTTTTACAGCTGTGGAAATTTTCAAGTGTTGTCACTTCGCGTCAGTTACCGGCACTTTGAAAAACTCAAAGAGTGAGGTGGAGGGAGAGGTAAGAGAGAGAAGAGGAGGAGGAGGAGGAGGAGGAGGAAGGTGAACCCTCTCCACCACCACGCTGCTCCTCTCCTTGTTTACCTGCTGTAAGCTGTGGTCGGCATCTCACGCACAGGATGGCTGTACGGAGACGAGCATTTTCTCCTCCTCCACAGCCAATCAACACTCCGGACGTGATCCGCCATCGTATTTATCTCTTCTTCTTGGGGAAAAGACGGGGGAGGGGGGATGACCGATTTTGTGCAATTTTTTTCAGGACCACACTACATTCCAACCTTCCTTAGACATGATTTTAATATACTTATGGGTATAGATGAATATAATTATATACAGTATCTATGTTTGTTAATGTTTACAGACAGATTCTCTCACTTCATCTCGGTGAGTGGTGTATTATGTTTGTTTGTTTAGGTGTTAAGCATTACGCAGACCTCCTTGTGAAAATAGTCCTATTAAGGTGAAATATAATGGTATATAGTGTAATGGTATGACATTACAGAAGTACTTGTGATTTTCATATTGCCAGTCTCACTCGCCATTGTGTACATAATTGGCTCATACTATTGTAAAGTACTTAAAGATCAGGAGGGACAGAGCCTCGCCTCTCTGGTTGTTCCTGGAAGAAGGAAACGCTTTTTTAAACAACAAGACAGATCCTTTTTATTTTCTTTTGTCGATAAACTTCTGTTCCCCACATTAACTCCGAGCAGTTACTGTTATTTGTATTGTAGATGGAGGGGCTCAGCTTGTGATCACTGGTGCTGTCTTAAAGTATTGTTGATCAGCCTTAAGTTGGATTCTGGCTGTAGCAACTACTGCCCAGATGCAGTTCATTTCAGTAACGTCGTGTACTGTGACCGCTTTGATGCTTATTGTTTTCTCTCTCTCTCTCTCTTTTCAGTTTTTTCTGTTTTGCCAAACTTTTTCTGAAAAGCACTTTTACACAGCTTGTCGCTACACAATTTAGCTAGGTCATACATATACAGAAATGTATATTAAAAGAACATAAGACAAGTGTTTCAAAATGGATACCTCTTCTTCTTGTAGTAACGTCGGAATTTAAACTGTGTTGTAACTTTTTTCCTCTCGGTCAGAAACGCGGTGAGTGCTGGGCGTGTTTTTGGGTTGTTGTTTTTTTGAGGAAAGTGGCCTGAATGCTGTTGTTTTTTTTGGCACAAGTAGGAATGACTGCCAGCCCGGCTTTGTACAAAAAAAAAAGTCCTCGGTGTCCACGAGAGACACGTTGTCATTTTCCACCTGGAGAACATCCTCAAGGCTGGGCTTTATATAAAGACGTAATGGTATAACAGTCCAGTTCAGTATAATGTACAAATACAAACTTCTGTACAGTGTTTTTAATCGCTCATCTGTCAAATCCAAAATTTTTTGTATTTATTGCACCACATTTTATACCAATTTCTTTTTCAACCACCAGTGCAGTAATTTGTCTCCCTCTCCACCACGGTGTAAGTGAAATAGACTATTTAAAAAAACACGGGGAGTTTTACATGATATATCTGTATCTAGTCATTGCATACGTTTTTGTTGGTTTTTAAACATTTTGGTGTAATGATTCCACATTTGGTAATGGCCGCTGCTCATCGACCTGTATCGTGACTCACTGTAATTGGTGTTAAAAGCAGTGTGAAGCAGTTCAATATCGGAATGTAAAGTTTCAGTTTCAGAGCAGTTTTTGTGCTTTTTTTTTGTTGTTGTTTTGTTTTGTTTTTCGACTCAAGTGATCATCACAGCAGGAAGTTTATCTGTAATCATCCCTCAGCCTTTTGCTTGTGATTCCACCCCGGTCACATGACATGTTTGTTTGTGTTTTCTTCCCCTAAAAGATGTTTGTTTAAAGCCTCCCATCGTGGAGTCGAGCCACAGGGTGAAACGGTGCCAATGTGATTTCAGTTCCTTCAGGCTCTCTTTGAATGCGTAGACTAGATACTAAATCATGAAGAAAAAAGAATGGGAGCCATTCGATGCAGAAAAGTGAGAAAACTCCAGGCATGATTTGAAACTTTTCCCCTTTCTAGTGTCAAACTCTGAGCTTACATCATTCTGCACAGTGAAGTTCAAACACTGATGTGGAGTAATTTTTAGACAGACTTTATTTGTCATTTGGATTTGCATCAAAATGAAATAATAATAATAGGGATGTTTGAGTGGAGGGGGGGTTCATATGCTAAATACATGCACATGACATACATGCCTATAGACATAACACAGGCAATTCATCAAATAGAGGACC
>NW_023339718.1:14507107-14512964 GCF_004916995.1 Morone saxatilis
AATGCCTGTTTTTTTTGCACAAATTGAGACGATTCAGTGTTCTCACCTTTCTGCATTCAACAACTAACTCTCTTTCTTTCTGTTATCGAACCCTTTTTTAGGAAGCCTTTCCACTATTTTTCGTAGATTCCTGATTTAAAAAAAAAAAGATTAAACTTGCTGATTTCCTCGTGCGACTAAGCACTGCTCCCAATTTGCCAAACTCCCATTCAGAGACTTATCATTGCTCAGTTAGCTGTAGGAATTAGGCCACTTCAGTACAATATGCTCAATATCAGGTAGGTGCATCATTAATGCACCTTTACTTACATACTTACAACGGTCTGCGTGTCTAAACTTGAATTTTCTTTATTTTTTTATTTATTAATGTATTATTTTTTTACATAGGAATCCTTGACTTTTGTGTCTTCAGAAAAAAAACTGTCTGACTGATGACTTGTGATTATATAACTGGTCTTACAGCCTTTCTTTCTTCTCAAGGTGACTGTTCAGCTTCCAGCATCAGACACTGGTTTAACCCACTTCTGTATTCAGTTGGAGAGTCTTTGAATGCCTGATTTTAATGCCAATGTTTTGTTTTTATTTGTGTTCCTTTATTATTTTTTTTTAACCACATTGCACAGTGTGTGCAAAAGAACCGAACAGCCTTTATTTTTTTGCACCTACAGATTGCATGATCATGAATTACTTTGTGCCAGTTTGTCCTCTTCTGTCCTTCGTCAGCTGATACAGCCGCAGTATTACGTATGCCTGATTTAAGTGTCCCAGCGTACATTTCATTTTGTTAAAAATACTATCTGATGTGTATGTTTTGTTGGTTTATTCTCATTGTAGTGCCCACATTTCTTTAAAGAGACAGCATGTTTGTTCTCAGTTAAGTGACCCTTAAATCGCCTGAGGAAGATTTTGTCCAGGAATTTTTGCTAATTATGAATATTTTTCATGTACACGTAAATTTAGGATGGACCACCCCCCTAACCTCTTGTTTGTCAAAGGGTATGTTTCAGTTAACTGTGATGTCTTTTGGTTTTTGTGCAATGTTGCCGACTGTCATTAAGGTTTTATTTGACATGCTGTCAGAGGAGAAATAGTGTTGGAATAAATAAATAAATCCACCTTCATAAGCACTCATCTCTTTTTACTTGTAGTAAAATTACTTACGGTAACTCTACCTGGGGTCATATCTATCTCTCTTGGTGTTGCTTCAATTAAAACGTGGATGAACACAAAATACCATGTTGATTACTGTTCAACCTGTGTTACTGCATACTGCATATTGTTGAAGAACCTGTAAATAGTTTGCATTGAACTTGCATAGAATCATGTTACTGTGGCGTGCTCTCTTTTTGCCTGTACAATTCTGCTTCTAAATGTGTGTGACTGTTGAGACGACACTCTTTTTGTACATGACTGTCTTTTTATTTGAGAATATTGATTCTGTCCTTTTTCATTCTAAAGTTGAGTTTGAAGAGTTCAGACATGCCTGAAGTTTGACTTTAATAAAGCTGTACTCTGTCTCAGTGAAACGCTCTCACTGTATATGACTCAGCGAATGTCATATAGATTGACCGACTTGATTTAACTGGTTGTAAAAGACAGATTTTTACAATATGTTTACCAATCAGATGACAGCTAATCACAAAGTAGTCAACTACTATAAATAATAAAAAGTAATCTGACAAAAACAAGATAAAATAAGATCTAATGTTGATTCCACACTTAGTAGAAATAAAACAATTCATCATTATTGTGTCCATGGTAACAGATTTACCCAGTTTAAAAGGTAAACCCTCCAATAGTCTCCTGACATTCACACATGCTTGAGAGTCAGAAATAAGGAAACTTCAAACTATAACACTGTCAAACAAGAGGAACTAGTTTAATTGATTGGACAGGGAAATAAAAACTCATACAAACATCACTGATTTAACCTCTAGGTGGCATCCTGTAACGTGACGTGGCTTCTTGCATCCACTTGTCAAGTCACATAAAATCATCTACACGACCATTTCCGGTTTATAAAACAAAGTGTTTGTCAGGTTATTCATTTAAATTAACTCCAGTGCGTATGGGATAAATATTTGTGGCACATTTAAACCATAAATTGGTACAGTGGTCATGTATACATTAATCAGATGTCCTTGATTAATATTTACACTAAATGAGACAAATATGTGAAATCCAGATGTTATCAAACATGAGTCATGCTCATTTAATCTATAAGGCCTAAGTAACACAGTTAAACTGAAGAAACATGCAGTATAGAATCAAAATCGATCAATCTGATAATAAAAATATGCCAATAATGATTAAAATTGAGAAATGTTCTAAATATTTGTCAACAAATTTCCAGTAGTAAACAAATTTGCCTTCTCATAAATTAATTGACAAGTCAAGTCAACACGCAGTACAAGTGGTACATTAATTTAAGTACATTTTACTGATTACTTTTTAATTACGTATAACCAAATGAACCTCTTACTTAGCTTTTACTGCAATGTTCTCAGGGACTTAATTTATAAGATTGGAAAAATAACTAGACATTTCGAGAGAAAACATAACATCAAAGAAAACATATTTCTAGTTTAACCTGCTGATAAAAACTTGTGTCACACGGTCCCAAGCGAGAGTGGCTCTTATGTTGAAAATAAAACATACTCTTATTGTGTAAAACACCGGAAGCAGCTGTGGTGCAACCGTACGCTTCCTCTGAGAGTCATCCCTGTTTCTGTCTCAAGTCTCCAAATGCTCGACACAAGCAGAGGATGTGGAGGCCCGGTTCGTGTTAACAGCACACGTTAATATGAGGACAAAGAGATAAAGACAACGACCTGTTAGAGGTTAGTAACGTAACCGGGATTTAACCCTGTTTGACAACGCGGAAATGAGCCAGATGTCTTGCTGACAGATGTTGCTAAATAGCTTAGCTTAGTGTGCTAGCATCTTGTTTTCTTACAACACAGGGAGGTAATGTTTGTGTTGTTCTGTGCTTTGACAGAGGCTGGAGAGTCGCACATTTAATATTGTTATTTTTAAAAAGCTTAATGTTGTGTGCAGTTGAATAGCAGCTTTTTAAATAGAGGTGGTAGACTCAGGGGCAGCAGCATGTTGGCCTGTAGATGAGGTTTTAAACAGGGCTGCACACAGGAGGAGCTCAAACATATTTCACATTATCTTTACTGATATTTTACCAGGTGTATATACTGGTGGAGGTTTATTGTAGAAAACAGGTTTTGGGTAGTGTTTTCCTCCTTTGTAGAGGCAACTAACAACTGAGGGGCAAGGGTCAGTATCCTCTGCTGGTGTGGGACTGTGCAGCTCATTGAGGAGTTGTTTGTGATACTGGGTTTTGCACTTTGAAACCTAGAGATGCACTGATGTTTTTCTTCAGATCACAACGATATTTCACCCTCCTTTACACCCTGCATATATTTTCAATTCAATCAAACTTTTTTAGACATGTCTATAGTAATAAACTATGTTTAAGGTTTACAGGCCATTAAATCAACTAATATTAACTTATCACTGGCTATGTAAAGATATATCGCAAGATGATGATGAGAAATGAATTGTGATATTAATCGTGGTACAAAGACATCAGTTTTTCTTCACAAAAGGAAATAGTGTTGTTTTGCAGTTACCTCAGAAATAAAAAATGATTCTATAATTTCAATTGTATATTTGCTGAATGTAACTGAAGTTTATAGTAATCAGATCTACTGTTTTTCCACTTGCATTCCCTTAATGTCTCATATATCATTCGTTATTACTTTATTTTTCCTTTTAGACACCCATACTAATGGCATAAACTAAAACTCCGCTCTCCATTTTGTTTAGTCCCAGTTAAGTTAAAAGAAAGTGGAGTGATGATGTTTGCTGTTGACTGAAGTCCACTCCAAGAATCAAAATGAAGAGGAGGCTGCTTCGTGGTTTCCTGTCCGAAGTTTCCATCCGGATGGCTCTGTTGATTGTGTTCCTGTAAGTTTGACCACCGTTTGAATGATTTGCATCATTGCTTTATGGATCCATCATTTAAAAGGGAGGCACAGTTTTTATAATACTGCTCTTCTTGTGTTTGTGTAGTGTGACGGAGCAGCTTCCTCCTTTCTACCGTGAGATCCAACCAGAGGAGATGTGGTTGTATAAATTCCATCGTGTGGAGAGAGACCACGTGCCCACCTCTCTTATGTTTGTAAGTTATACGTCTGCATGCCTCTGAGATAAAATGAACATACTAAATCCCTCAGGTCAGTCTTTTGGCCTCTTACCTGATGCCTGGCAACAATTACTTCCCTCCTACTGTGTTTAGTAAAGGACCATACCAATGTTTCTTTTTAGCACATTAGTCACCATCAGTTTGACAAAGATTCTCCAATAGCAGATCATAAGTTTTTAGATTGATTCCCTATGTGAATCCTGATCGTTGCTTCAGATGGCAAAATCTACCACAGTGGATGTGGCGTGTCTGCCACTGCAGATCTTTCATATGCAGCACTGCTCAGCAAAAATGTCACAGACTAAATCAGTACGGTGGACATTAACGCTTACAGTATTGCCATAGATCTGACCTTATTAAAACAAGTCTCTCTGCAAGTTGATTTTTATTCTGTGGCTGCTGGAAAAGTCTGTTTAAACAAGTGTGTGCTTCCCAAAAATTGCAATATTTGTAGGATTTTGTGTAAGTAACCTGGATTATGAACACTGGCATAGTCCCCATTTTAGTAGAAGCACAAAGAAGCAATCACAGAAAAACTTGTGTATGTTCATGCTTACAGACAGACATTCATTTCCCTATAAGTGGATTAAAACTGTTCCTGTTTTTTGTGCCTCAGAGTGTGGCAGTTTTCACCCCACTGATTGTAATCCTGGTCTTCGCCTTCTTGAAGAAGTCAGAGCGAGGAGATGTGAAGGAGGCCTCGCTGGGTAAGAAAGCTGCATCCAGACATTTTTTTTTATATTAAAACAAAAATTGTCAACCAGTTTTTTGAGCTGACTCTGTTGTTTCTCTCTGTCATCCAGCTGTGAGTTTGACTCTGGTGCTGAACGGAGTTTTCACCAACGTCATCAAACTTGTCGTTGGCAGGTAAACACTGTAGACAACCTAGCAGATGATAATGTTACACAGCGGAATAAAAAGCTTGAATCTGTCCTGTGTTTGTCCCTCCCTCAGGCCACGGCCAGACTTCTTCTATCGCTGTTTCCCAGACGGTCAGATGAACCTGGAGTTGCGCTGCAGCGGTGACCCAGATGTTGTCATGGAGGGCAGGAAGAGCTTTCCCAGCGGACACTCTTCCTGTAAGGGCCTTTCATGGTTGATTATGCATCAGTAGCTGGTACATTTTCCTCAGCAGGCAACAAAGCAAAACAACAAATGCACGAAGTGGGGCAAGAGGGCATGTGGTATATCTGAAAATAGATGTATGTAAGTGTATTTTAGCCTCCAGGGTCTTATTTTGTTGTATAAGCAGGAGAACATCCCACGTTACTCTAAAAAAATGTCTCTCCATGTCAAATCCCTGCCCTTTCTCTTTGAGTTCTCTTCTGTATGAAACTTCCTCTGGCTCTGACCACCCTGTCTATCCTTTCTCCTTGGTCACAGTCGCCTTTGCAGGATTGGGTTTCACGGCGCTGTACGTCGGAGGAAAGCTGCGCTGCTTCAATGCAGCAGGCCGAGGCAGAGCATGGCGGCTGTGTGCCTTCCTCATCCCTTTACTCATCGCAGCAGTGATTGCCCTCTCCAGAACCTGCGACTACAAACACCACTGGCAAGGTCAGAGTCACAGAGAAGCTTCAAATGGCTCAATGCAGCTTATGAAAAACAATAGTTATATGACGTGGATCACCAATAGTCAAGCAA
>NW_023339718.1:14512995-14514087 GCF_004916995.1 Morone saxatilis
ACAGTTTAAAAGTTCTTTCCTTAAATCGATTTACAGCAACCTGTAGTGTCGATCTCATTCACACTTGTCACCTTTTTTGTTTGTTCCACTCCCAGTGAACACAACACCAGACATATTTGAAACAAAAGAATCTGCAAACACGATGATGATCAAAGCCAAATGCAACGCCTCATTTTGGTGACAAACTTTGTTGACAACATTAATTTTACTTTACTTTCATTCAACATTAGATTTAGATTGGGATATAATGTCATCTAGTCATTTTGTAACATGAGTATCAAGTTTGAGAAGTTTATTGCAGATAGGAAAATGAAATTTTAACAGAATTTGATAAGATATTTCCATGCAGGATGTCCCGTTGTCCTGGGAGCAATAAAAATAGCATCTGAGGCACAATGATACAGTGTCAAATCCTTACAAATGAAATTATTACAATTAATGCATTACAGTTATGGAATATATATAATATTAATTGTTTAGTGTTTAAAAATGTGAAGTGGCACCGGCACGAGCACTACGCTATGTCAGACGGACGCGTACTACTGGATGTGTTCCTATAGTTTGTTTGACCTTCGCTCTCACTCTCTCTTCAGGATCTCTGGATGAAGGTGTTCCTGTAGCTTAAATGTAAATAATTTGTTTGAGCTTGAATATTTAAATAGTATGTTTGATCCCCTCCAAAGTTTGTGGATGTAACTTTCTGTCAGCCACCAGAAACTTAGGTTAGAACTGATGCATTTATTGATCAGTTATAAATAAACAAGTAACTCAACCAATGAATGACTAAAATAATAATGAAGACTGATTGTGGTTTAAATCTTTTATTCAGATGTCAGTGCAGGAAAACAATTAGCAGAACTTCAGTTGAGTCAATGAAGCGAGTTATTAAACTATAATTATTATGTAGAAGGAGAAAAATAACTTCAAAACGGTTTAATGTTGAAAGTAGAATCTGGAACAGTTGCAGGACACTGAGGATAAAGTTAATTTCAACACCTGCATGCAAATATAACGTGCAAGCTCATTTGAAAAAGAAACTAGTGTTGAGCCTTCATTTGTAAAACATTTACATAACCACACGGTTTGTACAAC
>NW_023339718.1:14514187-14533636 GCF_004916995.1 Morone saxatilis
ATTGACTTGGGAGTCTGGAAGGTTTTGGTTTATGTAGCTTGACTTTTTCTCCTAAGAAGCTGTACAAACACTGTAACCAGGAACCATTTTATCACTGCAAGTGCTGGAGAGGTCACACTGACAAAGCATGAGAACTAAGTGGGGTTTTCATGCTTTATGTCCACATTGTTCTTAGATTTATGGATCTTTGCAGTATTTCAGGCAGTCAGGAAAGTCCTGTTATAGTCCAATGTTCCACACGCTCTCTAATCACTGCGTTCTGCCTCCTCACTGCTACTCTCCACCTCCCCAGCCTCCCCTCGCCCTGTGTGAGCATTAAGCTGTAGGTGAATGATGTTTTTAATGTGCGTTCATGTTGAATAAATGTGTTTATCTCAGGCCTGTGTCAAGCATTTTCAGATCTGTTCCAGGGCCACACTTAAATTGCTAGAATAAATATTTAAAAACTTGACTTGAAATCTAGATCAAATACAAAAGCTCATTGTTTGAAGTCCAAGTGATCCAGAGGAAGTTGTCCCCCTTAGTCCACAAACAATATATATTCCTCACTATGTCTGTCTGCTGTTTAATATTTAAACTGTTGCTTTTTGGGGGGTTAACCAGTGAAATACAACAGCTTCTGGTTCTTGAGTATCTCATAACCAAAATCTGTCTGAGGGTTAATATTCTCCCGAAATATTTTAATCTTCACACATGAGCAGAAGATGTGAGTGTAATTAAACTTTGTGTGTGTGTGTTGTCTTCTCTCTCCCTCACGCAGATGTATTAGTGGGTTCTCTGCTGGGTCTCGCCTTCGCCTGGTTGTGTTACAGACAGCACTACCCTCCACTTCAGGACCCCGACTGCCACAGACCTCTGCGTCACAGAGAGACTGTTCCCGCCGCACAGGAGCGCAAGCTGGCCAACTCCAACTACATCCTGCCCCTGTAGAACAGCTGTAACTGGATCGTACTCTTTACTGGTGTCACTTATTCTGGGTTACATGGTAATCCTTCTCATTCTGTTTTCACACCCTAGGGCTGGGCAGTATACCAATATTTATAGTTAGTCGTCAATCGTAACGGTTTTGTAGGAGTTTTCTTTTTGTATGGTGAAACATGACACGTGGTTTATTTTCCAAGCTAAAATGACAAATGTCACATTTCTTCTGAATGGTTTCTGAAACACTTGAGAGTTGCTGTAAAATAACAACTCCGGTTAAACGTGGTGGACTTTTCTGAACTTAAACAGACATTATCACATACAACATTCATCAGTATCAGAGGGTCTGGTGAATATATTTATTATTCTCCGTCCATATGGCCCAGCCCTGCACACCCTGTGTATTGTGCCTATAGACCACATGACTTTAAATACTCCCAACAGCTGAGCAGGTCAACTACACAAGCACTGCACTAATAGTCCACTGCCCATTGATCACTAGCTCAGCTGCTGAGAAACACTTTCTCTCATGTATGGTCACGATTATGTGATTGTTTTTAAACTTGCAGCTTTTTCAACAAGCACGGTCGAGACTATACAGTTTGTATACAGTATATACAGTATCTATACAGTATAGCAGCTTGCTGCCGAAACAATGGTGGTTAAATCAGTTAGTGAATTAATTGACAACACTTTTGATAATTGATTAGGCTTTAATGTCATTCATCAGCCAATAATGTCAAACATTTGGTGGTTGCAGCTTCACAACTGTGAAGATTTGAAGACTTTTTTTAACACTGTAAATTGAATATATAAGGATTGGACTCTTGGTAAGACAAAACAAGTGAAAAGTCAATTAAATCTGGTTCAGGTGTGATCACAAGACCTAAATGTGAGACAAGAACCCAGGACAGGAGGCTGAATGAACACCATAAACACACAAACTCAGCTGACTGTGAAAGTCGTCAACTAGAAGTCCGAGGATGTCCTTAAACCAACACCAGAGTTAAAATCTCTCCACTGTACGCAACCACTTGATATCACATGCTCAAAAGTTTAAATTTAGATTACGTGATGCCACTTGATGTCATCTCCACTCACTGAAGAAGACTAAGATCAGGTTGAGAGTTCCAAATAATTAGTAAGTAGACCTTTGAGCTTAGATTATCTGCACCATAAAGTATTTAATCCGACAGGGAAACTGGTGAAAAAATAGGTTTTCATATCTTAACGTAAGGGTGGGCGATGTGGTTAAAATCAACACAAAATCTATTGTGTATAATTTATATACATTGATATCATGTCATATTTAATTGAGCTTCTGGAAAATCAATCCAGTTTATGGATAAAATAATCACATAGGAATGTCCATTATTAATATTAGAGATATTAGATATTAGACATTTTCTTATCGTCAACAAATTCTATGAAGAGTCCAAAACTAATAATTTTTCCCATCACTCTCTACTTTCTGTCTGTGTCTGTTTATTCACGCTGAAGACTAAAAAACTTTAACAATCAGTATTTCCCAAAAGCAGCCAGGCACTGTAGTTTTTAGCTAATGTTACTCAACGTGTTGTTGGGGGACTATTTTCAGTCGTGGATTAATACACATTTAGTGCCTAAGTTGTTTTGGGGGGAAAATGGAGATCTATGGCACAAAGAAATACGATCTACACAGACAAAATCTGTTAGAGGGATCAATTCATTGTTGGTTTTGATGTTTTCATTAGATTTGTTGACAATAACAAGAAAGCAAAGCATAAGTATGTTTAATTTAAAAGGATAGCTACCACGTTATTAACTGTTTAGTAAAATCTTTGTCTCATGGTTCATATCAACATACGGACAACTTCTATCTGAAAGCACCTCTTTGGTTTCCTTCAAGTGTAAAACCACTTCTCTGTTTGATCTACACGGTTCTGCTCTACTGCCTCTGTCTCGAGTGCTTTAAATCTCTCTGTCTTCCTATATTATATTTTGAATGTTTCCATTCACAGATTGCTTGAATAATATATTCTGGAAAAGGGTTCATATGCCCAATCTTCAGTATAACGCCTCGATGTAGCAGTTCCACACATCTCCTCTCATAGTTGTTTGCTCCACAGCACATCTGCTAACATCACAAGTTAATGTGACTGTAAAAGTGAGATAAATGTTTTCCTACATCAGTGGTCTCAGGCTTACTGTAGGTCTGGTTTTTGTTACTGCACACTCTGCTGGCTCCTCTGCCGACCCGTCTAAAGTGTGAACGTTCACCAGAGAGGTGGAAGGAGGAGAGACGTGGTGTACAGGGGGTTGGTTGTGGGAGTGACAGATCAGACTGTAACCTCTCCAGATGATGGTGCTAACCTCCCAGTGCTCCTGCTGGTCAGGTTTTCTATCCTGTTAATAGTTTTATTGGCACGCAAAGTTTGTTGGAAACGTTTGTTTTTGGGGTTTTTTTCTGGTAGTTTTCATCGACTTTCATTTAAGACTGTGAACGCTACCTTCTGTGGTCCGGTTATGATTTTTATTTGTTTCCTTTTTTTTTCCTGTTTTATCTTTTTGTTAATGTTTGTAAGGTTGGTTTTCAATTGGAAAGAACGTCAACTATTATGTGGATGTGACTGTTGTTTGCAAGTTGAAAACACTAAAAACAACCAAACTTTTTATGTTTTTGTTTGTGTGTGAAACCAGCCAAAGGTTTGCAGGGTCAAAGCACTTTTGCGCTGTGAGTCGAGCTTAAAGCAGGTGGATCACAGTGGTTTCAGACCAAACTCGGTAGAAAAAAACAGATGAATTTGTGCCTTTGTTTACTATATTACTTTAATACTCTTTAATTAATGAATGAAGTATATACTGCATGTAACAGTGTATGCTCTCTGTCATGTCGTTTACACAACTTTGTTTTTTTTATTGTTTTACAGTGTATAGGTTTCAGGTGAGAAGATACTACATGATGTTTAAACGTGGCATGCTGCCTTTCTTTACCTCTGTTGCTGATGGAGTCAAATGTGAAGATTTCTAGGTGGAAACATGTTAAATTTACAACTGAAAGAGTAGCCAACTTTACTTTTTACAAACCTTTGAGAGAATTCTTAATGTACTCAATCTTACAGGTATTTATGAGATGATGTACAGGTCTAAGTGTATTTACTTTTGGGGCATGTAGGACTTTACTTGAATTTTGAATATTTGTTTGTTTACCTTAAATGTGATTAATGTTATGTCATTAAAATAGGAATCATATTTGTGGGCACATGGGCTTCTGGGGGATAAAAAAAAATGAATGGGACTCTGCTGCATTTTGATAAAATCCTGCATGTTTTGAGCTGAAGAGCAACATATTTTCTTCATTATTTCCTTCCAAACCCTCACATTTTCATCCGTTTCTATTTATTTATGTGATTTTCAGCACATGTATACTGTATCGGGTTGGTGATTGTGTCTGGTCTCCATTAGATCTTCTGTCATGACGTATATTAAAACTTGCCTGTTTGCTTTATTTATGTTGTGCTCATCATACATTTGCCTTGGCTTGTAGGAGCACATAGCAGCCGCTATCATGCTGATACAGTATCCTGATTGTACATGTTGTGATGCTTTTAATGACTCTTTTGGTGACACTAAATGATGTTTCTAAATAATCTTGCAATACACACCCTGTCCGCTGCTTATTTTCTCTCTCTGCTTAGAGTGTGTGTGATGGTTACAGGCATTATCTGAACTTTAAAGTAAAGAATATGTTGAAAGGTGAGGAAAGGAATTAATAACAGGATACAGCAACAAAGATGTGCTTATTTCACTTTGACATTTCTAGCTATTGCTTTATATACAATACTGTACAATAATGCGCAACAATATAGAAGCCCTTAATCTTGATTAAATTAGGAGGGTTGAAGGAACGTCACAATCGGTTGTGGTTGCAGCCAGGATATGAGAAATTAGTTTATTTGTAAGGAATTTGTGTCTAAAATTGTCTTTATTAATTTAACTGTATTTTATATAAATGTGATCTCCCTAATTTATAGTTTAAATGCTGACTTATGACCTCCGCATTTATAATAGTTTGCTATAGCCCTGACTGTGCGTTCCTTCAGCTCTCCCATTCAGGAGTAGGCAGTGGTGGATATGAGATATTATATTTGAGTTAAACTAGCAATACTTAAAAAGTACATATATATACAAGTATTCAAAGTATACTTAAAAGTACACATTATGCAATACGGCCCATGTCAGAATATTATATTACTGGATTATTATCAGTGATGCATTAATGTGCACAACACAAAATGTGCACAGGCAGATTTGAATTACATTATAAAATCCTGCATAGTTTAACATGTAATAATAATAATATTAATATATTATAATTTATTAGTTGATTTATATTTTGTATTATTGATCTAAATCGGATCAAATAAATAGTAGCAGTGGAGTAAAAAGTCCAGTATTTTCCTCTGAGCTGTCGTTGAGTATTGTTAAGTAAAGATATAAAGCAGCAGAAATATAGTTTCTGTACCAGACTCCACATACTACTTTATAAAACCTCACTCAGCAGGACTTTGTATAAACTATATAAACTACAAACTAAAGTATATAAACTGCTGTCCCTCTGGTTCCTCAAGGCGGGGGGGCGTGGCCTCGAGCGTGTGACGTCCGTATATCCCCTCCCACTGATTGGTTGGACTGTGACGTGCAGATTTGGCGCCACATTTCCAACAAGGAACAGAGGAGCTACCGCAGCACCGAGCCCCTGACAGGAGACCACAATAACCCGCTGCTGGTGCCACTTTAACGCGGGTTCATCGGCGTCGTCTCCTCTTTCCTTAAAAAAAAAACGTTTTTATCCGACACTAGTGAAGATGTTCATCGCGGACATAAGAAAGGAGTTTTATGAAGTCGTCGCCCACCAGGTGAGTGCTCACTGTGACACTGCTGGGTTAGCTCGGTTCACCCACCGTCGCTGGGCGCTCTGCTAACACTGGTAGAGGACTGACTGATTGATTGTGTGAGGTGATACTGGACTAAACACGGTGTTTCTGCTTTCAGAGAGTCGCCCTCCTGGTGGCAGCAGACATCGATGCTCTCTGCGCCTGTAAGATACTACAGGTAAGATAACAGCTAACTGAGCACACAGTAGCTCCCTGCACACTCACGAAGCTAGTGTTGACTTTAATCATCTCTAAAACACTTCAAATTACATATATTATCATTATGTATCCTGCTCTAGAAGTAAGCTTTGACTTTATGAATAAATACCAGGCTTTAGTTCTGCTGTAGTTAGTTATTTAAGTCCTGTATAGTGTTTATGTGCACCGACTACATGATCTGTTGTTGAGTCATTTAGTTCCCCCAGTTATTATGGTCATACAATTTTATTATTGTATTTATATCTTGTGTAAACACATTTCTTAGTGTATGTTTCCAAGTGGCCCCGATCGGATGTTTTCTGCTCATATGTGACTGATATTGTTGTTTTCATGACAGTGTGAACAGCACAAATCACCTGGAATCAGATCTTTTTGGGCCACTATCCGATCCTATGTATCCTATAATAATAGCTGCAATTGTTTGATAAAGCTATAATGTGTGACAGCATTATAATAAAGTACTATGGTACTGAAGAGATGACCTCGCCTACAATCTTGTTTCCAGATTGAAGAAAACATGTTTGTTTGGTACAGACCCCCAAAAATGTCACATTATCAGGATTTTAATCGTTTTCAGTTAAAATTAAATTTGTGATACAAAAATGATTATCATTAATCGTTAATCATATCCCAATATCTCTCCAAATAATCGCAATATGAAGTTTTAACCATGTTGAGCAGCCCTACCACATTACATGAAATGCTGATTATACGTTCAGATTAGTCTATAAAGTTTCCTATGAGCTTTGTTTCCAGTGACATTGGCTCAAGATTCAGTGTTCCTGTGTCCTTGCCAGTGAAAGGGCTAATGATGAATTAGGGGATTAAACAATAATAGCTCAATCTTTTTGTCTCTTTTTGTCTCTTTACCAGGCGTTGTTCCACTGTGACCAGGTCCAGTACACACTTGTGCCTGTCACTGGCTGGCAGGACCTTGGCACTGCCTTCCTTGAGCACAAAGAGCAGGTACGATCTGAGCTTACACTTGACTCAATGACAGAAAGATAAGCAAGGTTGAACTGTTGAGGCTAAATGTATTATTTTTGGTTTATGGTGTGTTGTAGTTCCGGTACTTTGTTCTCATCAACTGCGGGGCAAATGTTGACCTCCTTGAGATGCTGCAGCCGGATGACGACTCCATCTTCTTCATCTGTGACACTCACCGCCCTGTAGATGTGGTCAATGTCTACAATGACACCCAGGTGATTGATTATCATCAGTTGAGCTGTGGTTCTCTCTCTCACTCTCTCACTCTCTCACTCACTCTCACACTTCTGGAGTGTAACATTGTGTACACTGCTGTCACCTCATCCACAGATAAAGCTACTAATCAAACAGGATGGTGACCTCGGTGTGCCCTCGTACGATGATATCTTTCGAGATGAGGATGATGAGGAAGGAGGTGATTCTGGAAATGAGAGCGATGAAGGCTCAGAGCCGTCTGGGAAACGAAGGAGATTTGATGAAGTACGTATTGAACAGAATGAGAATGCACCACCGATATTGATCTGAACGGGGTTGATTCGACTCTAATGATTGTGTGTCCATGTATCATGTCATCGCAGGGGGCAGTTGAGAGGAGAATCGAAAGACAGCGAGCGAAGAGGGAGTGGGAGGCCCGAAGGTGAAGTGTTTTTAAAGGAAGTATAGGGATGGTGTTTGTCATAGACGTTACAATTTCTAAACTGACACTCGTGTTTCACAAATTTTTCAGGAGAGAAATCCTGTTCGACTATGAGCAGTATGAATATCATGGGACTTCTGTGAGTAGACTCTTACTATTTTATTTTTATTTTTGAGTTCCGATAACCGCAGATGAGGATGGAAAATTCTACTTGATTTGCATGTTAAACTTTGACAAACTTGTTAAATTGTGAGAAGATTTCTATACCTACATTATATACACAGTATATAGTCCAGTGTGCATAGTCACATATTGTTTCATGTGTCTGTTTTCAGGCTGCAATGATGTTTTTTGAGCTGGCTTGGGTGTTGACCAAAGACACCAAGGACATGCTCTGGTAAGCTATTTGATCAAATCTTTCTTTTTTTAATGACTTAACCATTGTGGAAATGCACAGTACACTTACTGTAAAGACATTTAGATGTTGAGTTCTTTTTCCTGTGCAGGTGGGCTGTCATTGGGCTGACGGACCAGTGGGTTCATGATAAAATCACACAGTAAGACTGTCTTCTATATTTCTAAGCATATTTCTCAAAAACATGAACAGCGGTGCTCACTTCTGTAGTAGTCATCGGTTTTTGCTTCATTATTGGATACATAAGTTATGTTTACTGCATGTTTGCATTCAGTTGTTTATCCACTCTTCATTATTCTTGTCTGCTTTGCTCCTTTTAGTATGAAGTATGTAACAGACATCGCCACAATGCAGCGACACGTTTCCCGGCATAACCACCGGAACGAGGACGAGGAGAACTCTCTCTCCATCGACTGTATGAGGATCTCCTTTGAATACGAGTATCCTTTATTCACCTGGCATGTTGTCGTCATGGGTCTTTTATATCCCAGCTTTTCCACATATGTTCAAGTATCATAGTGGAAGGAATCACTCATACTGACTGTGTAGCTCTTTTTCCCTTTGACTTTTCCTCAACCCTCTTCTTCAGCCTCCGTCTAACCCTCTACCAGCACTGGTCCCTGTATGAGAGCATCTGTAATTCCTGTTACACATCATGCCACTTTAAGCTTTGGACATTAAACGGCCAAAAGAAACTCCAGGAGTTCCTAGCTGACATGGGGTAAGTGACCAAAAATCAATGCTTTCTGTGTGTTAACAGTGAAACATTTATCAACCAAAACTACTAATTTTATTAAATGAAATTCAACATGAGCCAGTGATTTAAAATAGAGATTACTTACTTAATTTACCTTAACAGGCTACCTCTGAAGCAAGTGAGGCAGAAATTCCACTCCATGGAAATGTCAATCAAAGAGAACCTAAGGGAGGTCATTGAGGAGTCTTCCAATAAATACGGGTATGAATCTAGAAATAACTTTAAAGAAGAAAGAGCTTCAGCTGCTGTTACATTCGGAGGAATTTATGGACAGACAATCTAAAATGTCTTTTTTTTCCCCCTCAACCAGTATGAAGGACATCCGCATCCAGACATTTGGGGTTCACTTTGGCTTTAAGAACCGCTTCCTGGCCAGTGACATGGTGCATGCTACTGCTGCCTTGCTGGAGAGCACTGAGAAAGATGAGAGCGACAGTGACAACTTCATCAAGGCTCTGGACTCTCTTTCCAGGTGTGTTGCAGAAACGTATTGTTAGTTCATTGACCAGAATACAGTTGCTCTTTAAAGCTATAAAATGTCTGTTTAAGATCCGATTACAGTGTGAAGTTTACTTTCTGTGTAGGAGCAACCTTGATCGTCTACATTCAGGCATTGACCTGGCTAAGAAGAAGCTTATAGCCGTCCAGCAGACTGTAGCAAGCTGCATCTGTACCAACCTCATCCTGTCCCAGGGACCCTTCCTCTACTGCTACCTCATGGAGGTACGGATGTCTGTGTGCAAATTTGTGTGGTTGATTCTTAACCGTATATCCTGCTCAGCTCAGTTCTTTCCTGCTCTTTCATGTGTAGGGAACACCTGATGTGAAGCTCTTTTCTAAGCCCATGGCCTTGACTCTGCTCTGCAAGTACCTCCTGAAGGCTTTTGTCCATTCTGTAAGTATCTTATTGTGAAAGAAGAAGCTTTTACTTAAACTGAAAACACTCTGTTGTCACTCTTTCCGTTGCGTGTGTCCTGTGTGACTTTGGCTTCTGCTGACTGTTTGCTTGGTTTGTTTTTGTCGGTTAGACGAGGAATAAGCGCTGCAAACTGCTTCCCCTCATCATGGCTGCGCCCAAGGATGTGGAGAAGGGGACAGTCATTGTTGTGGGAATCCCACCTGAGTCTGAAACATCTGACAAGAAGAAGTAAGACCTCGCTTTTTTATTTGTAGATGTCTGGGGTATAATTAAAAAAAATATGAGCCAAGCTAAGAATATACTTGATTAATAAAAATACAATACACTATTTTAACCAAGCTGTTTTTATCATTAATCTTAGTGTAAAATATGAATTTGGACTATACAGTCAAATGTCCCCTATCTGCTGTAGTTCTTGCTGTTGACTCTGCAGACTTCCCAATGAGTACATGCTCTTGCCATGTTATGTGATGCTTTTGCTGATTTAATCTGTTTCAAATTGACAAACATCTCATTTCCCTTTCCTTAGACTTCAATAACTGCAGAACAAAATTACTATTTCTTTTGTTTGCCAATAGTATAAAGAACTGATGGGGTGTGTCTCAATAAGTTCCAATGTGACTTCCTTCAGACTGCTTGTTTTGAAAGATAGTGAATTTACAATCATATCAAATATAGAAGAAGCATTGGAGAAGTTGACACCAGAGAATGTTTGGTGTTTTTACTTGAAAATTAGTGAAACCATGAACTGATCATCAAAATAGTTGGATTAATTTTCTGTTGATTGACAGCTGTAACGTATGTTTTGTACAGTATACATAAAAAATGCCCTATTTCCTCAACTCCTGTCCTTTTTCCCTGTACTCTGCAGTTTCTTTGGTCGAGCATTCGAGAAAGCTGCAGAGAGCACCAGCTCCAGAACTCTTCATGACCACTTTGACACTTCAAGTAAGTGATATTGTCATTTATTATTGTGCTGCATCCAAGTCCTCAGTGATGTTTTATATAGGGAGCTGTCCATCTCCTTATTAGACACCAGGTGGCAGCCTTGTCTTCATTTCTAGTGCCGCTTCAATCATCCAATCTCATCATCATGTTTTTTGTCACTACCTGCTGTAACTTCACATCATTTATGTTTCAAATGTAGAATGAGGCTTGTTGAGTGTTTCTACACCTTCATGTGTGAAACATTTATCCAAACTACCGCCAGTCCTGAGATACATGATGTGTTGTTTTGTTCAGAAGTTACATGCAGAGAACCTCTCCAAAGAAAACACTTGGCTGGCTTACAACTGTGTTCCTTTGTGCACTTATTGATTCTTACTGGTGTTTTTCCCTCTGCAGTAATTGAGCTGAAGACGGAGGACAGGAGCAAGTTTCTAGACGCACTCATCACCCTCCTGTCGTGAGAGGAAATGTGAGCATGAGTTTTAAGATGGAGTTCTTGGTTTGAGTCTTGACCTGTGCTGCTTCTGTTAACGTCTTTATGTTAGATGGGACTGAGATAAATCGGTCCCATCAGAAACATACAGAGTCACCAGAACAAGAACTTTGTCCATGTTTTTAAAATCAGATTTGTGTGTATATTGTACAGTCTTGTTGTAAATGTTTGGATGTCTTATTTTTGCTTTATATTCTTGTAACATTTGTCTTTTATTCCCATCTTTGTATGTGAGTGGTTCACCACATTTTTACATTTTTAAACATGTTTAATAAATCATCGTAATTCATTTAAATGTTTTGTCTGCCTGTGGTCACGAGGAGTTTCTAGTATGTTAGTTATAGTTTTTGAGATGAGAGCTGTATCTATTTTCACTCTTTAGATCCATATTAATAGCAGGTAATCTTATAATATAAAATATTAATTGAATATAAAAGACTTCTAAAAGATTTTTAAAAACACCTTTTTATATTTTTGTGCTGCCAAGTCTCCGAATGTAAAAGCCCAAGTTGGAGCCTTGTGGTGAGAGATTTTAGACACCAGTTTAATCTTGGGTTAATTTTAAAAAACTCCTTTTTAATTTCCTAACAAGGAACTGTAAGACTGTGTCTCTACTCTAATAAATCATGTCCTGGTGTATCTTAGACGGAATATAAATGAACAGAAACAAGAAAAAGAAGTACTGAAGCTTATTTCAGCTTATTCAATTTTGATATTTAAACTCAACTCAAGCACTGATCTGATATCAGTGGTATCTGTTCCCCCATATGTAATATCTCTATACTTAATTGTAATAGTTTTATGTAACATCGCAAAGAAACGGGCCGATGCTGGACTCGTTTTATAAGTTCAGTATTGACACTGATAATGATCCAGTGTGTTGGATCGTTGCTCCCACTCTTATTAGCGCTGCTGATGGAGTGAGGAGCTGTACTGATACATACTGGGAATGATGGTCACTGTGAAGAAGATGACAATGTGTTAAACCCGGTAGTTTTTTTTTGTTTTGTTTTGTTTTTAAATCAGAAATAAAACGTAGAAACACCTGTTTGCAGCCCCCAATGACAGGTGGCAGAGTGGTGAGCTATTCCACCAGCTAATAACCTCCCCTCTTCCCCCATAAACTTCCTTTTCCTCTTCATTTTCAGGCCTACAGACTGAAAGTATTCTACAAGGAAACATTTGTATTTTCTGTTGATTTTTGATGGTGGCTGTGACTAATGTTAAGACCCACCATTGTTGGATGTGGGACTTTCTCTTGTGTCATAAAACAAAGATCTGGCACAGTTGTGGCTGTTGGCAGTCACTTTGACAAGTCTTTTCATCTGAATCCAACCTTTTGTTTTGCTGACGCACAACTTATGGTTCAACAGAAATTTAAACAGCTCTTACTGTATTTGCGGGGCTTCTTGTGAAAAATATCTTCTTCTGAGCTCACCCGGCTCATGTGGGGCAAAGGTCAGAACAGCAACCTTGGCCCACATTTTAGAATCTAGGCCAGGCCTCCCAGTGGTGATTTGTTGCCTGCCCAGAGAGTGACTGGGAAATGTGGGGCCTTGGCTGCTCTCTGCGGGATAATTAAGATCCATATCACTGTTGAATCAAGATGAGCTCCTGACCCTCGGAGGAAATGGTGTTTGGGTGGTTTGTACAGGAAAGTCCGGAGTGAAACGTGTCGTGATCAGCGTTGAGCTTCATCGTGGGATGTTAATGCAAATGGCTGAGGTTGTGTGCATCGTCATCATTTTAATTGTGCATGACTGTGTACATCTCACTGACTCTCCTCGTTGACCTATTTGAGAACAATTTATGTCCATTATGATATTGTTTACAGTCACAGCAGGGAGTTGTTACCCTGGAGAAATAATGCCCCCTGAGGAAGCAGTTAGCAGAAATGCAGAGAGCTTGTAGAAGACACATTTATATCATTAAAAGGGAGGAGACGCTGTTTATTTTTATAAACATAATTATCATTAAACATAATTATCCTTAACCTCTGAAAACTGTCTTGAGCAACCTGTTTTCCCCTTAGTTTTGTGACTTCTCATTTGTTTCTGTTGAATTTTTACCTGTTTTTGTTGGTTGAGAAATCTCACTACAAGGTCAGTTTAATAGCTTTTCTGGAGCTTTTGATTGGATCACGCGGATCATGTGCTTCATCAGCAGATTGAGTTGACCCGTTGTAGCTCTTCAAATATATTTTTTTTAGCACTTCATGTTGGCTATAAATCAGAGGTACAGTGTTCACTCTTGACCCCAAAGGTCCATTTACTGGCTGTTTTGAAGAGCTCCTAACTTTTAAACAAACACGTAAGAGTCCTTAAACTGGGGCAATGTAACTGTTGCTAAACAGCAGCCACAAGCTCTCCAGTTACATTTCACAATCTGCCAAGACGTATTTATTTTTTGTTTCACTTTCCTACAAGACGGCTAAAATGTTTATCTCTCATAGAGGTAATGAGATGATGAAGTAATGTAATTTACATAGTAATATCTCTTTTAAAGTTAAACATCAAGTTTGGCTGTAAGCAGCAAAACCCTGAATATAATTTATTGCTTTTGAATTCAACTTTTGACTTATAAGAGGAAGATTGTGTCCTTTCTTTCAAAAGTCACATAGTCTTCCACCACAACTGGGCAAAATCCTGATGCTGATGAAGATCATGCATAGTGATCAAAAGCCTGCAGCAGCTACTAAATGGAGCTTGTGGTGGGATTGTTTTCTCTACTGATGTTTCCAGAAATCATCTTTGAACCTCGTGTTTTAGTTCATTTTAGTTCTGGGGTGTCCTAATATGTTTTTTTCAGTAAAACATTAAAATGGCCTCCTCCTCTGTTGACTTGGTTTGGACTGGACAGCTGTTCATCTTCACCTGCAGGCCTTACTCTGCTCAATGACCTCGGTGACATCAGTTCTGGTTCATCCACCTGTTTCAGGGACGAGTCTTTTCGGCTGCTCTTCCCTCAACCATCAATCACTTTGCTCTCCATCCCCAACTTTTTGCAGCCTCTAGTGAATGTGGGGCCAGGCCCTTTCACCCACTCTGCATTCTGAGATGTGGCATGCAACACACACGACACACACGACACACACACACACACACACACAAACACACACACACACACACACAACACACACACACACACAGGAGGGATCGTAGAGCCCATGTGTAGATGTGCCCAGGAGGCAGCATTTTGAAAGGCCTCACAGCTCAAAACAGTCGGTGTTGCCCTTTCCTCCAACAGAGGTTAGAAGCGATGTTACGTGTGGAGTATGATGTTTGGGAGTAATGATAGTGGAGTAATAGATGTGGGATGGTAGACTGATACAGTATTTCTCTGGTTTATATGGGGCAGTATTTATCTTATTTTTATGGACTGGGCATTGAAAAAAGTACGTCAAAAGTTATGGTTTGTTCAATATTCGTTAGTTGACAGGATTTAATTCTTTTGAATGGATGGATTTAAAAGTTAACTGTAAACTGTAATTTGCAAATTATAGAAACCAATGCGAATTTTAGAGTAAACAATAAAATCCTACTACATATAATATTAGGCTTCTATTCTTTTTTTTCATCAATAAAAAATAGAACATATACAAACATTTGATAAGGATCACCTCAGACATGTTTTATAAGACAGAGAATACTTTCACCACAACATATGCCTCAGTTAGATGGGTTAAAACTGCTGATATTCTAAACAAAAACAAATATGATGAAAACCAATGGTTTCTAAAATGACCTCAGACAATACTCCTTGACATGTCTGTACTGAAATATTACTGGGATCGGAATCGACAATTATACAGATAATACCAATTTCAATAATGGTTGCACATATCGGGCCGATCAATAGTTGCGTGCGAAGACTAGACCTACTCAGCTCTTACTTAAAGTAAAAGCAAATACCACAGTGGTAGGATAAATACTCTGTTACAAGCTATGAAGTGCCTGCATTCAAACAATTTACCTTGGTTTAAAAGACAAAAATTATAATTACTCAAAGTTACCAAAAAGTCCATCCTGAGAAGATCCCATTAAAATTTTCTCCAGTACTTAAGGAAGCTTAAAGAAATTAGTTACTTTCTACCACCGCTTATTTGCCAAATAGATGAATCACTGTTGGTGATTTAACTAATTATTTCTTGCCATCGCCTCCTTAAAAACATTCTGTTGCCACATAATATTCAAGTTTAACATATATAAACAAAGCTTATTGATGATTTACAATGATTTTGGCCTTATGGCAGACCAAATAAAACATTGAATTATACTTTTTTTAAAAGAACGATTTATCTTGAAAAACAGTCCTGAAGTTGAATTCTTCAAGTATAAAGTATAAATCTGAATGTTATAAGATGAATAGTGCAGTTTCACTCAGTGTTAATAAGCAAGACTTTCTCAGAATAATTAAGGGACATGCCACTTCCTTTTTTCTTCGAATCCTCTCTCGACCTTGTTTATTTTTTCCGTCTCGTTTCCCTCGGTGCCACTCTGTCTCTAACAATCTCAGATTCCAGATAGGATTAGTGTTTATACGAGCCAGAGACAAAGAACTACAGCTGACTGTTTCTGCCTGCTGCCCGGTCTCGCACAATTCATGCTGTGAGAGAGATGCACACCACACACACACACACACACACACCATACACACACACACACCCCAAACACGATCACACAACACACACACACACACCACCACACACAACACAAAAGCAAGGGCTGTGCTATCATAAACCATGCAAACTTCAATTTCACTTAAATTGTCAAACTTGTATTTTCTGTCCTGCTGTTTGCTCGTAGCTTCACGTCAGCCTGTCAGCCCACAGATGCCCTTAATGATCCCTAACCCCTGCGACCTTTAACCCCTCCAGCCCTCTCACAGTCGGGGTGTTACTCCCTGAATCGGTCTCCTCTCTTCCATTGTTTTTAAGTGCTTTCAAGCAAAAGAGATTAGTATTGCCTGGAAAACATTTGCATAAATTTGATACTGATTGATTCTGTGGATGAATTGGCTTGATATTGTACTTCAGGGCTCCTTCAAAAATTGCAATGAATTTACTGTTACACATGGGGCTTTTAGGGCTCCTGGGGGTCACTTTTGGTCAGTGATGTGCCTTTGATGAAGAGATTGTTTCTTCTTTATGTATGATGGAGAATATGTGTAAATATGTTTTTCACAGCTTCCTTTTTAATACACGGTGGGGAAAACCCAGCTGGCATGTCATTCACATCACACAACAGCTTCATTTTGCAGTCAGTGTCCTTTCTTTCGTTCTCTGTGGTAGGCGGCTCAGTCATGCTGGACTCCTTTTAGTGGATGACATGCACTACATCTTTCCTTCCTGAAAAATACGCCGCGGCCCTATGCACAATGACACAGAAAAGAGCTCGGAAAGAGAAAGAAAAACACACTTTAACATGGGTTTGTTTTGTTATAAATGTGACTTCACATATCAAGTGTTGACTTTTTGTGTCTCCACATTTCTGAGAATAGCAAGCCAGAGTTTTCCTGCAAGATGCAATTAGTGTGGAAACAATACACTTAGTACACCTCAAAATCCTGATCCTGTTTGTGTGTGTGTTTTAGACAATCTGTTTGTTTACTTAGCCACTGATTGCCATATCCTATGTTAATATGGGAGTCCACATTACCAGAGGAGCTGCAACTAAAAGCAACACCACCTGCGTCACTGTGCTTAAAGTGAAGGTAAAAAATGGCGTATACCCGGGTGTGGTGAGCCTCCATGTTTAGAGGAGGTTTTTGACTGACATCACATACATTTCGCTCACCATGCCAAATCAGAAATGTCTCCTGATCCCACCCAGACATTCCTCATGCTCCCAGACCTCCTCTTCATCTCAGCAAAGGTCCGTCATTCACCGCTTTGTCTGGTCCGACTTACCTACGTGTCTGTGTATGTATGTGTCTGAGTATTTGTGCAAGTTTACGCACGCTACTGTCAATGTATCTATTTAAAATGGCCTCGTGATGATATATGGAAAACATGATCTCAGACAGGCATGAAATGAGTTGAGACTCCCAGTTACAAATTCCATATTTTTTAGATAAAACTTTCACTGTGCACTCTATTTATCACCGTGTTAAGAAAACACTTCATCTGCTGCTGTAAAACTGTTATTGGCTTCCCTCAAATTACACATAAATACTTAAATATTGTGTAGTATGGGGAAAGTTTAAGTGAACATTTGGCAGCATTTTTTAAATAAATATTAAGGTTATGTTAGGCAACGGTTAAGTGTCTGAGCCCCTTACTATTCGATTTACAGCCTCAAGAAAGTTTAAACCTGCAGTAAATTATTTTTTATTATTATTTACTCTCTAATTTTTTTATTTTTATTATTTACTTAATAATTTTCGGCAGGTTCATAACTATGAACATCTTTCACATTGTTTTCACATTATCGTTTGATACATGGCTATAATGAGAGCCGCATTAAGGTTGAATCATCTTTGGTGCACTGACAATATCACAAATATACTGTCAGTGGGGTTTAGATTACATTTTCCCTGAAATATCTTAGAGATAAAACTGTTTGACAACAGTTCACTTCTGATAGTTTCACCACTTTGTCAATGCTTTATTACATTCAGATTGGGCCAAATATTCAAATCCACATTGCCATGTTGCATCACGTGTGTGTTAACACATTTCCTGGTATTCAGCTTAAAATATATCTACTTATATATTTAGAAACCTTGGGAACTTGACTAGAAGTATGGAGTGATAGGACGGGTCAGTGGAATTTAAGGAGTTGGAGTTTAAAAATGGTACACAGCATATGGGATAAATTAGTTTGATGTTATTCATCACACTGTACCTGTGTGTGTGGGTGGGTGGGTGCGTTTATCTTTGGGTGTGCTTTAACCCAGCCACCAAGCTTCATACATACACACTCCACCCCTCCTCCTCCTCTCCCACACCCTCCATGTTCCTTCCTGTTTCCTGCTCCGCTGTCCGCTGCACAGGAAGCCTGGTCGTGCTACTGGGCTGAGACAAAATCTTGTGACTCACCAAGCCGTAAACTTTGCAGACATGCGGGAGAAAAGAACGTGGTGTGATTTTTTTCTTTTTTTACTGATCTCCATCTCTTACCTCTAACTAGAACTTGCATTGTTTTCTCAAACAAATGGCTCATGGGGTTTTTAACTCTGTATACAAAGCCACATTTGTCCTCCATGTTTAACCACCTGCTGACTCTTGGCTTTACTATCTGTGAGTAAGCTGCATCCAGCTGGGATGTCTGTAGACTGTATGCACCTGCTGGCTCTGATCTAAGTCTGAGTCAATCAGTAACAACATTAATTAAGTCTCCTTTATATCATTGCTTTCATGGTTGCTTCTACGTCAAAATGTTAAACTAAAACTCTAAATTAACAAACTTTCCATAAACTGTAGCTGATTATTTGCTGGTGTGAGGAGTTGGGGTTGAGGGTTGTGACCCCTATCAAATGCGGGGGATTCTGCTTCGATGAGATCATGCCTGGTCAGTTGAGGGAAGTGACTTTCGACTCACCCTGACATGACGCCAGATTCAGAGTTCAAAGTTCATGTCATGATAAACGACGCCCCAACCTCTCAAGAGATGCATGGCGCTCACGGGCAGCAGCAGAAATCTGGAATCAGCACGCCACCTGACCGACTTCTGACATGACCTTAACCATGTGGCCCTGGCTCCCCCGAGCAGAGGGAGGTCAAGTTTAGAGGTCAAAATGGTTCTCTGTGTGTTACATCATCTGTCTCTTTCAGACATTTCTTCTGTGATACGAGCAACATCCCTTACATCTATTTCTCATTTGTTTATAGTCATGTTTTCACTCCCTTGGACCAGAAGTTAGTGTTTGCTTTTCCAATGCCCAATATTTATGGCAACACTTAACATTTGCTATTAAACTAAAACACAATGCAACAAATGTGTTTCTGCTGTCACAGCTCTTTTTGCAGTGACCATTACAGGCTTTAAGTAAATCCCTCCTTCATCTTCCAGACTGCTGTGCATGGTTGCTGGAATGTCTGCTGGCCAGGCCTTTTATTAGGCTCATCCATACCACCACATTATAGGCTCCCGTAGCCAGGCAACTGCAGGTTCTGGCTGGTTACCATGGCGAGCGCCCATTGAGTGACGTCGCTGGCCCTATTTGCCTCTCTCCTCATTGGTATGAGGGCCTTTTTTAAAGGTGCACCCCCAACTCTCTCTCTCTATACACACACA
>NW_023339718.1:14533736-14534386 GCF_004916995.1 Morone saxatilis
GTGTGTGTGTGTGTGTGTGTGTCAGAGCCAATCAGGAGTTAGTGACACATCACACACCGTGGGAAACAAATGCAAGAAGTGGTGTGTGTTTTTGTGCATTTGCACATTTCAGTGTGTATCTACCTCTGTAATCATTGTATAATTGTGTGTGTGCGTGTGTCCTACATTACAGTTGCACGGTGTAACACAAACAAATAAAGAGCTTCCTTAGATGCCGTTGCCCTCCCTCCTTCAACGTCATTATCCACCGCACTGCCTGGCATTCCCAGCCACAGGAATCACAAAGGAGATTGTTATTTGTCTCTCAGCGCTGCGCATACTTCGCACTCATACACACACACACACACTTGTAAACACACACTCACAAACACACACACAGGCTTTTCAGACCAGGGGCCCGTTCCTGTTTCCAGTGATGAAGCCAAACAATCAATCTCCATTCACTAATTCCAGGCGAGGGAGTACGAGCAAGACTGGGAGAGAGCGAGAGGAAGTAAGGACATCAGAGGAAATGGAGAAAGAGGGGAAAGGCAGAGAGTCGTAGGAAAGGACAGAAATCGAGAGAACTCGAGAGAAAGAGTGGAGTCAAGTCCAACGGGCTTGTCCACACGTGGGAAACTCTCCTCTCCATCACACTGACCTCTTTGTTC
>NW_023339718.1:14534475-14548232 GCF_004916995.1 Morone saxatilis
CTCTCTCTCTCTCTCAGGTCCATGGGAAGTGTGTGTGCAGACACAACACTGCAGGTGATCACTGCGAGCGCTGCACTCCTCTCTACAACGACCGACCCTGGCAGCCCGCTGACGGACTGACGGGGGCTCCGCACGAATGTCGGAGTGAGTCAAACAAACACAGTCGCACTTTTTCTACGACAGGAACTTATGTAGCTTAATGTAGAACGTGGCCATCATCACTAGTCCCGCTTCCTTAGGTAAAGGTCCAGTCTGTAGGATTTAGTGGTGTAGGATAAACACAAGTCCCTATCTATGGAAGAGGATTCTCTCCCTCTGTAGTTAAAAACAGCTCATTCTAAGGTAACGAAAACCCAACCATTCCTACATTCAGGTGATTATACACTAATGAAAACATACCTATGAATATTCTATTTAATTTAGGCCTGGAACAAACAGCTAAACAGTAACCTCTACTTACTACTGCAAGTGCGAAGTAGCTGTAAATTCTGTAAATTTGGGAGAATAAAACAAGATACAACAATCATATTTCAGTCTAAAGCTACTGTTCCTCGTTGCTGACGTGTCCGTTTCCTCCCTCTCACTCCAGAGTGTAAGTGCAATGGACATGCTCAGAGCTGCCATTTTGATTGGACGGCGTGGCGCGAGTCTGGCCAGCGCAGCGGAGGCGTGTGCGACTGTCTGCACAACACCGAAGGACGTCAGTGTCAGAAATGCAAGGCCGGCTTCCACAGAGACCCCCAGCGACCGCACACCGCCCCCGACTCCTGCAAACGTAAGATACACACACATACACACACGTTACACTTGTATTTAAGGTACCAATTTAAAATCTTTTCCCAATTATTTCATCCTCTTTTAATGAAGTAAATGAAAATCATATAATAGAAACACACCTGGAGCGATGCTAAAGAGCGTAAGAGAGTATCCTTGACTTCATGTGACAGAGAGCAGCAGGTATTATGGGAAATGTGGTATTAATTTTGAATAATTGTAGGTGCCACTGATGTCAAACATGGTATTTAGGGTAATTGCAGCAAGCTATAACAGTTAATTGATAACAGTTAGTGGTGTAGTCTAGTAGGAAGTACTGAATTTACCAACTTTTACAAATTCTTCAATGAGATTTTTGTTATTTTCTATTCAAATTAACATTAAAAACTCTTAAATCCTGGCTGGTGAAACCTTTATAGACTTGATAACATCTGTAAAAGCATGTGAATACAAACAAGGAGGGTTATGTTTCATAGCAGATATATGTAAAATCCTCATGGCCGCCGTTGTCAGTGATACTTTGATGTCAGGAATATTTTAATATCATAGTTTAGCATAAAGCTTAAGAAAAATTAATCACCTCTGAACAGGAGAATCTTAAAATACCAATATCTAATATTATTTCACACATAAGATATCCTCAGTGAGCGACTGTTGCTCAATTCAAGCTCAAACTGTTACCATTTCCTGACTTATTTTGGCAAACCGACACCGTAAAAACCTACAACTGCGACGTGTAGAACAACACTGTAAAATACCATAAAGCATAATTAATAATACCAGCATTGACACAAAGTTGCTGGTGTGAATCACAACATTAACCTCATACACACCACACTGGCATGCCGGCCCTATTCTCGTAAGGAATGCTGAGGACTGAGATCGCAAGCCGGGACGTGTGTTGATGTTGTGTGCTGTGTTTGACACAGACGACCCATGCATCACATCCAAATTCCACCATGTCTACACATCAGAAATGTCATTCCCTACCGCTTGACTCAAGGCTCTACACACAACCCGTCTTGTCCATCTTGCTTGTTATGCCATTTTTCCATGTGTACTCAGAGCATGAGTAGCCTCAGGGTAATCACTAAGTCAGCTGTAAATGTCTGAGGGTCCTCTCTCCTCTCTCTGTGTGTGGTGTGTTGTGTTGTGTGTGTGGTGTGTGTGTGTGTGTGTGTGGTGCTGTTGTGTGTGTTGTGTGTGTGGTGTGTTGGTGTTTGTGTGTGTGTGTGTGTGTGTGTGTGTGTTGTGTGTTGTGTGTGTGTGTGTGTTTGTGTTTGTGACGCGTGCTGCCCTCCCGCAATGAGTCGAGTCTTAAGAAACACGCGATGCATCCATAAACACAAGAAGGTGCTACATTCTCCCTCTGATTATCTGTCAGATTACCCAGTGAGCTCAGTCCTGCTAGGTATGCTGGACTCACAATTTATGTGTGTGTGTGTGTTGTCACTACGCACTGCCATTTAAAACAACTGTCAAATTTGCATCCAGACACTTTCAAAACATCTGGGTGAGAAATATGTTGGCCTTTCGGCCTAATTGAATCACTCAGACTCGGTGGCTGTCCTGCATATCTTATTTACTTTTTACATATTCAAGAAGCATTCATACTTTTTATCTTGTTTTTATTGCTGCTGTTGCCTAAACAAAAATTGTGCACTGCTACATGAAATAGTAGTTCTTATAACAGAAATACAAACATTTTTTAAGTTTTTAACCTCCTAAAACCACACATCAACCCTAAGCTCCACAAACAAATAGATAATTAGAATAATATACAAATAAATAGGTGTTAAACATAAAGAAACATCAGCAAACCACTCAAAAGAATCGAGTCTCAGCCCATGCAGCACTCTGCGGGCTGTACTAATGAGGCGCTGGAATGCTCACCGTCGCATGCCAAAATATGCTTCCTGTTTTATAGGTATGCTTTAGCATCTTAGTTTAGTGGGTTTGTTAGCAATTGCCTAGAATTTGCTAATAAGCAATAAACACAAGTACAGCTGCAGCCGAAAGGAACGTCATTTAGCAGTTATTCTGTAAAATATGGACAAAATTGACCGATGGTCGCGCTAGAGGCTAAGCTGGGGCATTCCCAAAGTTATTCAGAATTCATACTGATGGAGACTTTGAATGTGTGACCCAAATTTAATGTCAATTCAATCCAATAATTATGACATATTTCACTATAAAACCACCAACTGTGAACTCATTCAGAGCCGATTAGCGAAATAAGCTTGCATTGGATAACAGCTTCAACCCGACGATGGCGTGAGACATGGCATGCAATCACTATGTCCCACCTGAAGCATCAGCATGCTGACATTAGCTCACATTACAGCCTCCACAGATCTGGCAGTAGACTCTCAGTGTCGTTTTCACCATAACATCTTTAACTTTGTCACCATCGATAATAGCGCTGTGTACCTGATCCATCGTGACAGTGCAGCATAAATCATCTTATGATCTTATCTGAACTAGGGTTGATATGCATTTGGGCGGTGTTTGCCGAGCGGAGGAATGCAACATGATACAGCCATTAAGTTTTAGGTGTGTTGGCATCTCTGAAAAAGTCCACAGACATTTAACAAGCAGATGTGTTATACCAGGTTTCTGATGGGTTGGGCTGTCCTGAAAACTCCATCTGTGTGCACACTATGAGGCGCTCAGAGGGCTGATGATCCTCGCGACGGCTTGATTGATAGAAAAAAAAGGAGTGATGGCTCGGAGAACCCCTCAGAAAAACCAGGTTACAGGTCGGTGAAATCCCACTGCAGCCCGCTGCTGACAACTGGACGAATTTCCCTCCGACTGAGGAATTTTTTCAATTCCAGCTCCGAGGGGCCCGGAAAGAAACACCCTCTCTGTCCAAGTCGTACCACACCCAAAACACTCTTAGTGAGGTCAGGGGGGAAAGTTACAGTGGTGGTGTTCTATATCACGCCCTGTGTTGTGTGGGGAGTTTGTTCGTCCCTCAGCAGGTGTTTGTACTGTCTCAGAACACACACACCACACACACACACACACACACACACACACACACACACACAACACACACCCACACACACCACACACACCGGCTGAGCTTTCTTGCCAGACTCCTGCAGCATGAACACCATTCTTAGATACACACACATATAATATTCTCCACCAGTAAGTCCTTGATGGATTGACCCCTTTTCAAATGCTCATAAATTCTCACGCAGCACATGTTCAAGACACCTCACCAAGCACATCGCCGACGCTGTTTAGGCTTTGCGTGGAACCCGAGTGGTGCGCCGAACCCCGGTTGATTATTAAACCGTCGCGGAGGCTGCTCACTAACAAAAAAAAAAAAAGATAAAAAGATAGGACCTGATAAGGCGCGCACCTCAACTTCTAACACAAAATGTAAAATCTGTCACACATTTGGCTGTTATATGCGAGTAATTTCTTTGTGTGTGTGTCCGGCGCCATGCTCACATCTGTAAGTGTGATATCTTTATTTTGGATATCATGTTCCTCTACGATAAGTTTATCTTCTTTTTGTCTGCCGCGTGTTCGCCTGATACAAGTGGCTGAACCTTGCGTGCCCCATGTGATTCGTCTGATAAACCGTCTGGCTGGAGACACCGTTGTGCTCCATCCGCGAGTAACCTGTCATTCTTGCTCCCTTTTTTTTTTTTTTATTGAGGTTTTTAAGAGGACCCTTTAACCCCCAACTAACCTTGCACACCCGTTACTCGCTAACCCACTGACAGAAAAACATGTTTTATTTGTGTAATATATTTGGTAAAGAATAAAAAAGGAATGATTCAAACGTTAGACGGCAAACCAGATCTCATTGTAGGAGAAATTCTTCCAAAATATTGAGAGTTGCTGGTTCTCTGAGGAATTACAGACCTGATGTGATTGATCAGATCTCTCTACTTCATGCAGCATGGAGAGAAGACCTCAGCAACTCCAGTGTGAATCATATGTCAGCGCCTCAGGCCTTCCTCAGTACAATGGTTCTTTTAATGTTACAGTTTAACTCTGAGTTGACTGTCAGCAGATTCTCATCTGACTTCCTCATCACCATGGTGGCATCCCCAAACCAATACATTGATTACTAACTCTTCCATGTTCATTTACCACATCATGTTAGTGGATGAGAGCAAGATGGTGAAGTTTGGTCAAGCTAGTAGAGAACAGTGGACGACGCTGCCATCCAAAGTTAAAGTATTTTCGACGTGCAGCTGGAGTAGCCGGGGATCGAACCACCAACCTCCTGGACAACCTGCTTTACCTCTAAGCAACAGCCGCCCCCAAAAAACGGATGGAGGAGACAACATGGGCAATCTGGGCACTAATAATAGATAAATTACATCAAATAATATCACAAAATTGACCATATTTTTACCATGTGAATGCAGCATAACAATTATTGTTATCATTGATTAATCTCTTCATAAATTGTCAGAAAATAATGACAAAAGTTACCATAATGTTTATTTCCCAGCCTCAGGTGTCTGAAACACAAAGATATTTAATGTACACAGATATAATACAGACACAAAGGAGCAAGTCCTCTCATTTCAGAAGCTACAAACTGTGAATATTTGGTATTTTTTGCCTGATAAACGATTCCAATTATTACCTGATGATTAACCTGCTTGTCCATTTATTTTCTCTTGAGTGACTAATCAGTTAATCAGCAGATTGTTTTATTATCACTTAATTGTTTAGCCAGCTTTAAATGTCTTATTTTATTCAACCAACAGTCCAAAACAATATTTTATCATCAAATTATTATTACCACTGATTATCTATTTCCAAACACAGACATAAGTTAGAACAACAGTGTATTTGTCCTCAGGCTGTAAAGATGAGAGTGTTATAGTGCGTTTTAATCATTAATCAATCGATTTGTAAAACATTTACAGGGTTCCCACGCGCCCTGGAAAATCGGGAAAACCTGGACATTTAGAGACTAGTTTTCCAGTCATGAATTAAAATGACCAAATATCCTGTAAAATAGTTTTGGAAGTGCTGCACACAGTCACATCTATGTGCATACAGCCTGTTATTAATGATCAAATTCACCTGTGTTGTTTTTGTTGATAAGTGTTAATTGTAATTTTAATTTTAAATTAATTTTAAAGTTAATTGTACATGCAACGTACACTTACACTGTCTACCACCGTTTGGGAGCAAGTGTTGTCCTGTTTTGTCAAGAAAAACTCCTGGAAAACGTCCTGGAAAAGTGAGAAAGAGTGGGAAATCGGATTAAAATAGGCTTGAAAAGTATCATTATCATCATCTCTCATACTGTATCACCGTGCTGAAAAATAGAGGTCTCTCTGTTGTCCTCAAAGCGCTCAGAAAAAGGGAAATTTAATGATTTAATCTACAATTTCATGACTCGTGTGATACAATCAAAAGCTCCAGAACAGCTACTGAACGGACTTCGTGGTGAGACTGTTGTTGTCGAATCCTGTTTCCAAGGTCAAGATTTAACTTTCATGCTTAACTATTTAAAATAGATGAAAAGTCCAAAAAGTCCTGAATGAAATCATAACAGCCACCGTGCAACAGATCCATCTCCATGACTGATGAAGACCTTGCCATGTGGTTGAAAGCTCTGGAAAAACTGCACCCTGACTCGTGATTGTTCAGTCAAATCATGAACATTTCAGTGACTTAGCAATAATATCCAGTTTTACATCAATATTGTGTTCTGTGTGCAGCTAGTCAAATGTAATACACAGTAAATGGGCAGGAGTTTGATACACTTACTTTATCATTTTAGTCGAGGCTCTGTAGTTGAGCGCAGTGATCACACCCTCCCCTGACTGTATGCTGCCTTTCTGTGTGGCCATATTTTCAACTTTTAAGAGAGAGAGCATATGACCTGCTAAGATTCTTAAGTGACCAGGAAAACAAGTATGGATAAGCTTTTGTAATCCAGTCACAGTTATAAATCAGAAGACTGTTACTCATAGGCTGAAACACTCTGTGTTATTCAGTTTTTCTTATCGTTGTCACAAGTTAAACAACCCTGCGACACCTCAATGTTTAGATAAATGTGGTACCCATGAAGCAGCTGTGGATGAAGTAATTAGTTCAAAGTGATGGTGTGTAATCTTTTGTCTTGAAGCTCATCTATCTTAGCACCGCCCCTGGTGGAGGGGAGATGGGGCTGTGACGACTAATGAATGGAGTGACTTGCGGGAAGACGATTCCAGCAACTTCTCCACAGCTCTAATTTGAACGCCTTTCATTGACTGCGGACGAGAAGGGGTGGTGGTGGTGGGGGTTGTGCAGTATTGTGAGTTGAACAGCAGAGCCCCACTCTAGCTGAATGGGTATTGTCATCTGGATTTCTATGGCTAACCAAAATACTTTCTCCCGCCGTGGGGGTTTATGGATTCATGGTGGGAACGGCATGCATTACGCGCAGCCGCGGAGGGCACTCCTGCCTCTGCAGACCATCACAACCTCAGTTGTCAGTTGTTTTGTTCAAGAACACACTTTAACTAAAGATTTCAGACAATATATTCAGTTTAATCTTAATAAAAATGAAACAATATTGCATCTTCATATACACGAATAATGAATCATTACATCAAACGTCAACAAAACAACAGAAAACAAAGTTTATTCCTAGAATGTTTTGAAAAGAAAAAACTTCCTGCAGTGACAATGATGGAAAAAACGTTACAGGTGCTCAGTGCAGCCGAATAACGGACTGTAACAAATTTATGTTGCGACCTGTAGATCCCAGCCTCTCCGGGCTCTACAGGTCCACAATTAGACCGCCAACCCTCCGCCATCAACATAAAAGCCTGTCCGAGATTTATTAAGGCTTTAACATGTCTACGCTTTTCTTCTTTGCTCTTTATTGCTATTGGACACTGTTGGAGTCCCCAACATGTCGGCGCAGTTCCACTAAAGGAAATGGGTCTTTGAATGTGTGGGAGTGCAATAATTCTCATTAACTGTACAAGTTTGTGCTGACAATGCACATCAAGGTAAAAGAATAGTGTATGGAGTCGATGGCGAGAGTTTCCATAGAAAATAAAAACGTTGCTGTTACAACGGCAAACAATTCAAAATACTAACAATTTTCGAAAACTTACAAGAGCAGGTACCTAACAAAGATACTCCTTTTTGTCGTGAGCTACCTCTTGTAGTTGATAGTCTTTTTTTAATCTCCTGTAGATACAAAAAAGTATTTGTGAATTTGTGGTCCGAGCGTGTAAAGTTCAGATTTCTAAAAATCAAAAACTGCAGGTGCAAAGATAATATCCGTCAAAAAAACAAACAAACGTTTTTCAGAAGCCGCAGGTCACTTTTACGCACCGCCTGCTATGGGCCACATTGCTACACATAATTCCTCTTGTCATAGTCCCCGTTCGGCGTGGCTCTCTTGGTCGGTGAGTATTTTACCGAGTAACCCGAGTTCGCGCTGGAAGGACAGGAGCAGCACAGCAGCGATCCTCCGATCAGCAGCTGCGCTGAGGCCGCCCAGCCGATGTAGAGCGCAGCGCCGATCTCCTTCTTATTGGGTGCGGGCACCTGCGGGTTGTAGAAGTCCGATATGATGTTGTTGGCCATCCAGCAGAGAGGCACCAGCACAAACAGACCGCTGATGATGTAGATGACCCCTCCGGCGTTCACCACCCGGGCTTTGACGTACTCAGTGCGGATGCAGTTGGTGCACTGCGCCCCGGCAATGACAACCATGAGCCCCAGCACGCCCATAACAGAGGAGATGATGGTGAGCGCTCTGGCCGCCTGCAGGTCGCGGCTGAGGGCGAGGACGGAGTCGTGCACCTTGCACTGCATCTGGCCCGTACTCTGCACCACGCAGGTCATCCACAAGCCGTCCCAGAATGTCTGAGCCACCACGATGTTGGATTCAGTGAAAGCCGTCACCTTCCACATGGGCAGCCCGCAGGAAACCATCACCAGGAGCGAGCCAATTACGCACAGAGATAGTCCCAGGATCTCCAGTCCGGCCGACACCATTTTCGCTCTGTACGTTCAATCAAGTCTGCCTGAAGCTTTTCAAACGCTCACCCTAATTTCTCTTCTTGAAAGCAAGGTGTATTTCTGCTCTTTACTTCTTCGTCCTCGCCTCGATGTACAGGGGCGTCAATCGTTAGTTGCGCACCACTCCACACATTTACCCGGAGATGTAAGAGACAGCAGCTCTGAGTCTCTTTGTTAGTGAGGGGATGTGAAAACAACTGGAATCACAGTAGCACCGGACCACGAATATCTGCGGGGTGGGGGTGAGGACTCGAGGAGAAACTTTCCTCCAATCAGCTGTCGCCGCATCCTCAAGGGACCAATGAAAACGCAGGGAAGTTGTGAGGCTGAATAAAGCGGTCCAGAGCGCATTGTGCGTTTGAACAGTTATTTACAATGAATAGAGGGGGGCAGGAGAGGGGTGAAGGCGCACGGGGGGTGTTTTAAGGGTATGGAGCTGCTGAAATGCAGTGGTTGGGTGAATCAGGGCACTTGTTATTGATTTTTCTGACATGGAGGCTAATACCACTTGTCTGTGGTCCACATACAGCCTAAAATGACCATTTCACACCTATTGTGATATGTATGAGGCTCTTAATTGGCTTGGTCTTAAAATGCCAGAAAATAAGAGAGAAAAGAGAAGAAAATCTCATGTCAGTTTTTAAAAGCATTCATTTCAATTATAAACCGTTTCAGCCTCACATGGTGTGTTTGTTAAGAGACTCTGATCCTCTACCTTTCTGCTTTGGAGCAATTTACAGTTTTACACAATAAATTCACACATCTTTTCTCTTTTGGATTGTCCAAAACTTGTTATTCTTGAAATTAATTTGCCCTTGTTTTGTATTATTTTTATACTTATTTAATCATTTTATGAGTATTGTTTTGGATTTGTATTATGGATTTTTATTATTATGTTATGTAGGCTATTTCTACCATGTTCTTCTGTTTGATGTTGTTTTTTTATATTCATATTTTTCGGGTGGGTTGGGGGTAGTAAAGAATAATTTGTGGACAGTTTTCAGGAACCTCATTGTAAACAATAGTTTTGTTCAAATTTCCGCCAGAAATATCCATTCAAGTTCACTTGATGGTGCTTTTATACAGGCCTAATTAAATGTATATAGAAAATATACACAAGTTTACTTCAAGACATGCTTTATGTAAAATATTTTGAAAATTATTATTTATGTTTTACTTAAGTAGCCTATCAATCCATTTTAATTGAGTTTAAATGCTTTATTTGTTATCAGGTAGGTTTTAAAAGCCCATAATAGACTGTTTTGCATGCACAATCTGTAAATTAATGAGTGTCAAATAAACATAATGGGATATATATTGTCCTCTGAATGTAGTGAACTTTAATAAAGTGACATAAAGTGGAAATGGAGAAATACAAGACCTTAAAATTGTACAAAATGTGTAAATATTAGAATATTATTTACTTTTCACCACAGCAGCATATCCAGTGTAACTTGTTTATGGACACTTTTTGGTCATAACTTTTATTATTCAGTTTATTCTGAAATACATGAAAACACAATTTGACCCATAATCAACATAAAATGTATTTTTCACACTAAATTAACTAAAATATATTTGAAACATATATTACAGCTTGTCTGAGTTTTTCTGTTTTAAATTTATATCATACATTATCATATGGTTCGACAGTACATTAAACATTTTCCATGAAGTTACTGTCGACGGGCTGAAGAACCGGTTACTGGGCGTATTGTTAAGGAAACTGTAACACTCGAGCGGCCATATTGGATCTAACAAGGAACGGTGTTTTGCGGGACCGTCCTGACCGTTGAGCCGTAATGGCGTCAGTGGCGCAACAAGTCAGCTTCAGGGACGAGGGCGGACTCACGGGGACGGTTTCCGGGTTTCCCTTCCTGGGCTGGGACAGCGGCAAGAGGCAAAAAAAAAAAAAAAAGGCTCCTGTTGATTAACAATATTACAAAGTTACGCTCAGGTAAGGCACTGCTCAGTAGTTTGTTGTTTTATGTGTGTTTTGTTATTTCCAGCCGTTAGACTGAGACAGAGCAGCGGGAAGAAGACAGTCAGTTGAAGCCCAACTGACGTTCGCTGGCAACATGACACCACCCGCGGTAACAACTGCTGCTAAAGTTTGACATGTAACGTTGACAAAGTCTCAGCGCTGTATCACACTCAAAGTCGGGTCTTAAAGCGAGTTTTTAAAAGAGGGAATCAAAGTTCAAGGTGCTGTGGTGTTTAAGAGAGTTGCGAAGGGTGAGATTATAATGTCATTGTCCCGGTTGATGTTTTGGTAAACTCAGTGAGTGTCTGACAGACTGGGTGTGGTGGACATCCACAGGCCTTACACACGTTTCAAACTCCCCTGGCCAGTGACTGAAGCATTGTTTAATATTCTTTATTATCTGACACAGCTGTCCAAGTAAACATTTCCTCCTCCTGAATACCTTTAATTAAAAACACTTTATTGTAACCCTTCAGCTCCTCACTTCAGTGGGCCTACATATTCATAAATCAGTACTGTAAAATCTGCTTTGCACCATTCAGGGGCATTATTGACCTTACAGATTTCCTGTAATTCCCTGTTGTGTTACTCAAATCGCTTTTTAACCGATTAATCCTTGACCTTTTGATTGTAAAGCACATTTGCGCAAAATAAATTTTGTGTTTAGACAACTTCACAATAACAGTGGGGGAACAATAACCACTCTTATTATGTGTCTGTCTAAGATGTGGCGTAGGGCCACTATTGAACAATTATCATCCATCTTTGCTCGTGTTTTTGGCTCAGTGAAAACCTGCATATTTCCTTTCCTTTCTTGCTGAGTGCTGAACACTGTGGGCACGATGGCAGAATGTGTGAGCTGTAATCTCGGGCTGGCAGCTGCTCTTTACTTCAGAAACAACTCAGGTTTTTTTACCCAGCTGGACACAGATCAGTTCGCTATCACAAGGACAACATCTCAGTACTGAAAGACGTCCCAGGCCTTCTCATCCAGCACCTTCACCGCGCTGTGACCTTTCCCCTTCCTGCGACCTTATCTCACAAACACCGGCGAGCACGGGAGCACCAGGGACGACATCTGTCTGACTCTCTGAACTACGAGGGGACGTTTCCTCCCGTTTAGCACCGTGGTGTGAATAGAAAAACAAAACTTGACAGACCAAAGTGGACCTGGGCTGTTGTGTCAGAGGTTTGAGTAACGGTGATGTTACACAGTGGGATACCTTTGTGTAAGAGCCTGTGTGTGAAGCTGGAAGTTAGGAATAACTTTGATCCGGACAAGTAACAGATTTATTGTGATAACAGGAAAACAGTCGTATTTGATATCTTATTATTGTCACACACTGTGTCCTGTAGTCGGTAAATAAATGTAGACACGAGGATGAGCTGCAGATGTTTTCATAATCTAATAATCTGTTGTTGGATTGGATGATATGGATAAAGACTTCTATTGAATATGTAATTTTATTAATAACTTATGTGATTGTTGTTTTTCTGTAAATTCAACTAGGAAATCGTTTATAGGCAACATAACTGGACTGTTTCTGGCTAATACAGCAAATTAAATACCACAAATCAAAGTTAGATCATCAGATTAATGCTCAACAATGGCCATAATGTTGAGCACTGATTAGATATTAAAGCTACATCTCCTCTTACTGTAGACAAATTAAATTATCACAAGAATGTAAAAACAAATGTCCACCACAAAAACAAAGATATTAACTCTACTGTGGTATAAAATATAGATATAGCACTTTTTTACATTAAAGAACTTATCTAATTAATATTTGACACTTGATAAATTACTTTATGATTAAAGTGTTGGCATTTAATCTTCTTTTACTTTAACGTTTCTTATTTTTCTTATAAGTTATAATCAAGTATAAAGTTTTGTGTTATTCTATCTGTAATCTGCAGTATTGTCACATTCATCCACTTATCAAACACAGTTATACAGATTCCTTTGTGCACCTTTAACCGTTCTCTTAATCATCATTGTAGAGCTTTTTTGCTCCGCCTGATTTACTCTGACTGAGCAGCAGCTGTGTGTGAAGCAGTGTTAGGATAACGTTTGTTGCTGTATGACTCCCACTTGTTTTTTTGTCACTTCCTCTCCTGTCCCCATCATCATCATCATCATCATCAGCGGTCCATCCTGTGCTTTAAACTCTGTGTTATAAACAGCCTGGTGGTCTCCTCGCGGCTGAAAGGCTTTTTCATTCCTCTTATTGTGGCTTCTCGTATTATAAAGTGTTTATAAAAACCAGTATCATATCTTTATTACTGTTGCCCACCACGACTGCTACCTTTTGCCCCAGAGGGTAACAGGAACAGCCCAGCCCCCCCTGGTCTGTGTGTTGTTGGTCTGTGTATGTCAGACTCACTTTATTCTCCTCAGTAACTCGGGGGTCCTTGTTGCTGTGATCAGCTGCCAGTGAATTACCATTTGTGTTGTTGTGCCTCTGAGTTTACCAAATCTCCATGGTGTGCAATTATTGTTTCAATGTTTCCAATAAGAGCAGAAAGTCCTTAATCCACAGAGGGCGGGTGTGTGGACCCTCGACTCTGCCTGTCAGGAAGGTGAATAGTTCTTCTGGCACTGCCGCCCTCCTTCATGGCTTCAGTCCAGCCCATAAATCAACTGTAAATGCATTACATGCCAAGAGCTGTGGCTTTACTAAGGTGGCATTTTCCCCTTTTGGCCCAAACTGTTTAATCTCCCCGACGTCGAGCCTGTTGATAGCTGTGTGTGTGTGTGTGTAAGCAGCTCAGCAGCCCGGCCGATTAAACGGCCATTATTAAGAGAGTGTTATTGAAGTGTGCCTCCCGCCTGTTTGTCCCGTAGTGTTGTCTTTGTCATATTACAACTGCGATCTTGGAACGGTTTAATTAATCTGCTGCCGGACTAATGCTGCTTCCCACAGAGCCTGTGTGTGTGTGTGTGTGTGTGTGTGTGTGTGCGTGTGCCTGTGCTGTG
>NW_023339718.1:14548332-14561125 GCF_004916995.1 Morone saxatilis
TGTGTGTGTGTGTGTGAGACACGCCACTACATTTAGATGTTCATTAACAATGAAAGTGCATTTATTGTTGTCTTTGTTCCGTTAGAGCTCAAACTAATGATTAAACCACACTAGTGGCAGATTATTTCCTCAACTAGACAATGAATCATTTGGTCTGTAGACTGTCCATCACACTTGTTTTGACCGGTCCGATCATCCCAAGCCCCAAATTATTCATTTACTGTCACGGATGATTAATAAAGCCAGCAAATATTCACATTTGTAAAGCTAGTACCTGTACCTGTTTGGTATTTTGCTTTAAAAATGACTTTAATAAATAGATTATTAAAATAGTTTCCAATTATTCCAAGCGATTAACTGACTAACCGTTTCAGCTCGAGTTAAATTAGCTTCCTAAAACTCTTCTGGTCTTCAATATCTACAATCTAATTCATGTTGGGTGCTCATTTTTTAATTTCTGTGCTTTTTTTGCCCCTGTTTTAAATGATGAATCCCCAGACAAAGCCCCTCATGAGCTGGCACTCCTCTACCTTCAGGTATCGGTGTCTCCCCTTGCTGTGGTCGGTCCTGAATGTGGTCAGGGGTGAGGCACGTGTTCTCCCTCCTGCCCCAGCTGAGCTGCCCTGTATAGGAAAGGCTTCAGGAACCAGAGGGATAAACAACCATTGTTCTCCCTGCCGGCTCGGTGAAACCACCCTGTCAGTATGAGAGATCTCTGCCCACTTTCATGTAGATACAGCCCCCCCCCACAACTACCATCTAATTGATTCAACAGTGTGAGATGTTTCCCCAAGTGTCCTCTAATGTGTGTTTGTCGCATGTCGTTGGAGAAAGGTCAGTTCCAGATTCCCAGGCCGCCTCGTTTCCACCAACCTAACATTACATAATCAGAGTGCATCCTCGTTTGGCAGCGCACGGCAGCCGGCCTCTCTCTAATGCTTATCACACTCCACCTGTCAAGGGCCAGTGTGTCGGTGATAAAATGGAGCCTGTTCTTCCGGCTCAGTCATTATGTAGCTGATTTATCAAGCTGGTTTGTTGCCTTGTCGTCTGCCCAGAGTCATAGAGCGGGGCAGGAGCACAAGACTGTAACGGTTTAATGGGAGTCTGGGAACTAACCTGTTGCCCAGAGCTCTTAATCTGTTCTCCTTCCGTGTGATAGTGTGAAAAAACAGTGTAGTCGTCAGCCTGAACGAACGTTTCAACGTGGACTTAATGTGCAGAGTTACAACATAGATATCCCAAGGTGGAGTTATGTAAAAAATATTTAGCCACATGAAGATAATACTAATAAAGAGTTTCTGTTTTCATTAACCTCTTTGAGTTTGTTTCTTTTTGTTTTTCCACCAGCAGGCTCGTCAGACATCCAGTGACCAGCAGCAATGTCTCAATCTGGAGAGAAAGGGAAGGTAAGTAACACATTACAGTTTTTACTCTTAACTACAGGAGGGGTTTCTAATATGTGGTGATTAAGACTCATGGCACTTGTAATCTCATCCACGCACGCTTTCACAGGCATCCAGAGAGGATATCCTGTATAAATGCAAGTGTTTCATGGCGAGGCTTTATTGCTTGTCGGAATTTCTCAATAATATGCATCACCGTCAGTCTCACTCTTACACACTCACCTTGTATGTTTACACCTCGTAATGTTAGGCAGTAGTTGGTTAGAGTAGTAAAACGTAAGAAATCATGTAACACTAAAATCACATAATTGTTAATCCCTTTAATATGAGTCAATACATATGTACTATACTTACTACTTCAATATTTCCTTATTATTTTCAGTTTCTGACCCTAATTCTGAACAATTTGATTGTCTTTTTGTGCTCCACAGTTCCCAGATGCAACAGGTTATGTCGGGTTTGCCAACCTCCCAAACCAAGTGCACAGAAAATCAGTGAAAAAAGGGTTTGAATTTACCCTAATGGTTGTAGGTGAGTGATCACTCTTTTCTTTTAATGTGGACTGTATTCGTATCTATAGAGAATAGAGCTGTATTTTACAGTCTCTTTGGTTTTTTTCAGGGGAGTCTGGTTTGGGCAAATCGACACTTATAAACAGCCTGTTTCTCACTGACCTCTACCCCGAGCGCTACATCCCTGGTGCTGCAGGTATACTCCCCAGAACACACACACACACAGTAATAATAGAGAAATGTCTGCTGCAATGTCTCCTGCAGAGCATTATTTCAAGAGGAATGTTGGGAATGTCTTAGTCTCAAAATATGACCCTGCCCTGCTTATCACTTGACTTAGGTTAGGACTTGTTCTGGCTTGAAAACATTTATCCGTGCCCTCCTCGGTCAGTTTGTGCATGTAAGAAAATACATTACCCTTTTAGATGACAAAACCCATGATTTCATTTTTTAAGGCGTATCCACCTTCGAGACGCCTGCGGTTGTGGCAGCTCAGTGGCTTGTGTAAGCACGTAGTTCAGGCAGGATTTTTTTATATTAATGTTATGAATCCAGGTACTGAGGTTGTCTCTTCTGTTACGCCACCCATTTATTATTCCTGTTCTTCCACTTGCCAGAGAAAATTGAGAGGACGGTGCAGATTGAGGCATCGACTGTGGAGATCGAGGAGAGAGGAGTGAAGCTTCGCCTCACCGTGGTTGACACCCCTGGATACGGCGACGCCATCAACAGCCAGGACTGGTGTGTTTATGTGCCGTGAAAAGAGAAGGGAGTGATAAAAGCTTAGGACATATTTCCTGTCTAGCGTGCTTTCTCATCCTTCCCTCCTGTCCTCAACTACTCCCTTTCTCAACTTTCATCCCAAACTCCCTATTTCCTACCTCTCCTCCCTCTGCATTCCCTATGTCTACATTTCTTTAAACTGTGTGTGTGTGTTTGCTTGTGTTGCATCCTCATGCTTGTGGTGTCAGTGTCGTCTCTCCGTCCTTTTTCCTGTTCATTGCCCTCGCATTGATGTATTTCTACACTCCCGGACCTACATACTCTCCCACAAAGGCTATTAAAAAGGACACAACTGCAAGAGAGATGAAATAACAGAAACACCTCGCTTTTATTTTCTCTCTGCAGAATTTGTCACCTCAATAATTACACTATTAAAAGAATATAAAAGTAAATAAATTGAGCACAGTTCGATGAGGCATTATAGGCTCCTTAACTGACCAGAGAGCACTGAAGTCTGGTACATTTTAACACATTTAAAGAACTATGGAGGTGTTTTTACAACAAAACATCATCAGTTAAAACTTTTATCACACCAGCTAATCAGTCATCAGTCAGCAAAAAAAGTGAAAACAGCTTATATAGTTTTTAAAAAGTGAGTCTTATAGTCCAGACGTCCTTTTAACTGAAACTATCAATCTATCACACTTCTGGAGGTACAGAATTGTGCAACAGTGACAGATATCTCCTGACACGTAAAGCTACACTACAGGCGGTGAAGATGATCCTAGACCTATACTTAAAACTGACATTCATCATCATTCTCAGTGCTGGTGGTAAACTAGTGTTTACATGGTTGTTTGGTGTGTTTAAAGAGGTTAATGTGTGTCTCTCTCTGATTTCAGCTTCAAGACCATCATCCAGTACATTGACAATCAGTTTGAGCGATACCTCCACGATGAGAGCGGGCTGAACCGAAGGCACATAGTGGACAACAGGGTGCACTGCTGCTTTTATTTCATATCACCATTCGGACACGGGTAATTAGACACACACACACACACAGACACCAACAGTGAACTGAAGTTAATGTATATCTGTATATATGTGTGTATATATATGTATATATATATTGTTGTTTACTCAGAAGTAGATCTGATCTCCCTTCTGAAGCGCACTGTAGTATGTGTGTATTTTAATTATGAGCAGTTTACATTCACCACACTGTAACACCCATCAGCAAAATGGGGTGAAATTAATGCCAACAAGGGAGAGCTAGTTAGCTAGCCTAAAGGTCCAATGAGGTGGTGAAAAGGGGTGAATTTCATCTGAACTGTAGTTCTTTGTCTATATTTAAGTTAATGTAATCAGTTACTTAAACTAAGCAGTGTTGCATGACTTAATCTTACATTATATAATCTCCTGTGTCCGTCTTGCTCCGCTACTTTCCCCCGATCTCTTTGTGTTTTACTCTCCTCCTCTGTGTCCTTTATCCTCTGTTTTCAACTGTGTCCTAATTGTGTTTTGTGTTTTATGTTGTTTTCTTTCTTTTTTTTTATCATTTTGCTCGCTAGTCTAAAGCCTCTGGATGTTGAATTCATGAAGGCCATCCACAGCAAAGTCAACATAGTCCCTGTTATAGCCAAGGCTGACACACTGACACTGAGGGAGAGGGATCGCCTGAAGAGGAGGGTGGGTTTCATTACACACACACACACACACACACACACTTTGGCTGTCCACTGTTCTCTATATACAGTCTATCCAGTCATCTTTCCCCTAGATTTGATTCTTGGCACAGTGAATAAGCTGGAATGTCTAAGCACTTGTCAGGATGTTGGGGATGTTTGAAGCGTGTTATGTGTTTATTTTTGTCCCATCTAGAGTTGTATGGTTTATCCATCAGAAAGTGGATCTTTGAATAAGACACTAAACTAATAAAGCAAAATCACGTACCCATCCTTACTGGCAGCCTGGTTGTGTCAGAGATCCGTGTTTTGTGCCTTCAGCACACATTTACTTTACTTCCCTGTTTAATTGCAGTGATGTGTAGCTTACATTTGGTGTTTTTGATGACACTGCCAGATTGTTCAAAAGTACAGGGAGGGACAACATAAGAGCGGAAACAGTAGGAGGGACAAACGTAGGAAAAGAGTGTTGTATATAATATAGAGGCAGCACATCTCATCCAGTCTCAACCCGTCCCAGATACTTCCTGCTGGAACAGAACCAAGTGTGTGTCTGCCTGCACGCTCCTCAGCTTCCTGCTGTCCAGAAGGGAGAGGACACAGTAGTGGCAATACAACACACATACACCTCACTGCAACATGTTCAGCTGATAACCTCTCATGCAAGAGGAGTTAATAGGATTTTCCTGCTTCTGTGTTACTCCTCTACGGTACTATAATATATAATTAACAATAATACTACATCACTATTTTGTTAGATATTATTTGTTTAGCACCAAAGTAAACACCTAAAACTTTAAAAATGTAATTTGAATAATAATAATTTAGATTCACATGCTTGTGCTGTGCTTTATGTCTGATATATATGTTAATGTTTCATTAACTATTTGGGTATTTTTTTTTACACCCAAACATTCTTTGGCTCCAGCTTCTCAAATGTGGTGATTTGCTTATTTTATTATATGATTATAAATGTAATCTTTGGAGTTTTTAGGCGAAACAGTTAATCAAGAAAGTAATTGTCAGACTGATGATGGAAAATAGTAATTTGTTGGCGTCCTAATTCAGGAAAAATGCAGGCAGTGTATGGGCTGTTGTTGCAAATGACTTTATTCAGCTCAGCCCACTTTACTCAGTTTTTAATTGGAAGTCAGCCTGTCTCCCCACCTGCCCGTGCGTGCCCAGACCTCCCACCTGCCTCTCATTCAGGACTCGGAGCCGGTGGTCTGGCAGGGCGTCAGGCTGACCGGAGTCCAGCTCAACTCTGTTCTCTTCAGCACCGAGTTTTCTTTGTTCAGGGCTCCTACAGTCTCATTCTTGAATTTGCTGATGCAGCAACTTCAGATGATTTGGTCGCTGTTTCTACGTGAATTTCCTAATGTACTTGAGCTTTTGTGCAAGTTGGTCCAGCAGCATCCAAGGTGAAATTCTTCCACTGCTTGTCCTTACAGGACCTACCAATTGAATTGTGCTCTGTAGAGTTGTTTTGTGTTGTGACCTTCCTCGAACCATTGAGTGTTCCTCTGGTACTTGAGATGAACAAAACCATGTTTCCTGCCACCATTGACCCCCGCCCCAATCTACATCAAGCCCCCAAGCTTGTTGTTTGTCTGACTTCTTGATTATAGTTTTGGTGTAACTCTTAGATTTAATTCTCTTTATGTTTTGCTTTTCATTCTATTCACTGTTAGACATCATTTACTGTAAAAGTGTAGCCAACAGTCTGAGTGTGCGCACACAGGGACAACTCTATAGTAGAGCAATGAAGACGACATTTTTATTTCTAAACTGTCTTTTTTTTATACTGGTATCACACAAAACAGTTGAAACTTAGTTTGACTGTGTCTAATGAGTTTCTGGTAAAGCCATTACTGTCAGGAAATACAGAGGGTTAATCTATCTTAAGATATCTGCCCCACATTTAGAAATGGCATCATGTGTCCCTAAAGAGGGCTTATTATCTCCTGTTTGGTCACACACAACTTTTATCTTCATCTGTGTTTGTAAAAATAAGTATGGTGCACTGGTTTAAAAAAAAAAAAAAAAAAGGTTTCACTATCGGGCAAAGGGATTAAGATGAATCTGATTTCTGAATGTTCGTTTACATGTGAATGTGTATAAATACCAGGACAGGGAACCACTCATGGAGCAGGATGTGTCGCCTCTCATAACTGTGCTTCTTCATCAGGAAATTAGTCCAGGCTACAACTGAAACTGTATTGGTTTTCCTGTTATCAAGTGAACCATTAAATAAGTAGTTTTTTGCAGTGTTTAAATACAGATATGCAGTCAATGAAATGTTCACTTGCTATGTTTAAATTTATCCACGGATTTTGCAAGAAAACACGGGGTGACATCTGATTCTATTGTAAACGGGTTTCCTGCCTTGACTGATTTATCTCAGTAATCTGGTTTCTTGTGTGCATATAAATGTAATCATTGCAAATGGTAAGCGTCATAGTAATGCTCATTCATCTCCATAAGTGTCTCTCAGGCGAACAAATACATCTGGCTCGAGTATTTGTTGGTTTGATCAGATTAGTTGAAGTGGCTCTTAGGTATACGTGCCTGAGTCTTTCCATACAGTCTAGTGCAGTGTAGCGGAGCACCAGGCCTTTCTTTGAGATCCGAGCGCCAGCAGCCAAGAACCTGCCAGAAAGCCGGGTGCTGAAGGATGATTGATAACCCCTAGTGTTTCTCCCACAGTATTTATTAGTTTGTTTTTTGCTGGGTACTTTCTCACCGTTTAGAGCTATTTGTCTCTCAGTAAATGCCCCCCCCCCCTCTTAAGGCTTGTCCAGTCCTTTCTCTTATTATTAGGGGGAAACAGCTTGTACAGAACAATATAAGTTTCCTGCAATGTGTCAAGACTGTTCCACTGACAAGACACAACCTGCTGCCCTATGCAGCTCAGGCTCAGCACGGACAAAGTTAACAAACCTCCCATAATTCAGCTTTCATCCTCTTAGTTCTGCTTACCTCTCGCCCGGTCCTTCCTCTCCTGGCAGTGCCTCACTCAGCTGCCTGTTACTTTCTTCCTCCACTTCTTTGTGTGTTTTTTTTTTTTTTAATTTGCTCTAATGCCAATTTCCTTCACCGGGGTCGCTGTGGTCTCTAGCTCATAAGTTGCCCTGAGGAGGGTATATTGAGGGACTGATCCTCTCAGTCTGGGACCCTCTATAGTCATATCCTGTACAGGGCTTTAGTCTCAAACTACTTTACTGGAGCACATAGGACGGTGCCTGGCTGGTTTAGACTGGAGTCCTAATGGAAGTAAAAAAGTTGTCTGAACAGAAAAGTGTGTTTTTTTTATATATATTATTCTATAGCTAGAACAATTCATCAATTAGTCAGCTGACAAAATGTATGTTTGTCATTTTCTGTCCCAAAAATGCGTAAGATTCCCAATTTCCAGCTTTTTAATTGAGAGGATTCTCTGCTATTCTTGTCTAATGTGATGTAAGTTGAATATTTGGGTTTCAGAGAGTTAATTAAAAAAAAGCTATAAATTGGGCTTCAGGAGTTTGTGACAGCCATTATTCACTATTTTCTGACGTTTTGTAGACCAAACAATTAAGTAATTGGAAAAACAATCTGTAGATGAATCACTAATGACAAGAATTGTTAGTTATACACTTAATTGATTTCACTAATTTGAATTTACTTTATTAAAAATGTGGCCAAATATTAGTATTAAGTTCAGGTCACAGTATGAAAGTCAACTTGTAGATATTAAGTTGTTTCATACTGTCAATGGTCATAACGCAGTTCAGACCAAAGGCTGTTGTGTTTTGAGGCTTGGTGCATTCAGGTGGGATTCTGGAGGAAAGTTCAGACATTTGAGAAGATGTCTTAGGAGACATCTTTTAAGTGCTAAAAGGTAAATTGACCTTTATTATATTACCTATATTGAGTAAATTAATTTTCTATAGTCAGTGTATGAAATAAGTAAGTGTATGAACTTTGTTGTAAAACTGTTCAACAATATCGGCACGTTTGCTTTTCCACTAAGTTCGGCTCTAAGAAAGTTGTATTAATCGTGATGAAAGGTTAGTGGAAGCCAGCTGTGTGTATTTTTGCCAGAGGCCTCAACCCCAATCTGTCATATCTCTTTTTTCTTTTGTGTGTCTAAAGGCTGTTCTTGTAAGCCACAGGTCAGCAATGACTGGAGAACCCAGCTCCTCCTCTGTTCTCGCACAAGGCTGCAGGCAACATAGTTCAGCCTCTTTTCCTCCCCACTGTGCCTTCTCCCCATATCTCTAGTCACTTCCCTCATCTTCCTCATCTCCTCTCCTTTCTTCTCTCAGCCAGCCTCTCGTCCTTCCCTTGCCCATCTCTGCTCACTGTCTCTCATGCAGAACCCTCCCTCCCCTCATGTTTGTCACCTCTGCTGCCATATTTCACCCTCTGGCCGAGGCACTGTCACTGTGTTCCCGTCATTGTCTGACTCGCTGTCGTCTCCCCCAGGCACTCCACTACACTCCCGCTGTGTGAACCGGCTCTACAGCCCCGCTGGGACACATAATCAGTGCTGGAACGCTCGTACCGGCCAGCATTGTCACCAGGTTTTCCTAAATGGCAATAACAGAAACCGTTTTAACTCAAAGGGTAAATTCAGTGGCCTGATCTGTTGAGCTAGGAAAGGAAAATTAGGCAGGTATAGGAACGTGATGAATGATAATGTTCTTTCTTAGTCCATGTTGCGGCCGGCGCCCCATGCATAAAGGTTGAGTGGTGATTACGTCATTCCTACCTCACGGCTCCTGTCTTTGTGTGTGTGTTTGTAAGTGTATGACCCCCTGGTCAGCTTGGGCCCGGTCCCTTTCCTGCCTGTGTTTCAAACACGCGGACATATTTATTTTTCTGCCCTCCAGCGGTTATTGTGCCTCGGCATGCTCTACGTCTCTACAGATTTAAAAACAATAAATATGCGTTTTTCCTCAAGGAGCGAGCAGCTCTATTACACACAATCATCTGTTCTCAAGTGAAGAAAGTACAAGCCGACTACAGTGTGAAAACAGCAGGTTTCCTTGTTTGAGGGCCAACATGAAAAGATGGTTTCCGGACTTTGCGGTGCTGCTAATGAGTCACCGTTTGCTGTTGAGTTCGCTGTTGAGACCATTTTGATTAGCAGACCAAGTCACAAAACCTGATGTGTAATAGGAATCCTAAACTCGCACTCTCCCCTTCTTAATCTCACTTAGATACAGATTACATGAATGGCTCGATTGTTCCTCCCCATGCTCTTTGATCAGAGTGAAAGGTGGGTGGTCTTAACTATACTAATACTTAGTCCAGACAATAGGAGTGTGGGTGTGTGTGTGGGTGTGTTTGTGTATGTGTGCATGCCAGTGTGTTGATCATCGTAATTCATATGATGCCTGCGCGTTACCATGGTTGTGGTGACTTCCTCTGTACTTTCCGTGAGTGCCTCCCGTTAGAACAAGTCCAGCTGTTCTGGTCCAGTTTATTCCGGTCTGGACCGTCGTCTCAGGCTCTGAATATGTTTCTGTGCATGCATGCGCCTTTTAATCCTGTGAACAGAAAGGTATTGTTTCCCCGGTGCTACTACGTGTCAGAGTCAGTGCTGTTTGGGTACTTTTAGTAGGAGATGATATTTGAACAGTCAGAGGGATTTGCTCTGTTCATGGTCTGAAAGTCACCCTCCATCTCTGGTGATCCACTGGCCCTCCTGGAGCTACAAAGCCCCACACGTGTACACTTTTTTTTCTACTCCTGTCGCCAGATTATACGAGTTCACAAAGTGAGGCAACAGTTAGAAATGTGTATGTGAAAGTGTGTGTCTGTGTAGGAGGCTGGTATGAGGTTTAAATCCCTCAGACCCCCTTAGATCAGGTATTGTTGGGGCTCCCTCACCCCCTCAGACTCCCTGCAGGCAGAAGAGAGCCGGCTAGTTGAAAGGCTTTTCCTGGCAGGAGAGAAGCATTTGTTCTCATGTGTCTAGGTTAGCAAATTAAGTTTGGAAACTAAAAAATAGTACTAGGAATATAGAAACGAATCAGCTTTTGTCTTTTCATGCTGCCAGAACTCTGTTGTTTGTCTTGTAATCTCGTAATTGAGGTATGTAATATGTGTTGTCTGAAATATTCTTTACAATGACGCACAGCTCAGTACTCAGTGTAAATATTTATATTTGTTGGCAGATTTGCTCAAGAGCCACATTGATGCCTCATGTGAGAGACTGATTAAATCCAAACTTTTTTTAATAAAGTTTTGTTGTGTTTCGTTGGCGGAAAGTCGTGGAGCAACTTTGCTCTTCAATTTATAGACATAACGCAATCTGCACTTGAAACTGATGGGTTTCTATTATTCTAGACGTACATTTACAACTAGAGATGTCTGTACTCATCACAGTAAAAGTGATTCAGTTTTAACCTTTAGTTAGTTTGTGTGGAAAGAGGCCATATTTTTGCTCATCCATAACTAATATTTTACATAGTTTATGACTGGACACTTGGAATTAATTTGTGCTTTTTCTCAGGTTTGTCTTGACCTGGGGCGGATTGACGCTTTAACTGTGGTAGGACGATTCTCCTGTTGTGAACAGAAAATATGAAACTCAGTTTTTTTTTTAGTGTATTGATTTTTTTAATTCTGCTGTCTGTATATAAATTATTTCCCTACTTGCTTTCACACTTCTCCAAATTAACATTAAAGCCATATTTCTGTGATCTAAACATGAAGTTATCAGGATGTAGCCTAGAATATTTGTTTAGCCAATGTGATGAGCCACTCAGACGTACCTGATGTATCTCTTATCTTATGATAAATTCAGTTAGTAGATGATTATGGCCACACTTATTAAGTAAATGGTGTTTGTTGTGTGAAATGGTACCTCTGCTCTTTTGGCGATGAAGGCAAAAGTGTATTCTTTTTTACTGATATTAGCTGCGGTGGTCTTTGTTTCATGGGGAGGTGGCCGACCTTCACTAAGACTAATGTGTAAATCCTGGTAATGCAGTAACTCGTGGGTATGTGTCTGCAGTTTATCTGTCAAGCATGATTGTCTACAGCATTTTGAAAAAGTGAAGCAATTAGGCAAAAATGTAAGCAAGGAAATGGGCTCGACACCATGTAGATCGTAAGTCACAGGAACAATGTCTGATTCTGAGGATAATAGTGAAGAAACTCTCACCTTGATTGTACATTTGTATCATTATTGAAAACTGCTGGTTGACATCACCTCAAGTTAGCTCACAGAGGTTTCTGTGTAGATGAAATGGATTTAGAGAAGGTGCAAAGTAAGCAGTACTCCGATATGTAGACACACAGTTGGACCTACAGGAATCTCATATGGGGGATTTAAGGCTCACCATGGCCAGGATTTACTGCAGTCTTGGAAAAAGAGGGCCCCTGTGCCTCAATGTGTTTTCTCAGTATGAAACAAGGTTCAAAAGGAACTGAAAGCTGATCAGACATACTACTCCTAATGGCAATGATGCACCATTTCATTCCCATGGCTACTCTGCAGACGCTGGCAGGCAGCTGTGAGGTTACATAAATGTTACGTAAAAGAGCTGCTGGTCTGGTCCCTCTTGAGTTCTCGATGCGCTTCTCAATCAGGCTTGATTCGTGTCGAGATGCAGTTTGATTGTTTTGTTTTGTACTTTTTTTTTCTCTCTCTGCATTGTTGATTTCCTAAGAATGCTCTGGTACATGTTTCTACTTCCAAGTATTGTTCCCTGTTGCAGTTTTAGTTTAATAGATACAAACACCATGCCAGGCCATAGGAGGCTCAGCTCTGTCCTCAACAATCACAATAGAAAACTAGTGTGTGTCAGAGATTGTGCTCATGCATGCGGTTAGCTGTTGAATGCCAGGACTACAGTGTTAACCACAATCCCCTCTTTTTGTTTCTTTGGTCTTTTCTTCAGCAACCTATTTGTTTTCTTCTAATGTTGTTTGTCCAGGATTCATTTCTCATTGCCTAGCAGGTGTTTGAGTCATTCGTATTTTTGTGGGTTTGCTTATGAGAAGGAACAAATCATGAAAATATTATTCCCTCGTCAGGTTGTCGTGATGAAGCAGTTGATCCCAGTAATGACGGGTTTGCAGCCTGTTTCATTATGATTGGAGGTTTTGGTTATACCTGCAATTGCAGAAAAACTGCTTAGCCATGTCTCCCACGGCTTCAACCTCTGTAATTATATCTATGTATAGACCTGCGGGTATGCTATATTTGGTCTCCAGTTAATACTGCTATTCCTAGAACCAAAAAAGGCCTGACTTTACACTGAATGTCTGGCATGATTCACCTGCAATTTATCTCATTTCTAACCCATTTTCTAACTGGACAGCATCAGCCGCCACCCTCACACTTATCATAACTCGCCCATGGAATATTTCCTCAAACAATGCTCCATATTCAAGGCTGTGAGCCAGAAACATAAGGCGATAAATCCTTGCCTTCCTTTTCTAATTAATACTGAGGCAGAGTCTTATGTAG
>NW_023339718.1:14561225-14561798 GCF_004916995.1 Morone saxatilis
AGGAGGAGGAGGAGGAGAGACTGGTGTAACATTAGAGATTAAGGCCTACATTGTGTACAGTAAATCAGCAGGAGACAGGGATTTGGAGCAGGTAGTGATTTTGACATCTGGTGATCCCTGAGAGGTCTTGATTATAGGTGCCAGGCTGTACTAAGCACATGTTACGGAACAGAATAATTCAGGTAAACAGCCATTTTGCAGCTTTCGGCTTAGCAAGGTCTGGAAACAGATGATGGCAGACAACCGAACCATGTTTGTGCGATGACCAGATATTGTTTCTAAATATTTAATAGTAGTTTGCATTCATAAAATATGTAATGCCGCCTTTGTTGGTTGATCTTTCAGTTAGATTTTTTTCCTGTTTTATCACATTTTTGTACGAATTCTGTTTCTATCTTATCTACTTATGCGACTGGTTTTGTTGTTTGTTTCATTTTTTCCTGCCATTGTGTTATGCATGTTTATTTTCCCTCTGAGTGCAGAGTTTCCCAAAATTCTTTACACTTCGCCCCACCAGAACGATGTTTATCCAGCCTCCATGTTCGACAGATCTGTACATCTGTGTGTGTGTGT
>NW_023339718.1:14561830-14580401 GCF_004916995.1 Morone saxatilis
GTGAGTAAATGGAGGAAAAAGAGGCTCTGGTCCTATGTCACGCTCTCCTCTGAGTCCTGCAAAGCCTTGTTTGTTTTTAGATCTGCCCCACAACAATACCCGACTCTCCTCGCACACACACTATCTCTCGCACACACTGCGCACAGAGCTCACTGAGAAAACAAGCGTCAGCCATAACAACGGCTCAAACAGGAGTTGCGCTCAGTAGGAAAACCTGTGCTCACTTCCCAGGCTCCTGGCTGACTGACCACTGTCCTGTTATACAGTACATGAAAGTCACCAAAAAGTCAGGAAACAACACTTGACATTTTTTGGCTCCATTACATAAGACTACATTGTGGATTTAAAAAATCTGCTCTCTGGAAAACAAAAGACAAATGCAGCTTTGATGTTTGGAATAATAAATACTGACATCTGTCCCTGAGGTAGCAGAGAAGAAAGCTTCTTTGTTTTAACTTGTTTCTCCACCGGTCGTGAAGAAAGGAGGGTGAGAACTTTGTTTCAGGACTTAAATACACACACAGACCATTATTATTTTTCACCTGTCTACCCTTTCTGTCTCACCCCTCTTTTCCTCCACGGGGGGCTTTAATTAAATGTGTTGCTGCAACAACAAGTACTCACTCACACCCTCCTATTAGTCTATAGAGCTCTCTTACTTTCTGTTTTTGGGTCAGAGCTGCAGCTGTTATTTAGTATTTATATAAATTACAGAAGTCTGTGTCATGCTGGAATCAACTTTTGCAGTAATGAGATGTAGCTTTAATTGAGATTAGCTTCAGGTTATATTGTCAGACTTTTATTGAAGTGCAATACAAGTAAACTACAAGCAGAAGAACAAATGGATAATTAACTTTACGCTATTTACGTTATGAGCAACAACTTTACACAAAAGTTCTGCATGAATACAAAATGATAAGGGTAAAAAAAGTTTTACAAATGGAGACATTTTTTTATTGGAAGACATTGTGAAGGAAATGATCCTTAGTATTAGTGACAGTTTACTGTTTTACTGCCTTTAAATGATGATCTCTGGTTTCTGGACTGTTTGAGTACAGACTGACAGTAGAAAGTCCCGCTGACCCCCTGGTAGTGTCTGCAGTGACACCTCTGCAGGGTTCAAGAGTCCAGTTTTCCCTGTGCAGTGGGACATGTCAGGAGGTCACGATGAGGTCACGGTCCTGCCGGCTCATGCTGTGTTTCTCTTGTTTCCACCTGTCAGATCCTGGATGAAATTGCGGAGCACGGGATCAAAATTTATCAGCTACCTGACGCCGACTCTGACGAGGACGAGGAGTTCAAGGAACAGACCAGAGTCCTGAAGGTGAGAGAGGGACTCACAGCTGATGTCTGTCACAACAGATACCATTCTCTTTCACTTCATCCCGTCTCCCCTGATAGCTTTATTTTCCATATCTCCTTCTACTGACTTTTTCTCAGGGGACCCACTGACCTTTGTCTTCCTTTCCCAGGCGAGCATCCCTTTTGCTGTGATTGGCTCCAACCAGCTGATTGAGGTGAAGGGGAAGAAGATCCGTGGTCGTCTCTACCCCTGGGGAGTTGTCGAAGTGGAGAACCCCGAGCACAATGACTTCCTCAAACTACGCACCATGCTTGTGTGAGTCTCCCTGGCAATAAAAACGCCTTTAAGTATTAACATTTTCAAAAGGAAAGTCTTTTAAAACCTTGACTCCCTTCTCATTAAGCTGGTTTTGAAAGTCCACTAAATAAAAGGTTTGCAGTGAAGCTCTGCTGCCTCCCAGTGTGTGAAAAAAAGGATTGCATGTCTGTTTGTTGCAGGACCCACATGCAAGACCTCCAGGAGGTGACTCAGGATCTGCATTATGAGAACTTCCGCTCTGAAAGACTGAAGAGAGAGGGCAGGTGAGACACTGGTTTATATCACCTCAGCAGCAGATGAGCTGATTTATTTCGAGCAAGTTTTTTAAACTAACATTGTGTTCCTCTGCAGGGCTGTGGATGAGGAAGAGATGGATAAGGACCAGATCCTGTTACAGAAAGAGGCCGAGGTAAGAACATACACACAACTGCAAGCAAACGCGCTTTTTCTTGTCTCACTTTGTGCTAAAATTTGAATCAATCAGTCGATCCAATAACAAGGTAATAGCTGTAAATACAGGTTCCAAAAACAGATAAAAAGAGAGGTTCAGATTTTTTTTTAGTTCATTTTGATTTAATACTCAAATGGCCTATGTATGTATGAGAGTTATTAGTTGCTGTAATTATTCCTCCTCTCCTTACTGGCTGTGAAATGTCCACTTCCCAGTGCAGCTCTACTGTAGGAAATGGGGGATAAAATCTCCGGTCCGTCCATTGTTCTGTGCAAAAAAAAAACTCAGTTGTAGCAAATCTGAAGCCTCAGCAGTTTGAGTTACAGTGTTTTTAGTACACAATTAACTTTTTTTATACGAGGAAATGGCACTTAAAGGGCCACACCAGTGCTTTGGCTGGTGTGCTTACAACTCACACTACTGACAACCATTTAGTAATTCATGCAAATAGTGCTGTAAGTTTTCAGTCTTCCATGGGTTTCAGTTCATTTTAGCACACAGTCAAAATTAACTTAATTCAATACTTAGCTAATGCATCATAGAGAGACAAACATCTGCACCTGGTTTTAGTACAATTTACACTGACAACACAGGAAAAGTAGATCTCCACCATAAACAATAGTCCCAGGATAAAACATTTTTTATATATATATTTAAGTTAAGTTATAAATGTGGACGTGTGTTTTAGAATCTCGAAAATTCCAATTCACTTCACAAAAGGTAAAATATATTCAATATTTGGAAAGGTGAAATATGGCAGCGTGCTTTGGGAAGTGACGGGCTCTAATGGAAGGTGTAAGCAGATAATAAACCACTGGTACTGTTTGGTCCTTTCAATCCCTGTGTAATGAACTGTATCTGTGTATTACCACGACAAAGGTATCAATTTAATTTGACTAACACAGACTGCTGAAGCCTCATATTAGCTTCACCAGAGCTTAAGCACTCCTTCAGTGTACATATGGGTGTGTTGCACATTGTATTGTATTGTCAGACACACGCCTAGCCTTTAAAAACACACAAGGACCCTGATCCTGATCACCATGTGCCCTGAGTGCTGCCTGTAGTGGAGGAGACTAAATGTAGACTCACCCTGACTGTGTAGAAAAACCTGCCTTGTCATCTTTTTTTTGTACATACGGCATTACAGCTACAAGACGTCGGGGTCGAACCAGGAAACCTGTCAGTTCTTCAGTGTCATTATAGTTTAGAAAGAGAAAAAAACCTCTTATTTATTTTCACCGCAGTATCTTCCATATGTATTGTTTACCGTTTGGTCCATGGAGGCTGCACGTAATCGGGCTATAACCTGTTTCCTGATTGCTCTTGATTGGCCTGTTTTTGCAGCTGCAGTGCAGCGTAGTGGGCTGCAATCAAAGCTGTTTGTAAACAATGTGCCCAGGCAGGATCACTTCCTGCCTGGATGTCCTGGCCCAGTTTTATGGTGGGAATGACCTCAGTAATGTGAAGAGCCCGACACACAAAGCTGCAGAGACAGTGGTCCGTTTGTTTACGCGCTGTCAGGGTTTTGGATAGGAGGAAATATTACAGTAAATGATGTTTCTATACTGAGACTTACACATGAAAAGGTAACTTTAACTTTATTTTACAGCTCCCTACTTTCCTCATAAATTCCTCGGATGAAGCTGATGAGTAAACTTTTATTCCTTTAGGGTTAAGTAGTTTTCGGTCAACTATAGTGAAAATGGAGACGGTGTAAAATGAATTAGTTGTGTCAGTGCACAGCAGCAAATGTGTCTTCCTGTGCAGATGTAAATTACAAACATACAATATATACATATATAATTCAATAACTATGAAGAATAACAGGGATGCAGGGTTAGGCCAAAAAATAAATGTAATTTAATTCTGGTCACATATGACCAGAAGAAAGAGAAAAGACTGCATAGCTTTGGTGAGAGAAACGTCTGATGAATCATTTCTACTGTCAGCCACAAGATGGCGATAGACGTTAAAGAAAGCTTCAGGACTTAATTTATTTATGGGCCCATTGTCGACATTCATTTATTGTTTGACATTGATTTTATGTTTCATTCATTTTTAAACACTGTCCTCAGCTGCTATTACATCTGCTGTGCTTACATGAATATACATTATATTATTACACATTAAAACTTATTGATTAACTCATTAGATTGAATAATGACCATTGCAATCACTGTGAAGTAAGTATCCATTGCCTTGTTGTGTTTGCACTCGAGATCATCTGCCAGTCACCCACTGTGTGTCCAGTGTCTCTCTGTAGATTGTACTTCTTGTTTTAGTTTGTTCAGTCATTGTGGTTTGTATTCAGGTTGTGGTTGGATGACATGTTATACAACTTTTAAGCACACTGAACCTTTAAGAGCCTGAGGACCTGATCAGTTAGACCAGTGTAAATCAATATTCACTCTATCTGTTGAAGGACTAAAACTAGTTTGTGAACTATTTTACCAGCAGGGAGGAACAAGAATCATGTCAGGAGAAAATTCTACTATTTCTTAAGATAAAATGTAAAAAATAAACCCACTGGATCGGAAAATGCTGTTGCATGAGAGGTGAAATTTTGGCGACGTGGTTTTCACAGAACAGGAACAAAGTTACTGTATACGTATTTACTATCTTCTGTTTTCTTTCGGTTTTACTTTTAAACACATTAGCTCTTAAAATTATCATCAATTGCTGGTTATAAAGAGACTTAATTAAGCAGATATGCTTCTATTTTTTTTTCTGAGTGATTCTAAATATCAGTGATTTTCTCCCTGGAAAGATCTCTCCTCTACTAATATAAAGTTTACTCCTCTGTGTAATTGAGATATGTCGATTAATTTAATGAGGAAAATTAAAACTTTTTGATTTACTTGAATAAAAAAAACATCATTGTGATTTTATGTTTCTTCTCTCTGAAGCTGAGACGCATGCAGGAGATGATCGCTCAGATGCAGGCACAGATGAAGATGAAATCGGACGAGTGAAAGAGTCGTAGCAGAAGGGAAGCATGGTGATCCCAACCGCCCCCCAACACACACACACGCACACACACACACACACACACACACTAGCCCTCCTCTGAATCCATCCCTGCCACCTGGCAGATGCACCAGGAGTCCAGGTATTCAGGATGACATCATCCTCATCTGCACACCTCCACTTCTTCTTCCTCCCTCCAAACATCCATCCATCAGCTGTTCAGGAGCTCACCACTGATGTTTTATCTTTTTTTATTATTATTCTTCAACATCTTGTCAAGACTTCTTACAATCCACGTGTAAATCCTCGCCGATTGTCCTGTTTCGTGTGTACGAGTTTTCTGAGTGAGATTGGGCAACATTTTAAAAAGCAGGAAAATGTTTAAATACTGGATAATTATCATGGACATATCCGTTATTCTCTCTTTGATCTTAATAATGGTCCACAGAGCTGCCAGGGACAACGGTACTAAGATGTTTTGCCATCACACTAATGTTTACAAAGATATTTGCTTCAGATGGCACCACTTTCCATTTATTTTGCTAAAAGAAACTGTGCTTCTCGTGTTTTCTGTCTCATCACCTTTACCTCTGCACGGTTTCAGACCTTTTAGTGCTTCAGTCTGATGATGCAATAACATATAAATATCACCACAGTGAAAGATACGTGAGGTTATTTGTCCTTAATTGTGTTAAACTAGAAACCTTAATGTGTAGCCAACACTACAAACTTAATTCTAGGTGTTTGTTTGTGAAAAGCTACTATATGCAAGTAGTCGAACTAATAGCACTTGGTTATAAAGAGAAACAACCTTTTAGGATTACAGTTGAATAAAAGTGCCATGTTGTTAATATTTTTATATTTCTCATCAAGAGCTGCACAATCTTAATGTCAGTGCCAAACTACAGACTGAAAACTAATCAATATATTCAGTCCGGTGACTTAATAAGTGTCCATGTAATGTGTAAACTTATCTGTCGGTACACTACATGTGTAGTCTTTCATCATACTGTATTCGGGGTTCCTCATTTAAAAATCAAATACTATAATATTTAATTGTTATTTGTTCAAACTCCCGCCGGCCTTCTGTGAGCAGCAGACTAAACTTTTAATTTTCTTTCACTACTCTTCTTTTAAATGTGCTGTCATTCATGTGGCATTATTTTGTATCTCTGTCTTTTGCTCCCATATGCAAATGTGTCTGTTGAACTTATCAAGACAAACCTTATTATTATTTCTTAACCATAAGTCAGTAAAGACTTGTTTTTAGTCAACATTGTTTTTGTTGTATTTCTCTCTGAAATAAAATTTGTTTAGAGAAATTTGTTGATTCTGGGGTTTACTTTGTAATGACTTTATGTTGTCCTCCACAGACTGGAGGATCGAGCTATAACATTAACACAACTGCAACATTAAAAAGCTCCATTAAAACGATTTATTGCCATTTATTGAAAGTAAACAGTAGATAATGGACCAGTGTGACACATGCTCACTGTGACTTGTTCATAAGATCCTTCCTAAAGTATTTATCATTAATTGTACACATTAATTTATAAGTAAGAGCTTCAGTTTGCACTCTACACATTTCAAGTTTGAGGGATATTCAAGATGTCTTTAATCTTCTGTGTTCTTCTGGATGTTAAAAAGTAAAATAGAAACATTAAAAATACAAACAACTGCTCGTTGTCTGACTCCATATTGGAGACTGTTAAAGCTCCATTGATGCCAGTGAGGTTGTTTTGGACCCTAACCCCCCTCATGGCATCCTGTATAGACTCCTGCTTGTAGATAACTGCCGTGTGACTGGCTGTGAGGAGGAAGAGGAGGAGGAAGAGGAGGAGGAGCTTTCATCTGTCAGCTAGGCCCGCCCTCCTGCTGTCTGTCCGGGGCTTGGAGGAGAGGCAGAGGCGAGGGGGGCCGCTTTCAGTGAGCCGTCGCTTCGGTAAAATCGAGGGAGGAGAGCGGTCAACATGACGAACAACATCAGGTACAAAAGCCGGATCCCGGTTAAAACAGGTGAGCGCGGGTTTCTGGATTTTATTGACTGAGCCAATAATTTATTGAGGATCAATCCAATGATTGCTTCATGTTTGTGTCTCCCTGGGCGTCGCTCTGCATCCCTGCACCTGCGCCTCCTCCTCCTCCTCCTCATCATCATCCATGCTATAATGGCCAATAGAGGATAGCGCGGAGGTAAGAGACATCCTTTTTATGCGTTTGTGTGCTGTTTTATTTAAGCGCTGTTGAGAACACATTGTCATCATGGTGCGTTGTCGGAATAAAACCTCGCACTGGGCGACCGAGGCTGCAGCAGCAATATTTACGTTTCACATCTCACATTTGACCCTTTTTTTTTCTTCTTCCGTCATTTGTCTGTCAGTTTTATAAACCCGAGATGCTCAGAGGGCAGCCATACCACCACAGTGGTGTGATCAGCAGACTGACAGGCGGAGGAGGGCGGAGGGGGGGTCGGTTTCATTTTTAGACGCGTATGTGGAGCAGGCCGGCGTCACTAGAGGCGAGCAGCCAACATGGTACTCAAAAGGCAGCATCCTCCCTCTCCTCCCTCTCCATCCTCTCCTCCGCCGATGCCTTGCAGAGTTATTATGCAGAATTATTACCGATTATGGATCATTTAGGTCGACTGATGGACTGAATTGTTCAGCACGACTCACGATTACAGCCTGCTGCCTTCAGTGAACCCTTCCTGACCATTGTTCAGCTTCAAAAACACAGCTGCCACATGAGCCTGGAGGGGAGGTCGCGTCTCTGATGACCGTTTTCTCCTCCTCCTCCTCCTCCTCCTCTTCCTCTATAGTATCTGATGACAGTAGAGGTGTATTTGCACGTGCTGAGTGTGCTTGGATGATACAGCCAACCGGTTGGTCAACAGATTTAAAATAGTGTCCATCAAGCAGCAGATATCTAGTCTTTAGTCAAGCTGAAAATGCATCAATAGCTGTAATAGGAAATACTTTATTACAACACATGAGCACTAATGGTTTTATATGTATATACTGTATTTATTCTATACAACAGCTGCAATACATCCTACCTTCATGAAGGTTATAATGTTCAGTCTTTGCTGAAACTGTTTCAAGGAGGTTTGGATTTAGTTTTGAGGTCATTTTTAAAGCTGCAGTTGGTGGCGTTGTTGAATTGGATAGCACTATACTGATGGGTGTTAATCCACTCTTATTTAAAGCAAAGACTAAATACAAGAAACACCTCTCAGAAATAACAATACAACTGAACAACACCACAGACAACTACCAAAATAACTAACCAATCAGCAGCACTGAACATTATAAACTTTGTTACAGAGCTGCATTCGTTTTAGAGACCTAATGTAGAGTTCCTCACCCTGCATTCATATTCTCAACTTTGCACATGACAGTCGATGTGTGAAATAAACTGAGAGCATTTACTAAAATGTAAAAGTAGTAATACCATAATAGAAAAAAACCTCTTATTACAAATCCTGCATTCATGATGATACTTATGTAATAGTATTCAGATGTATTAACAGTCAAAATGTACTTAAATCAAAAGTAAAAGTGTTCATCGTGCAAAACCTCAAACCTCTGGGTCATCATGATGCCTCAGAATGAGACATTATTATCATTACATTGTATATTATATTAAATCCTTATTACTGATGAGTCATTATTGTGGTGAGGTGGACTAGAAGTATCCACCCTTGTCTGTTCACTCTGTACTATTTATCTTCTTTTTTTTTTGTTCCCATCGTCATATTTGTCCAGTATTTAGTCTCCTGGTTGCCCTCTGTCGTCCTCCACCCCCCTCACAGCTGGCACATATAAGCTGGTCAGGTTGCAGACAGATTTTCATTCTCCCAGAAATTCACAGTTGGACAGAATCCAGTAGTTGAAATGATTGTGAGCACAAACACACACACACACACACACACACACACACACACACACAGAGGTATATGAGTAGATTTCTAGAAAACCTGGATTAGTATGATTGTTGTTGAGTGTGAGCTCGGGGATGTAGTGTCTCCAGTTTGTGCAGTAACAGTAAAAAATGACCTAAACTTACAGTGGAAGCAGCTGCTGCCTTCCTCTTATAAATATCCATCCACTCGTGCAGTGATTCATGCTCAGCATTTGGATTACTATACTATACTATACTACTATACAGCTTTTACACCTTGTGAGTTCTTCCCTCCCACACACTCTACTGCCTCTGACCCTGTTGGGCACTTTGAGAAAAATATCTCATCCCGGCTGCGGAGGAGGAGCTGGAAAGAAATCTGACTGAGATCATAAACGATAATCAATCCTAGATCAATATTTTCACAACATTTCCCTCCCTTCTCCTCTTCCTCTTTCCACGACTCACTCCCTCGCGTCGCCCCAAACATCCCCCGTCACTTCCTTTGCTGTGATTTCACGTTGCCAGGCAACAGTCTTTTTTTAATCCGTTTTCATCACTCTGATACGAAGGAGTGGACGACACCATCTGACCTACTCACAATCCCGTGTGCTGATTATTCTGCGTGTGGGTGGATATTCACTGAACATTTGTTCATCACAGATCAGAAACCGAATAAAAAGAATCACAATCACAGGTTTTATTTAAGAGTTGGCTGAGATACGTGGAGCAATGTGTACGTACCACGTCTAGAATAATGTGGTTGTCACGTCACTTTCAAGACCACAAAGTCTATTCTAAGCTGGTTTGGAGCTTTTAATTGACATAGATGTTAAAATGTTCCTTTTTCTGAGCACCTTGGGTCCATGTTGTGTTACAACCTGTAAGTAATCTGTAATAAATTCAATTTTGACCTTAGAAACAGCAGCAGTGGACCATTAGTAGCTGTTCAACACTGGATTTCTGTTTCAGAGTTAAGAAATAAATAACTTTATTATAATTAAACAAATATAATCATACAGGCAGAAAGAATAGATCTCAGAAGAGCCACAAATACAAGTTTCTCCTCCGAATGAAGCCTCAACAGACCAGAATGTAACACGGCCACAAATACACTTATATCACGTTTTATTTACTTATAGTGAGTCAATGTTACATTTGCTGAATAACAGTCACTCTGGTGGGATAATGGTGTGTTTACATATTGTCACAGTAGCACAAGTAGATAAGAGCCTCCATAAGCTGCTGGTCACACAAGACAAAGTAACCCTGAGTGTATTAAACTGAGAGAGGGGCTGTGTTATAGCTTGTGAATTGATTTCTATACGGAAATGTGTCACTTTTATCTCTCACTTGAAAGAAGGATTCACTGTCTCTGATGTTGTTCTCAGATTGTCCAAGTTGGATTGAGAATCTAAGAAGAAAATGTGTTGTACAGATTATAAAGGTAGACACCATAAAAGGATTCAGGAGTTGTAATTAGTAATGGTTAATAAATCATGTACATTATCTACTGAAATTGGCTTATCACAGACATATTGATATCAATATCGGCATGTATCTTATCCGATAAGTGCCGATATAAAAGATGCCTGTAGTGACATATTGTTGTCACTGTAGAGTTTGTCCAGCAGAGGGCGATGTGATTTATAAGACTGTGGCAAACAGCACAGAGTAAGAGAGAAGAAGTAGCTCTTTTAGCAATGTGGAATAGAATCGATAAGAATATTTACCATAAATATGCTTTAATGAAGTTATTTGTTTTGCTTTTAACAATTTATTTATTTAAAAGCAGCCTTTTGAGAACATTTACAGTCACATCTGTGTAAAATCTGTGACAACCCAAATAGAAAAGGTCAATTTTCATTACCCATATTGGTCATCTGTGAATTGTTCTCTAAAATTAATACACTAGGCACTTTATAGATCACTAATAGGTCATTAATAAGGAAAACATTTGGGTTGCCAGGTTGTGGATCATTTCTGGCTGTTTATCCTCCTTCAGCTCGTTACTTTCTTTGTCTTTTTAATCCAATTGACCTTTGTCCTCCTGGAAAAGTTGGAAGACCATCCAGACCAAAATCTTATTAGTAACATATTAACGTTCACGATTATACAATACTTTATTATTATTAACATTTATACTTAAAGATGAATTGCTAAGTCAAACACTTGTGATTATTACTGATTTATAAAGATTTATAACTGCAGACTTGATCAGTAAATTGACTGTTAATGACTCAGCAGTTGAGAGTTGTCACCTCTTTCTGAGACGTCTTGAGTGTCAAAATGAAACAGGTCAGTGGTCACGTTACTTCCTGGAGCAGTGAACAGATGTTTGGTCAGATGTGTCACTTTGCTCCAGATACACTTTCCTCTCCATTGCTTTACTCTTCTCCCATTACTCAACCCTCCCCTCACTGTCTTTAAACATACACACACACACACACACACACTCTCGCTGCCACAGATGGGACCTCACCGGCTCCTGGTGAGGACCAGCTGCGGACCAGGAACAGGCGTATCTCTGGGGGTTGGGTGGGGTGTTAAAACTGGGATTTGAACCCCCTGTGGCTCCGGCCTTTCATCAGAAAAGAGGAGTTGTAAGAAGAGAAGGAGAGAGTGCAACAACTTCTTTGATTAACTATTTACTGAATTCATGTCCAGTGTTTGCCTTTTGTGTCTCCTTTAAGTAGCTTTAAAGTTGGAAAATTTATCTTACACCACACCGTCTGAGAGTATCACACTTTCTGTATCGGCTTGTTCGAACTCTTTATTGATTTTACAAAGGGAAATATTCAAACTCAGTCTCTTTTCCAGTAAGAGCACACATTCGAGACGCAGTAAAGAACACATGAATGCACCAAAGCCGGACTAAGAAGCTACAGATACGCTAGTGGCTCTGCAACGCTGTGCTCTTGTAGTGCGTGACCCCGTTGCTGATCAGTCAGGTAGTGTGAAAACCACAACGACTTCAAAACTCCTGATAACAAGACAGATAGCTGTGTAGTGCAGCCATATGATGAGCTTGAAAGTGGCTCAGTGGTACCTTGAGCTAAATGCTTTTGACCTCATGGTGGCGCTAGACGTAATGTCAGACAATCACTAAAGTCCTAACAATTGAACTTGAAGGGAACATTTAGGTCTGCACCAAATTTCACCTACTTGAATAATACCTGAACATTATGTAGCAGCTTCTGTCATCTTTGTGTGTCTCTCAGACCTCTACAAGTTTTTCCTCTGTGACAGTTGATGTTCTTGTTCGGGTGTTTGAGGGGTTTCTGCCCCGCAGTGTCTTGACATGTTCATACTCTCACTTTGTCATGCTGCAAACACGCGTGTAATACCTGTGATCCAGTAGAGCATGTGTGTGTGGTGCTTTTGTTTGTCTTGTACCTGAAGCCGCTCACCTCCTCTTCCTCTTTAAGTCCTTTGGTTTTATACATAACGCCGCCGTGCTCGTCATGCCTCGGCTCTGCGTTTCAAGAAGCTTTCAGAACGTAACTGGAGGCTGACCCACATAGCAAGAGTCTTTGAAAAAATCTTTTTAAGGATTTTGTCGGCCTCGATGTGTTTGAGATTACAAGTTCTTTGGAAATAGGGATCATGAGTCTGAGCGGTAATCCAATGAAATGAATTAAGAGAATTAGGATAATTTCATAACTGTTCTCGGTGTAATTAACTCCAAAAAAATCTACTTGAATCTATCACATACAAAGTGTATTTTAACTAGAAAACACTGAAACACTGACAGTTGGTGTGTTATTCAATATTTTTGTTGCACTTGACACTTTATTCTTATCGTGAAACAACAGCTGAGAAAAACGTCTCAACTCAAGGTTTACCTATTCACGTGCTCTTGAGCGTTTGTCACATGGTCTTCATCAGGATATTGAGTTTGCTCAGTTGTGATGAAGTTGTAGATGTTCAAACACTTTACGCTCATCCACATTAGCTGAACCCTCGAGCTCACACTTCTCATTCTTGACGACCTAAAAACTGAGTTGAGTTGATATTGTGTTTGTTCAGTTGCTGTTTCCATGGTTAAGAAATGAACTGTGGAGTTCAACTTAAGACAACACAGATGAGAAGTCTGAGTGATCATTGGAATCATGGATAGTTAAAAAAATGTTTTGTCAACTATATTTTTCTTTTTGTCAAAAGGCGTCGGTTCATCTCCTGATACCTGCTGACTGCCCTACGCAGCCTGAAGTCCTCTCTACTTTCTACTACTCTACTTGAGGATTCATCTTTTAAAACATGCTACAAATACATAGCTTGGTTTCCTACTTCCTGTAGTTTTTAGCACATGGCACTCAAACCGGGGTAAACTAGGACTATTTTCAGTTGAAGATTAATTTACATTTTGTGTATTAGTGAGTATTTCCGACAGCAGGACGGTGTATGTGGGACTGTGTTCGTGGTAATGAATGGCACAATAATATATATGGAATAAAATATATCAGGTTATAACCACACAGACAATACTTAGTCAGTACTTGTTAGTAGAATCAGTTTATTGTTGGTTTGATTTATCTGTTTAAGTAACGAAAGTTGTGTCCTCCATTTTTATTTTGCACAACTTCCAACCTTTCGTTCTTATTCCCTCTTACCTGACAACATTTAGCTTAATGCAAATGTTCAGGGACGTTTTTAAGGTTTTTAAGGTTATAGCAAAGTGTCCTTTGTCACTGAACAGGCGGATGTTCAAACTGTGCTGTGACAGCCAAGTGTCCCTCAGTTAGGCTATTTTATTGTTGCCTGAGCAATTACATGCTTTCAGATTAGCATGTTAAAGAGCCAAGTGCACGCAGGCTTTGCATCTCGAAGGAGAGAAAAAAACAAAAGGGGGAGGGGAGCTGAGGGTCCATTTATGTTGTTCTTATGCCCCTCTCCTCCTGTCTCACCCACCCTCACCCCTCCTGTCTCCCCTTATCTCCCCCTCTGTTACTGGTCGGCAGGCAACAGATTAGGCGAGGCAGTCAGGGTTAATGGTGTGAAAGTGTCAGCTGGACGTCTGGGAGATGCAGCGAAGTCATCAGTAAAGGTCACCGCTCTTTACTGCTGCATCACAGGCCGCCTGGCTGCTACAAGCCGGGGACACACCACACTGTTCTAGGACCAGATACTACCACGGTTTCACTGTGACGACTGAATTTAAAGATCATTGTGAGTCTGTACTGGTCGGAGCAGCGGTGGAAAGTAAAGAATGTGTTCTCTGTGCTCTCATTCCTGAAGTTGGGTACATTTTTCATGTAACCACCAGTAATTCCCCTTTCACTGTGATTATGGAGAAAATTCCACTTAAATTTTCATTGAAGATTATTTTCTCCACTTAAAAGATCTTTAAAGTTAGATTTAAACACAAACTTTTCCTCTTTAAGACAAACAAGATGAATTCATAAGCAATATAGTGCACCTTTCCCTAACTCAATACACTGAGGGGATTTGCTGCTTCACTTAGTTTGGTATCACCAATAGCTCAGCTTTTATTAAATATAAGTGAAGTCTACTCCATACTCCACTCCACATGTGTGTATTAATCTAATCTAAAAAGTCAGCTGTTAAATGTGTGATTGAGTCTTTTGGTCAATTGAGATTTTTAAAGGTCTTCTTCAGCCGACGCTGTCTGTCTGTGTTTTGGCAGCAGGGAATGATGGGTACGCTGTTGGTGTTTTGAATGTACCCTGGCACTGCTGTTGACTGCTGGGGCCTTTTGAGAGTCATTTCCTTAAAGGCCACAACTTTGTATGACTGAGAGGAAGAAGCTGAGTGCTGCCTGCTGATTGAGTGGCTGATCTCTGGATCTCTGCCTCTGCAGAACCCGCCAACATACTCACTCACTGACCAACAAACTAACAGAGAGAGTCACGGTGCATTTATGTACTGAAATAATACTCTAACAGCGACAAAGTCTCTTCTTGTATCTCTTGTTAAGAGCCAAAAACAACGGAAAACTTAGAAACACAAAGCCGGAAATCACATTTTGTCCACTTGAGGATCCTGCACATTTTCCACAGCTCTTCAAACACTTTGTTGTCCAGATGGCAGACAGTCGCTGCAGTCGCTGCAGACCTGATTAGAGGTTTGTTTAAAAGTAAAACAGTTCAAGTAAGAAAGTAATCAAAGCAGTAGATACAAAGTGCATTCAGTGCTGAAATGATAAGTCAATTATTTGTTAAACTGATTGACAGAAAGTCACCAAATATTCTCTGGTTCTGTGAACATTTTCAGCTCTTTCTCTGTTTTATGTATTTGAAAATTAAACATTTAGACGGTCAGATAAAATAAGCCCTTTGAAGACGTCATCTTGGGCTTATTTAATAAATATTTTTCATAGTTTTTTGACATTTTAAAGACTAAACAATCAACAGATTAAAACACAGAGATACAATAGATGCAACAAATGTCTAAAAGCAAGAACACAAAATGAACAAAGGACCAAAAAAACAGTTATACGATCATGTAAACAGTCTGCTGCTCTGCTTCCTGTCATCCTGACTCATGGCTTTTCCTTAACGCCCCTCTGCACCTGCTGCACTCTCTACCTTCTCTCTCTCCTTGTGTTTGATCAGCTGGAAGACGCCAGAGGGACAGTGCCGGGTTGCAACAACAACTTAGTCACGATGTCTGTGTAGCTTTTATATACAATATATAGTACAACTGCAACCTTTTATCCTCTTGTGTGTGTGTGTGTGTGTGTAGGTAGATCTGTCTGTTCATTAGTTGTAACACATAATAACAACAATTATTGGAATTAATGGATTGGAACAGATAAATTAAAATGGGTTCAGGCCTCCAGGAAGTAGTCGAGAGAAGGCTCCCAAATATCTGAAACATGTTTCTGTGTTTCAGGATTAAATGAGCATCAAGTTTATATATTATTACTATTATATATAACATGGATAATCTGATGATTTCCGATCTAAGGATGTCATTTTTTGGGTCCACGCCTTGTTGACGACTATACAAAAAAAGAATGACCAGAATCTGGTTCTCTTTCTTTAAGTACCTTAGAAAACCATCTAAGTAATTTTAGCAAATAAACCCAAAATAAAGAGAATGATCCTTCCACCAGTCATCTGTCATATAACAGTGATACTAATCGATAGCTTTCATCTAGTTTAGTTTTGAGTCTATAGACAAATTTAAACCGTATTAATTTGTATATTCCACTTCTGTGCTTTTAAAAGCCCCTTAATGTTAAATCTCATCTGGTTCCAGCAACAAAATGTGATATTAAATGTCTTTGATGAGCGGCTGAAAGAAAAAGATTATACAAGACACAACTTTTTGGCTTCACTTAGTAATGTGAGAATTGAGCATAATGTTGAATTTTCAACTAACAAAAAAAGTGTGAAGAAGATTATATTTAGTCTGGTGTGTGTGTGTGTGTGGGAGAAAGGGACAGCTGGCCACTGAGAAAGTCTGACGGTGGGGGGGTTTAGCCGTGGGGGCTATTGTAATACCATTTTCCAGACATCTGTTCCTTTCTTCTATTCAGATTGACCTCCCACCCTCCCTCCACACTTTCATGTCTCTCTACAATGATTTAAACTCTTCTTCTAACATCTCCACTAACATTTGCATCAGCACCATCATGGCTGAGAAGACCAGGATGATTCCTTCACTTCAAGAGGGATCATAAACCTTTTTGAGTTGAGTCCTCTGTCTCCCTCCTGTGGTGTGGAGTGGGCCTGTAACATCCCGTACGTGGCATCGTTGTGGGGTGTGCCTGCTTTGGGAAGAAAACAGAAGGAAAAAAAAGGGGGCTTTTATTTCAAAGAGCATAAAAGCTCTGCTGCCCACATCATGTATGAGTCGGACACACCCACACATACACACACACACCACTGTCACATCTGGAAGCAATCGACTGCCATGAAATGTACCTCGTTCACCTCTACGCACACATACACTGACGCACACACTCCTGAAGTAACCAGAGCAGACGACATGGTGACTGACCTCCTTCACATCCTTTTCATTACAGTCTAGACCAGCATTCCCAGAACTTTTTTGAACCATTACACCCGTCCTTGGCCCGCCATACAACATGCCTACATGTTCAAATCTTTCAGATAAAAATTACACCACAAATATCTCCTATAATATTTATTGAAATGACCTAAAATAAATAATAAATGTGATATAAAACATGTCACATATGCGAAGTAACACCAATATTAAAGGAGCAGTTTAATATTTGGGGAAATCTATTTATTTGCTTTCTAGTCTGACTCAGTCCAGAGTTAAAAAAAATCATCCTACCGGCACCTCCAAAGCTCACTAAAATAACATTATTTATTAGTTGGATTTTGTTACCTTCAGACAGAGCCAGGCTAGCTATTTCCCCCGGTTTCCACTCTTTGTGCTAAGCTAAGCTAACTGGCTGCTGGCTGTAGCATTGTGTTTAGTGTAAGAACCTGTGATTGTTAAACGACTGCTTTTAAAGTAATGAAGATAAATGTTACACTTAAATTGGCTAATTAGCTAAATATCTGTTTAAGTAAAATGCACTATCCTTGGTCATCTTGAACTCGATGTTTAAGTGTTTCAGCATTAATTTGAGCTCCTTTTACAAAAACAAATATTTCCATCGTTTCATCTGACAGTATTTCTTTCAACCAACCAATCCCTCTCCAATGTAGAGATGGAATGTTGTGACTATCTTGTCTGTATGAGCAGACGTTATTGAGGTGAACCTGTATAATATTTGCTGTGCAATCAGCCACTGTGTCCACACATCGTTATTAAAGTAAATGATAAATGTAGTGCAATAGTAGGCCTGTCATAAGTAGAGAGGACTTGTATAATCAGCAAAAACTCACCTACCTAAGTGTTGTTTGTGTGGCAATTGTAAGAATCCTACTTGTTACATTTAAAGACGCAACATAAAATGTAGTTTAAGCACTATACTTAAAAACAGTTCAGAGGTACTTTGGTTTAGTATTTGTATTTTATGCTTTATACTTTTTAGGTTAAGATTTTACACAACAAACTTGCAGAATGCATTAAACCAAGCTGACTGGCTTCTGACCTCATATATAAAAACTTCTTGTGGTCTTCTGTCACATTTCAGATGTCTGTGAGTTATTAGCAGTTCAAAGAGACATTTCACCTTCTAAACTTCTCACATGGTTTCCTTTTATTTTAATAACAAAACGTCAAGTTAACAGATTTTCGTGTTCGAACTTTGTTTTTTCTTCTTTCCTCACCTATCAATCATCTCACGACCCCTCAGATTTGTCTTGTGACCCTGTGGAGGGGCCTGACCCGTCGGCTGGGAAGAGAGTTAACTTCCTAACTTTATATAAAGTTGTTAAAACAACCTACAAATAAACCTGCAACCTTAAAATGCTTCTTATAAACTGATGCATCAGCTTTAACAATCTAATTGTTTAATAATATATCAGTTACACAAGTTCTTGATACTTAACTTTAATTAAAATATTACTTATATCGGTATCTATAAAGGATCTGAGTATTTCTTTCACCACTGAACGCTTTTTTTATGTGATGAAACATTTAAATTAAAAATAACACCTTTGGCTCGTCTTTAAGGCACTGGATGCCAAAAGATGACAAACACATACATACATCATTGGCTGAACACATGGATTGACAAG
>NW_023339718.1:14580501-14600388 GCF_004916995.1 Morone saxatilis
GCCCAAACAGGAAAGAGGTGTGTTTGAGACAATTTGGGAGCAGACAGAGAGCAAGAGACAGGTTTGTCAAGGTATCGGGGCTTCAGTCTTGCTTTTTTCTGGTCCTTGCTGGGCCGTTTTTTTGCCCCCTTTGAGACCCGTGGCTATTTTGGTCCGTCAGTGTCGGAGCGGTTTGGGATGGATGCCATCATGCTGCAGGAAAAACTGGTGGAACGGCTGCTGTGCCCACGAGTGAGAACAGCCAGACAGAAGGTAAAAAGTTGGATTTCAGGGGACAAATTGGTGAAAAATATGAGGAGAAATTCACAATAGAATAAAGAACAAAGACACAGAGTTCAGGTTTACTTTATAAATGCATAAACAAGAAGCCCTAACACTAGACTTTAGACTCTGTCAGCATCTTTGGTGTTATCGCTGTTTTTCTGTGGAGGTGTCTGCTCTCGTGATACCTCTGTGACAGATTTACTGCTGAGATGATTTGTCTTTGTGAAGTGAAGTGTTTTTATGATTACTCAGTGATTTATCTACAGCTTTCCTCATACTCACTCCTCTGGCTCTCTGGCAAGTGTGTCTGCCATGCACTGTTTGCACCGCCTGTAGTTTTTTTTTGTGTGTGAATGAATGTGTCTGTTTTTGTAAATGCGATCCTCACCCGATGGGCCTGTCGGAAATGCCTATGACAAGTTATGACAGCATATGAGGACTCTGACTGTGTGTTTGCGGAGTGAAAAAAAGAGCTTTTCAGGTCCGTTGAATGTAGCTTGTGTCTGTGCGTGAATGCTCTCGATGGGCCTTGAGTGTGTATTTATATCTGCACATGTCAGCACGTACTGTAGGGTAAAGATGACGCGCTGCCAGATGCAGCCGAGAAAACCTGCAAGACTGAGAGCTACTGTCTGACACAGAGAGAGAGAGAGAGAGAGACTGGTATCCTGTGGTTCTCTTTGTGTGTTTCTGTGAGAGTTTTAGTGGAAAATGTGAGACGCTGGTTATTCTCAGCTGCTCAGAGGAATGCTGTGCACGTGTTTTTCCATGCAGTTGTAGATTTTCTGCATTATAGTCGCTGTCTGTCTGTTGTGGTCATTTTATTGCATTGGGTGCTGCCGGATGCATTTTGTTCTCACATTAGAAACCCTCTGAGCTCTCTTACAGTTATTTGAAGTCTGCCTCTATTTCCTCTACAATTAGTTGATTATTCAATTAGTCAAACTACAGAAAAACAATCAGTACCTTTTGTGAGCAAAATGTGAGGATTTGCCACTCGTGTCTGTCTCTAGCAGTTAGAAATACTAAAAATAAGTCATACATTTAAAATTTGATTTGCTTTAAGTAAATGTGCAAAAGTATTAACATCAAAAGTAAAAAGTAAAAGTACTCATTATGCAAAATTGCCCATTTCAGAATATTATATTTAATGATGCATTACTGTGTAATGGTGAGGCTAATTTTATTTGCCTATGTCTATCTCATTTATTTGGTGATTATATTTTGTATTATTGATCTGAATCTGTAAAGAAACCAGTAGGTGAAGTTATGGGATAAATGTTTTGGAGTAAAAAGTACAATATTTGCCTCTGATCTGTAGTGGGGTGGAAGTAGAAACTAGCAGGAAAAGGAAAGTACTCAAGTGAAGTCCAAGTGCTGCAAAATTGTACTTACAGTACTTACATACAGTCAATGTACTTAGTTTCCTTCCACCGCTGCTCTTTTGTGGTAGTAAACAACATTTCTTTGGTTTTGGTTTGGGGGTTGAACAAAACAAGCGATTTGAGGACATCACCTTGAGTTTTAAGAAATAGAGACACTCAGTCATCCAAACAGTCAGTTGATCAGTCGAGAATCAATTAACAATTTATTTTATTTTATTTATCTGATGATTATTTTTCCTACTAATGGAACCGTTTGCTCAAAAATGTGAATGCCCTTCACAGTTCTCTAAAACCCAAGGTGATGGTCCTCAAATATCTTATTTAGTCCGACCAATAGTCCAAAACCCAAAAATATTAAATTAACCATCACATGATATAAAAAAAGACACAAATCTTCACAAATGAGACGTTACAACTAGAGATTATTTGGCATTTTCGAAAAATAACAAGTAATCAATTATCAAAAAGCTGTAAATTTTCTTTCTGTCAACCAGTTGATTAATTGACTGATTGGTTCAGCTCTACAATAACTGTCATTAGCTCATTAACACCTCTTTCTCCTCCTTCTTTGTGTCCTTTTTTCTGTCCCAGGAGAAGCAGTATGTGGGTTTTGCAACTTTGCCCAACCAGGTCCACAGGAAGTCTGTGAAGAAAGGCTTTGATTTTACTCTGATGGTGGCAGGTCAGTTTGTGGTTGAAGATACAAACATGACAGTAAAGTTACACACAGTTCACACAAACACACACACACACACACACACACACAGGTACACCTAGCTAACACTGCTGCAGGCTGATACAACAGCACTGAAAAAAACTCTTAAGGAGGTGTTGATTCAGATTAGGTTCACATACATTATGACCTTATATGTGTGTGTGTGCTGCAGGAGAGTCTGGTATGGGTAAATCCACCCTGGTCAACAGCCTCTTCCTCACAGACCTCTACAAAGACAGGAAGCTACTGAATGCTGAGGGTGAGTCCTTATGCTATTTATTATCTCTTTGTACGAGTCATAATGAACGCATGAGGTCTGATATTTATATAAGCCAGACCACCGTCCGTCTTACATTTAACCTTACGTTTCTCACAAAGCTGCTGTGAAGAAGTCCAGTTTATCTCATATAGTTTCAGCAGCTCTCCGTAAATACATCGCTGGGTTTGTGTCTCTGAAGTTCGGATGAGTTATTTACTAAATCAGGCTGTACCATAAAACCTGTCTCTGTTAGTCTGAAGATGTTTCTTGGTTTGAGTCATATGTGCATGCAAAATAATTACAGTATGTGTGTTTCAGAGTTTGTAATATTCAACAGGAATGATTACGCAACCTAAACAACATCTAACATTTCAAATTATTTCCTAATTTGAGGTACATTATGTCATCTTTGGGAAATGTGATTTCAAATGTTCTCGGTTTCGTTATAACAGGTCAGATGTGTCAGTCTTATCTAATATTAGCTCACCACTTTCACTCTCATATCTTAGCAAGCTAACATTGGTATTAGTTCACTTAGCTACACCACAGGGGTTTAAATATTTAATAACAGCTAATCTCTATGTCGTAACTAGTTTGTGTGGTGCAACCCATTTTAATTCAGCCATTGTTTGTTAATCTGTCACTGAAAATAGTCCCCAACAAATGCATGCAATTTTCTCCTGTTTGAGTGATGTCTGTTAAAAAGTACAGTGCCCAGCTGTTAAATTAAAAAGTTAAAGTATCTATGTATGACTGTTTTTAAGGTCTGTAGTCGTGCTTGTTCTACATTTTCTGCTGTTTCAGCTGCTTCTCCTCATTTGCTCCCCGTCACCTTCTCCTTCTCTGTGTTAATGCTTTGTAGAGCGCATTAACCAAACTGTGGAGATCATCAAACACACTGTAGACATCGAGGAGAAAGGGGTCAAGCTCAAGCTGACCATCGTAGACACGCCGGGGTTCGGAGATGCTGTCAACAACAACGAGTGGTGAGCTGGAAGATCTGACGTGTGCCTGCATTCAGCCTGCTCGCTTGAATTCACCGTGTCTGGAAGACTTGCTAATGTGGTCTGTGATGTGTGTTTGTGTTTGTGTGTGTGTTTGTGTGTGGGTGTGTGTCCCAGCTGGAAGCCGATCACAGACTACATAGATCAGCAGTTTGAGCAATACTTCAGAGATGAGAGCGGGCTAAACAGAAAGAACATCCAAGACAACAGAGTCCACTGCTGCCTCTACTTCATCCCTCCATTTGGACACGGGTAAAAAAACACACACACACACACGCACACACACACACACACACACATAATGTATAATGTATCGTAACAGTGACTCAACACTTTTCCAGCTTCAGATTTTCGTGTGTTAATTTAATATGTGAATGTTAATCACTTCGCTCTGGTTTTCCTTCCACAGGCTGCGTCCGGTGGATGTTGAGTTCATGAAGGCTCTGCATGAAAAAGTGAACATAATTCCACTCATTGCGAAAGCCGACTGCCTCACGCCCAACGAGATAAAAAAGCTCAAAGACCGAGTAAGTCCGAGAACTCCACCATGTTTTACTGAATGCAGATTGTTCACTGTAACCATTGGTCTGATTCGTCTGATTTGTGTCCAGATACGAGAGGAAATAGACAAATTTGGGATCAAAGTGTACCAGTTCCCAGAATGTGACTCCGATGAGGATGAAGAGTTTAAACAACTTGACAAAGAGCTGAAGGTGAGTCTATTACAGAGTTACAGTTACTGATTCACTGGAAGTGGCCACATATTGGGGTTATTTCACTTCTCTGGAGTTTATTTTCTCACTCAGCCAAAAGTTCAGAGATACTTATTTATTTATTATTATTTTGATTTTTCACATTTTATTTGTTCAGCCATGTAATTATATTTTCTGTAAAAGTAGTTTCCCAACATACATGTCTAAATGCTGTTTTAAAGTCATCTCTTCAACAGTGAATCCTTTTATATTTATTCATTTTCTAATTTTGTTGGCTGTACAGAAGTGAAATATAAATATATTGAGTCTATAAATACTGTAATCTGCTAATTACACTTCTGCCAGTGGCTTAAACAAAAAAAACTAAAACAGATAAACACAAACAGTAGGATATGAGTACAGTACAGGAAGTACGTTGTAACAGATGGAAAAGTTCCTATGAAGGTCTGTGGACTGTTTATGAAAAGAGACATAAACAAAACTTTATTCACCTCAAATCTGCACAGTGCACTTGCATTTATCTGCATAGCGAGATATCACAGCTCTAACTAGTGACACTATCACCTGCTGCATTGTACTGTAATAACTATAATTAGGCCCGTTTGAGACGAGTCAGGCCTGCTAAGAATCGACCCCAGGCGATCATCGCACAATGCATGCCGGTTAGGTTTGTATTCGAGTTGATGCTGATTTGCTCTGACGACACAGACAACGATAACCTCAGGAGATCGAGCCGGCAGCAGCTTCTAGAGCCCGGCGCCACAGTTGCTCTGCACGGACTGCCAGACCCAGAGCATGATGGGACACGTCTGATCAAAGAGCTGATTGGCTCCTGATTTTCTGTGTGATTCAATATTTGACTGTAGATTGTAGCTGTTTCATGTCTCTCGTTGTACAATGAAGGTTTATTCTGTTAACAGATCTTGAGTGGTTGATAATAACGATAACGTTTATTCATAAATCCAAACGTGGTCTAAAAACTACTGGCAGCCTAAAGGTGACAGGATACAAACATTTCTGTAACTTCCTGTTTATTCTTTAAAGGCTGCTGGAAGTTTTTTGTCACAACCTCCTGCTGCTGCCGCCTGATCTTGTCCACACACAGGCAAGGCACAGTTTATCATGAACAAACTTATTGTGCACATTGGCTCACTGGAAAGGTTCTGCTACACTAAATGGAACAGGGCCTTGACTAGTATTATTTGTGTGTTTACCCTACTATTTCATGTCAAAATGGCTGCTCTGAAAAAGCTCTATTGTTACTGCTTGGGTGCCACTGCACTAGTAATATACCTTTATATTTATATACCTTTTTTTCAAGCCTTTGAGTGGTGCATAGTAGCTGTGAAATGTTTTAGGCTTGAGACGGGCGTAGAAAAATCTTAACTCAAAGTCTACCTACTTCTTCCTCAGCAGGCGGGTTTGCTCAGTTTCCATCACACAACTTTATAACCACGTCTCTGTTGACGGATTGCCGTACGTAGATCAGGCGATGACTTAATGCGCAGGTTGAAAGCTCGAGAAACAGCGAGTAGTAAGATGAGTTAATATATGTGTGAACTGACAATTTAACCCTTGTAGCGAAGGAGCAGTTCTGTGTGAGAAAATAAACAACAGACAGTTTTCTTTTTACATGTCTGAACAATTACAGTCACGCTTCTCTTGAGCTGCTCAGTGGACTCTTGTGAATGTGTGAACTCTACCAGGAAGTACCAGGACACAGTGTGCTCAGTCTCTTTCTCTGGAGAGATACGGGTTAAAGAAACAATGTGTGTGTGTGTGTGCAGGAGTGCACCCCGTTCGCTGTGATCGGCAGTAACACGGTGGTGGAGGCTCGAGGGCAGAGAGTGAGAGGGAGACTGTACCCCTGGGGAATAGTTGAAGGTATGTTCATGTAACATCTATCTGTGACACAGTTTGAATGTCATAACTTGAATTATTGATCAATCTGACATGTTTCTTTGTCTCAGTGGAGAACCAGTCGCATTGTGACTTTGTGAAACTGAGGAACATGCTGATTCGGTCACACATGCACGACCTCAAAGACGTGACCTGCGACGTCCACTACGAGAACTACAGAGCGCAGTGCATACAGGAAATGACCAGGTATGTGAAAACATCACAGAGAGAAGGTTGTTTAAACATCTCAGATAACAGCTGACATTTGCGTGCTTCACCTCTCCTCCTCCTCCTTTTCTTTTCTTCTTCTCCTCAGTAAACTGGCTCAGGACAACCGTATGGAGAGTCCCATTCCCATCCTGCCGCTGTCTACACCAGATGTGGAGACTGAGAAACTAATCAAAATGAAAGATGAGGAGGTATGAAGCAATCTTTTGTTGTTTCACCAAACAGTGAATGTTTCTGTTAGAAGTTGAGTTATTCTCCATGAATGTATCATAGATGAGTCATAGGTCGTGTTTTGCTCTGATACAACTGACAATAATACTGAATGTGATGAGGTTTTGTTTCTTCATCACTGTACTCCTTAAAAAGTCACTAGGTGTAGATGACATCGCTGACTAAACTTAACTGTGAAACCACTGAGAGAATATTTTATGTACCTTGAAAGTAATACATTAATTAATGGGCCAACTTGTAACCAGTAGTTCAATGTAGCCAAATACTGTACTTAAGTACAAATCTGAGGTACTTTGCTTGAGTATTTAAATTAAACTTTATACTTCATACTACATCTCAGAGGCAAATATTGTTCTGTTTTCCAATAGCATTTTTTCCTTCCCCATACCTGAACTTTGTGTATTGGTGGATACTGAGAATGAGAGAACACATTTTTACTCCATTACATTATCTGACAGCTTTAGTTCCTTTACAGATTACAATTTTTCATACCTTTACTGTCTATTGAAAACCATGTGTCTCCAGATTTGGGGATTTTTTAATTGTTTCTTTATGGATTCAAAAAAATCTCCTACTTCTTAAGATAAATAAACTATTTAAACCCTTTGTTGGATTATCTGGGAAATGCACAAAGGTACATAGCTCTCACAGGACAGCGACAGTACAAACACATGATGATTAAACTACCCAACAGCTTATAAAGTAGTTAAAATGAGCTCAACTTTAAACATCTACAGCAGTAAAATTCAACATAAACATTAATGCAGCAGTGATATTAATCCCAAAACATCATATATAACAGTAAATGCTCCATCTGTGGCTTAAAGTCGTCAGCTCAGGATTCATTTATGTGGAGAGTTTAACCCTAATTGTTCCTTTCTGTCTGCAGCTGAAGAGGATGCAGGAGATGCTGAATAAGATGCAGCAGCAGATGCACGATAAAGACCAGTGATGTCTCTCCCCCGAAGCAGAGCTGGGCTGCAGCGCCGCCTACTGTTTCTCCCCTGAACGACAGTGAGACCTTCAGACGTTGACCATGGATATCATGTGTTAGTGGCAACTCTGGCTGTACATTTATCCTCAGTTTGGTGCTTTGTATAGTTTGTCTGCCTGGAGGGTTGTCTGTCAGAGGGTCTTTGTTTTTTCTCTGAAACTATTCGTTTGCCCACTTTGAGCCCCTTGCTGTGGTTTAACAGTCTTAACATATATAATATAAATGCGTAATTTAAATTACTACTCTGTGTATCTAATTTATAAATGCAATGCTAAACTTTTTGGATATTTTGTCAGGGTATGAACATGTGTGCTACAAGATGTTTTGTAAAGAAATTTAGGTTGTTGGTGATGTTTAAATTTGAACATGGATATTGTTTTTTATTATATGTTTGTGAGTGTGTGTGTGTGTGTGTGTGTTTTTAATGAAATATCACCAGGTATCCGTCCATAAAACTCCCTTTTTTACTTACTTTTGTTAAAATCCAACTTTGCCCTTCTTAATTTGCTCTCGGATCCTCATAAATACCTTCATGTGAAATTTTTTCACATATGGCAAGTCAAAATATCCTCTCCCAGCATTTTTTATATGTGCTGTCTGAGCTGAAAATGCACTTATTGCCAGTGGCTAACTGTGAACGGAGAGCCTTCGACATAATGAGGGGGTTGGTGCAGTACAAGGGTGCATGTGCAAGCATGCTGCCATTACTCATATCCGCTAAACGCTGTGGGCCTATTTTTACTGCTTTATAGCCGATGCCCTGTGCTTGTATTTGAATGCATCATGACCTACAGTATGCTTTGATTCCACTATGGGATGGTAAAAATAGATGAATAATGAGGAGCAGATACTGTGTCTGTGCTTCTGTTTTTTCTCCTTGGAAGTGAATTGCTGCATTTTGCCAGTGAAGATGTGTATCCTGTATGTGAGATTGTTTGAGAGTGTGTGTGTGTAGGCTGATGCTGAACAACAGTACATATTTTGCCTGAAGGCTGTGAGTTCAGCCTGTGCCCCATTTATAAAAGTGTGACAAATAAACTCTTGTTTCTCGTCAATCTGACTTTGCTGTGTATGCGTTGTTTCTCTGAAGGTTATAAAGCTGAACGTTAAGGTCCAGTGAACGCAGCATGACATCCCCTGTCACTTCCGGCTGTCAGAGTCTGAGCAGCAGGGCTCGGAGCTGCAGGAACATTATCTGCTGATTCATGTTTATCTCCTGCAGCCATTCTTCCTCTGCACTGCACACATCATCTTCTTCCCGCCAGTCAGAGGAGACACTCAAGCTTAACATTAGTATGAATGATGGATTTATATCAGTATTTTCTGTCAGAGGACTTTCACTAATACATGTTTGTTTCATTTGTAATATTCAGTGGTGGATGATGTGCTGACGTCTTGTAACAGAACTCTTTATAACGACAAATAAAAGTCATTCATTCAAAATGTAAAAGTACAAAAGTATTACCATTAAAATAAACTTAAAGTATCAAAAGTAAATGTACTCATTGTGCAGAATGGTCCAGTTCAGACTGATGTATTTTACATGATTTGATTATAACTATTGATGCATTCATGCAATATTTTTATTGTTTCTTGTCTTTGTTTCATATCAATTTAAACTACCTTCATATACAATTAAATAAAAACAATTCTGTTTTAGAAAATGTTCATTTGGCATAAATGGCAAAAACATAAATATATGGATATAAAAATGTATAAAAACTGCTCTTCACATTTTTTTGTTAAGTGTAGTGTTAGTTATGGAAATATGTCTCTTTCTTGTAGTACTTAAATGTTGAAGTGACCCTCCTACGAGATGACAATACCAACAGTGGCCCCTGTTACAGCTGGTAATTTTAATAATACATCATAATACATCATCCTTTATTTGCTGATTATATTTAGTATCATTAATTTGAATCCAGTGCTATTCATTGAAAGGGAGTACAGAGTGCAATATTTGCTTCTGAACTGTAAAATTGAATGAGTAAATTTTAAGATGGAAATACTCGAGTACAAGTACCTCAAAACTGTACTTGAGTAAACCACCGCTGGTTTTTAACCATACTGATATATCTGATACGTATATTATAACTCAGGCCTTGTTGTCTTCTTTACTGTGTGTTCTGATGCAGAAGTGGATCTCAACAGTGTTTGAAATACACTTTATTTTAATTATTTTAATTTCCTAATAATTTTCTAGGAAAGAACTTTGCAATTTATTAGTACATAAGTACATGTTTCAGAAAACGTCCTCGAAATTCATCGGAAATGAACCCCTAAAATAGTTACTGGTACACTTCCCTTGTCCTGTTAGAGGTCTGTGTTTACTGTACGTGTGTGTGTGTGTTCATATTTGACAGTGGTCTTTATCAGTGAGTGCCAGCTGGCTCAAACACACGCACTTGGCCTCTCAGAGCGGCTGCAAGTAACACAGTCCTTTCCTGAAGACACTGCTGAAGGTAAATAACTCTCTTCAGACCTTATTGAGACTTTTTAGTTCGGTAGTTTCCTTTTTAGCAAATAAAGACAGTAAAACAGAGTTTGTCTCAAAATATCACAGAAATTAGAAATCTAAAGTTCAGTTTACTTAAGTACAAATCTGAGGTGCTTGTACTTTACTTGAGTCTTTTTTTTCATGACCCTTTCTACTTCTTCTTTATTTATCTATTTAGTTCCTTTTTTTTTTTTTTTTTACAAAACAAGAGTTTGTAAAAATAAAAATAATAATATAAAATATAAATGTAACTACCCAACAGTATTATTTTGATAATGCAAAAAACATTTTGTGGTTCTAGACTCAAAAATGTCAGGATCTGCTGCTTTTACTTTTAATGATTTGGAACTTCGGGCTCTCTGTAATTTTATTTTTATTTCTCACTATTTTCAGAAATTTAAGAAACCAAACAATCAGATGATCACTCAAGAAAACTAACTGCAGATTAATCCATAATGAAAATAATCATTAGTTGCAGCCTAGCTCCAAGTTAGTTGAAAATAAATGAGCTCTTCCTCAACAACAACCCAAAACATGCTGTATGTTGTAAAATGTACAAAATGTATTATTTGTTAGTTATATAAACACATAATGCCGTATTAATGTGTAATGTGTAATGTTTTTATGTGGTAAATACTGAATTGTGCAATAGAGATCATTACATTCATAATTTATTCATACTTACATACCAGTCATCAGTTTTGATTAGAGGCTTTTACGTGAGGTTAAACTTAAATATTCCTTACAGCAACTGAACAATCCTTTTTTTAGGCCTTAAATCTTTAATTTGCAGTCAAGAACCAGACAGTAAATGTGGGATTAGTTTCTAATGCACCTTAATATGGTCTCTTCTCCCAATGAAATCAATTACAATTAATGTACTTCTCCTCTCCTCTCCTCTCCTCTCCTCTCCTCCTCCCTCTCCTCTCCTCTTCCTGCCTCCTCTCCTCTCCTCTCCAGCGACTGGTAACCATGAAGGGGCTTCTGCTCCTGTGTCTGCTCTTCCTGTTCGGGGGTCAAAGGTCATCAGCGTGCCCCCACCTTTGCTCCTGTCACGGCACTCAGGTGAACTGCAGCAGCAGGTCTCTCAGCTCCTCCTCGCTGCCCACCAGTTTCCCCACTGGGACCACCGAGCTCCGTCTCCACGACAACCAGCTCACCAGCCTCCCTAATGGGCTCCTGGATGACCTGACCTCCCTCCGCTCTGTCTCCCTTCAAGGTAACCCCTGGGTGTGTGACTGCGGCGTCCTCTACCTGCGAGCCTGGCTGCTGCGTCAGCCTGCCGCCCTCAAGTCACACCTGGGGGTCAACTGCAACTCCCCTCCGGGCCTCAGGGGGCGGCTGGTGGTGTATTTAACCGAGCAGGAGGTCCTGGACTCCTGCCACTACTGGTACTGTGACCTGGCTCTGGCCTCACAGGTGTGCCTGTTTGTGTTTGTGCTGGTGCAGGCGGCTCTGCTGGTGGCTCTCCTCGTGTTCCTGAAGAGGTTCCAGAGGCTGTCCAAAGAGGCGAGGAGGACCACAGAGGAGAGCTTCACAGCTGGGGAGGGTCTGAGGGAGAATGATTACACGCCTTTAAAAGACAGCAGCACCTGATGGAGCTGTGATGTGTGATTGTTAGATACAAAAGAGGGAAAAGAGCTGTTTATTATGTGGAGAGAAAATGTCTCTCAAAGGCTTTTGTGCTGATGATTCTAAAGATGTTTTTTTATGCACAAGCAGGTGACAAATTAAAGGAAACCCCGGAATAAATGAGTGGAGAAACAAAAACAAATGAAAATGCTTCCATACAGGACACAAGGGGAGCGTCTGATAAGTATGAAAATAATGAGTCATCATGTTCGTCACTAGAGCTCAGTTACAATGAGATTGAGGACAACACTGAAGCTGTTCTGGAAGCTTGTGTCTGTTTTTCCTTTAATTTGTCACCCATCTGTGTGTCCAAAGACCATCATAAACCAACATAAAACACTGTATACCACTGTAGAATAGATTTAATGAGTCTGCACTATTGAAACTATGTAAACTACTATGAACATATTAGTAGCATTTCTGTACTGCTTTTCTTTGTTACTCACCAGCCACATGTTGTATATAATAATAAAGATCACATGAATAAATTATAGTTTTCTATCAAAAGTTTGACATTTTAACAACACAGCCTTAAACAAAACACATGTGGCTTAAACATCAGATTACAATTTTCTATTTTCTTGAGGTTGAAACTGATAAATAAAAATTTCTGTGTTTATAAAAGTTTACCTTACCCCTGTTGAGCACCTTGAAATGTTTTATTTGTGGACTTGAATGAAAGTACTTCATCAATTACTGATAAAGCATTTATATCGTGTGTGGTGATATCTGTCTTTATAATTGCTTCATATTTTAACTTTTATTACAGGTGTAGTGATTTGCCATTTTGCATTTGTATATTGTGCAATTTGTTAATGATTGTGCCCTTATGTCATGTTTTAGATATTTCTTTAGGAACTTTATTCTGATACTTTAAACACAAAATAAATGTTACAGATGTAATTAAAATGTGCCCACATTGTGTCTTTTTTTATACTTGTTCTAAAGAAATTAATGTATTATGGTTAAAATTAAAAATAACTTTAATTGAAATGTAGCTTAAATGGAAATGTATATGGAATTTTTGTGAAGTTTATTTCAAGTGATAAGATGTTAAGTTGATATTTAGTTATTTTACTTTAAATTTAAATTAAAATGTCCATAAATTACGACCCATAAACAAAACGATGTGTATTCTCATGTGTATCTCTGTAGCGGAACCTTTCTGCTGGGGGCTACGTGTCCCCGCCGGACGGTTTTTACCGGATGGACCTTCATGTGTTTACACGTGAGATTTGTGCAAGGCTGTAATTTCAAACGTGAAGTGTTTAAATCTCTAATGCAGTCGTGTGACCTGGTTTGTATTTTATTATATTCATAAAGATTTAGTCGGTTTATAACAACAACGGTTGAGCTAAAGTTAATGGTTGTTTAGCTGCTGTCAGCTTTTTTCGTGGTGTCCAACATTACACGTTATCAGGTAGTGTTTTCTTTTTATGTATCAATTTCCAGACCTCAATTTAAAATGGGAAAACTAAGGAAGAAACACAACTGGAAGGGGAGACAGCAGAGTGACCCTCAGCAACCAGCAGATGAAGAGAAGACAGATGTTGTGGTGGAACTGCAAGGTAGGATTTCAGGGATTAAATCCATCAGATGCTCAGATTATTTGGTATAATGCCACTTAAATGTGTTGTTTTCATCAGATGGGGGAAGACTGAAAGGTGTAGACGAGAGCAACGCTTTGGTCCTCCCAGCCAATAAAGCCAAGAAGAAGAAAGCCTCAGTGGCACCTTTCTCCACCAAAAAGCCCCTCACCAAGAAACAGAGGAAAGAGCTGCAGAAGGTCCTGGAGCGCAAGGAAAAGAAAGCTCAGGTGAGAGACAGTTTGATGCTGCAGGTTCAGACAGAGTTGTGTAGCTTTCAGAAGAAAAACAAACAATCTGGTCCAGTTTCTACATTATATCTTCAATAATGTCTTTAGTAGTGCTGAAACAATTATTGGAGTAGTGGTTTAGTTGATCCACAGGAACAAATTATGAAGGAGTTCCAACTGTAATGTGTCTGTATTAGGGACTATAAAACTGTGCAGAAAGTCTTATTTGATTATTCTTAGATCAGATAGTTCCTGATTTAAATTAAATTGTTGTTAATTTTTTTTTATTTTAAAGGAAAAAAGGCTTTTTTATATATATTTTTTTTGTTCTTCAGCGCATTTTAAACCTTTGTTACAGACAGTAGAGGAATGACAGGAAATGAGAGAGACAAATATATTAAAAAAGGTTTTGTTTTGGTGTTAGTACTGAATTTATTCTCAGTTATGCACATTAACTCGTCATTCATTAAATCATCAAATATACTGGACATAAATTGTGAAACATTTAGTAACTCTGCCAACAAGACGTTCTTAATATAAAGGAGTAGTTCACAATCCAGTCACCTGTCCCGCTGTCTGTCCCGCTGTCTGTCCCGCTCAGAGAGCAGACATCCTGAGTAAACTGGCTGAGGTGCAACTTCCAGAGTCTGAACTGAAGCTGCTGTACACCACATCCAAACTGGGAACAGGAGACAAACTTTACCAGACTAAACAGTAAGTGCACCAGATAAACGAAGATAATCCGCTCATTGGAAGATACGGAGAAGGTGGAGTCAGGGGTCTAATATTGTTGGGTTTATTTCCAGGTCATTAGATGAAATAAAAGATGGAGACTCTGGGCCAAAGATCAGCAGTGTCAGTGGAGCGAACAGAAAAAGGAAATGGAAAGACGAAGAGGACGAAGAAGAGGAACAAAAGGCAGAAGAAAGCAGTGATGTGGACACATCGTCTGATGAGGAGGAGGAAGAGGACAAAGAAGCGAATGAGTCCACAGAGATAAATGAACGTGAGGAAACTCCCTCATCCTGTCAGGAGGACAAACAGGAAGTGAAGGAAGAACAACACAAAAAAGAGCAAGATGGACAGAATGAGAAGAAGAACATTTCAGATCAGGAGAAAATCCAAAACGAGAAGCCGTCGCAGCCGGCGGTCTTCGTTCCTGTTGACAGATCACCAGAGATACAGGTGTGTGTTCTCACTGTGTAAGTTCACATAGGTGTGTTTCGCTTTTTGTTTGCTTGCTTTAAGTGTATTTCAATCTGCTGGTCTGTAGGAGGCTCGTCTGAAGCTGCCCGTGCTGGCGGAGGAGCAGGTCATCATGGAGGCTGTACGAGAAAATCCTTGTATCGTCATTTGTGGAGAGACAGGAAGTGGAAAGACCACTCAAGTGCCTCAGTTTCTGTATGAAGCCGGCTATGCCTGGTAGGTTGTCCTCTTTACGGTTCTGTCCTCAAATCTTTCACTGGATATTTACCTCGAAAAATGGCTCACATTCTTCTTCTTCATTGTGTTTTTTTTTCCTGCAGTGGCAGTGGAATAATCGGTATCACAGAGCCCAGAAGAGTAGCAGCTGTCAGCATGTCCCACAGAGTGGCTAAAGAGATGAACCTCTCCACACGGTAACTCACCGTAGATATTATAAATATTTAAATCAAATCCACAGACCTTTGTTTTTGAAACCTCTTTGTGACGAGCTTGTGGGTGGAAATGTGCTGATATTTGTGCGTCGGTGTTCAGGGTGGTGTCATACCAGATTCGATATGAAGGGAACGTGACCAGCGACACCAAGATCAAGTTCATGACAGACGGTGTTCTGCTGAAGGAGATTCAGAAGGTATTTACTCTTTTTACTCGGTTGAGTCATTTAATAAAATACTGCAGAACAGACAGAGAGTGTTGAATGTGTAATAACGTTTATGTTTAGTGTGTTTATGTAAGAGGACCAAGCTCTCTCACAGCTGTCATTTTCAACACTGCTTTCTATTCAGTCTCATTTAATTGTCAAGTGAATTTTATTTGATAAAACTAAAGAAAAAAACAGGCTCATATGAGTGCTCTCATTGTTGCTCATCCATAAATAATGGGGAAATAAAACCATAAAAAAACCCAGCCCATGCTCATGTAGTTAATAGAGGACATATTTATATTTTACGCCCAGTCTGCTCTAATCTTTTGATGGAGGAACTCAGAGGAGATCAAAAAACCTCATATGAAGATGGTGAGATGCAGGATCTTCAATCTGAAAGTCGGCTTCAAAAGTCACAATTTTAATGAGCTGCCACGAGTTTGTGTTTGTAGAGTTTTCCAGTATAAATATAAGTAGTGGGAATGTTGACCTGGCTGTAATACATACTACCTGTTATCTGTATGAGCATGTAATTACCAGGATGTTTCTGCAATGTGTTTTCAGTGTGTCTCTGTCTTGTCTCATAGGATTTCCTGCTCCAGAGATACAGTGCGATAATCATAGACGAGGCTCATGAAAGGAGCGTGTACACAGACATCCTTATCGGACTGTTGTCTCGTATCGTCCCCCTTAGAAACAAGGTAACTTGTCTGCTGTGTTTCATTTCTTCGGTGTAAAAATCTTGCACTGTGGTTTTTATTTAATCCCTACTTCCACTCTTTACGTCTCTGCAGAAAGGTATGCCCATGAAGCTGCTGGTCATGTCAGCTACTCTGCGAGTGGAGGACTTCACAGACAACACAAAGCTGTTTCGGATACCTCCGCCCGTCATCAAGGTAGACGCTCGCCAGTTCCCGGTCACTATACATTTCAACAAACGCACACCGCTGGAGGATTACACCGGAGAAGTTTTCCACAAAACCTGCAAGATCCACAGGATGCTGCCTCCAGGTGAACATACACATTTATGATATTTAGTTTTAAAATGTATTTTACAATTTAACTAAATTGACCTTTTGTTGTTCAACCAAAGATCAAATCAGTCAAAGAACGTTTGAAGTTATATGTTCAGAAGCAGTTTTGTTTTGCTCTTTCTCAACTAATTGATATCAGTGTTTCCTCATCTGGGAACATGAGTTATCTAACTGACTGCACATAAGTAGTAATTTAAAGTCTTACATACATACCTGGTCTAACAAAGTCTAATATATAAATAAGCTGTCAGATGAATTCAAACTTAATTAACAGATCAGTGCAGTAATAATAAAGGAATAACAAACTATAACTCTTTTATTTTAGAGGATACAGGGTAACAAAATATTTTTAAATTGATTGGATTAAAGAAAGCTCACTGCATCAATCATTGAGTCGTAAGATATTGTTGTAGGATGCAGATTGTTAGTCAAAGTCCAGTGTGAAACACTAATATCTGTAAGTATGTTTTCATTAGTGTATAATCACCTTCTCCTTCTCACCTGGTTGAGTAAAGTGGTTTCAGTCGGTTGCAATCGGCAATCTCACACTGGTTCCTTTTAATATTTATCAGTGTAGTTTTTCTAAACGTGAATGCTACATTTTTACAGTAATTATAGATTTTATGCAATAAGTAAGCACGACAAACTGAAGTTACTGGAGTTAAACCTTCACACACACTCACCACCACCCTGATGGCGTGTTTCTGTCCTTCAGGTGGTATCCTGGTGTTTCTGACCGGTCAGGCAGAGGTTCACAGTCTGTGCAGACGACTGAGAAAAGCTTTCCCCTTCAGGAAGAGCAACACAACCACTGGTGAGTGTAACACACACCTGTTTACCCCTCCCAGTCTGACATATCTCTGGGTATGTTTCGTATATTCATGTTTTTGTGTTCAGGTGAAGACGAGGGAGCCGACACCTCAGAGGCGATGAGGAAGTTTAAGAAGGCCAAGCAGAAGAAGACAGTCGTAAGTCTTAGTAAATGCCGCTAAAAACATCTCAAAAGTCTTGTTTTTTTATTAAAGTCGCTTACCTCTTCAACAGATATTTATTGTGTACACGTTTTAATCTCTTTTAATCAACAGTCTCTTCCCCAAATCGACCTGGATAACTACTCTGCCCTCCCGGTGGATGAAGGGGACGAGGACAGAGAGGCCGGGATCGGAGACGAGGAGGATGAAGGCTCTGACCTGGAAATCGGAGACGATCCTGACAATGCAGGCAAGCTACTCCCAATGAATAATTCTTCATATCCAGCTGGATGTGTTTCAGATAAATGCTCTTACTAATCCTGCTCTGTGTTTTGTCTCTGTAGAGGAGAAGGCTGACCCCTCTATTCCTCTCTATGTCCTCCCTCTGTACTCGCTGCTGGCTCCAGAGCAGCAGGCGAAGGTAAGATTTGTGTCTTAAAATGCTTCTCCATGAGAAGATTGAGGGTTGTTTTTGCAATAAGATAACATTTTTAAAAAAAAACTCACATTGTGACGGTTGGTATCTGCACTGTACAGGTTCACATAAGTTTCCTGGATAGAGTTAAAGATTTGGAAAATTACAAAGGCTAGAAAAAAAGGGGTTTAAAAGGTGGCCTTGGTGTGGATGTGGGTTCATTTGTATTACTTAATTAAACCTGCTTGGTTCTAGTTTGTAGCCCAAAGCAGTGTGAAAGATGTGAAACATTTGAATTTTTAATGTGATTTTATCATGTTACCACCACTACCAGCTACTAGCTATGTTTATGTTAGTTATTGTGTAAATCAGATGTATTAACAAGACAGTGGTGGTTAGATAATCTGAACTCACAGTAAACTCAAGATGACAATACAATACAATAAATGAACATTTACTATGATATATATGATGTCTCCTGACTGTAGGTGTTCAGGCCTCCTCCACCTGGGACCCGTCTGTGTGTGGTAGCCACCAACGTGGCCGAAACATCTCTGACCATCCCCGGCATCAAGTACGTGGTCGACTGCGGTCGAGTTAAGAAACGTTTCTACGACCGAGTGACCGGAGTTTCGTCCTTCAAGGTCACGTGGACCTCACAGGCCTCAGCCAATCAGAGGGCAGGTAGAGCGGGACGAACGGAGCCGGGACACTGCTACAGGTCAGGACTTTGAAAGGTGACACTGTAATTACATAGTTGTTTGCTTTATATTCACAGATGTTTGTTTTCTCTCTGTTCCTGTAGGTTGTACTCATCTGCAGTGTTTGGAGACTTCAGTCTGTTTTCAGAGGCAGAGATCACTCGCAGGCCCGTGGAAGACCTGGTTTTACAGATGAAGGACCTCAACATAGATAAGGTCAGTAAAAAGTGAACAACTAAAACTTACCTGCTGGCTCTTAAGTGAAATCCTGCTGCATAAAAGACAATAAATAGTATTCTCATTAAACTGGCTTCATATTTCATCTGTTTGTGCAGGTGGTCAATTTTCCCTTCCCCACGTCTCCCTCTGCTGAGGCTCTTGTTGCATCAGAGCAGTTATTAGTCTCTTTGGGAGCTCTGAAAGAGCCGCCTCGCACTGGAAGGTAACTGTCTGACAATGGGTTTCCCCGTCTTCACCTGCCTTGGCTCACAAGGATTACATCATTATTTATAAGAACAGTTTGGGTCGTGTTGTGGAACTTGTAGACCCTTTTTTGTGGACATTCAAGAGGATAACAAAGTCTTATATTTACATTTTTATGTTCACACTGTAGACTGTTAATCTTTTTCTTCAAAGGGTGAAAGAGATTGAGCGAGCGAGGCTAAGCTGTCCCATCACCCCCTTGGGTAGAGCAATGGCTTCCTTCCCTGTGGCACCACGTTATGCTAAAATGTTAGCTCTCGGTAAGCAGCAGGATTGCCTGCCCTACGTCATAGCAGTGGTAGCGGCCATGACTGTCCGGGAGATCTTCGAAGACCTTGACAGGTGAGGACACATGTTTGATCTAATGATATAAAAACTTTAATCAGGGCTTTCAGGGCTTTTTTGTAGAAATATCCAACGCCTTTAAAGTTTAGTGGTCTTCTCATGCTACATACATTATGTTTTTATAATTGTGAAACACTTTTGTTTCTCCTCAGACCTGCAGGCAGTGAAGATGAGAACTCCAAGCTCACCCAGCGTCGAGCTCGGCTGACCCAAATGAGGAGGTTGTGGGCCGGGCAAGGAGCGTCACTCCTGCTGGGGGACCTCATGGTCATGCTGGGTAAGCTTGCTATTTGTTCAGGTTACAATACTGGACAGTGTTGTACTATAAACTGTAGCAGAGTCTGTTCGGTCATATGTTGACCTTTTAAGGGTCTCAGGACGTGGCTCCAAAAACATAATTTTCTTCCAGGTTTCAGCATGACTCATGAAAGTCACTATTAATGTAGTTGTTGCTA
>NW_023339718.1:14600488-14604245 GCF_004916995.1 Morone saxatilis
CCTGAGATAACTTCTGTTATATATTGGCGCTATACAAATAAAATTGAATTGAATTGAATTGATTTGAATTGATTTGAAAAGGGTCTTACTGAGACTTAGTTGAGGAGGGGTTGACCATGGTGCCCCAAAAGGCTACAACTGCAAGATGCTTTAGTAAAAAATATTGACACTTCACAGGCACAGAGAACAGGGTGGGATTTTAGTGACACATAATGCAAAAAAGTAAATTGATGTGGTTATAATATATTTCTATTTACATGTAAACTACAGGTGCTGTTGGTGCTTGTGAATTTGCTGGTTGTACTCCTAAGTTTTGTGAGGACAACGGCTTGAGGTATAAAGCCATGGTGGAGATCAGGAGGCTCAGAGGACAACTTACTAATGCAGGTACACACACACACACACACACACACACACCTATCACATGATGTCCTGCAGAGACAAAACAGAAAAGCATTTGTGTGCTCTCATCCCAGTGAACGCAGTGTGTCCAGAGGTGGGAGCATTTGTGAATCCCAAGATGAGTCCACCGACAGAGCACCAGGTGGTTTGTTTGCGGCAGATTGTTCTGGCCGGACTGGGAGATCATCTTGCAAGGCGCGTACAGGCAGAAGATATACTGGACCCAAAATGGAAGAACGGCTACAAGGCAAGTTGCTCTAAGGACTGTGATTGTGATTTTAGGAGAGTCTACCTCTACTGTCCTTGACCTCCTCACCTTTATCTGATTTTGTTCACAGACGCCTCTAATGGACGAGCCGGTGTTCATTCATCCCACCTCTGCACTGTTCAAAGCGTTGCCCGAGTTTGTTGTCTACCAGGAGATCATGGAGACCACCAAGATGTACATGAAAGGTAAATGAGCTTTGTGTGTTATCTGGTTTGTGCCCTCTGATTTAGAGAGATGTCAAATGTGAAAAAAACGAATTTATTCTTTTTTATAGTAGCAAATTAAGGTTGAATGAAATAGTAAATGTGTGGTACAGATTCAAGCAAGGCTGGCATTCAGTGTGGCTTCCAGTTTTAAGCCCTCACTCACTCACATTGACTGGAAAAATGGTTAATATGAAGTGCAGCCGGGACACAGTACACTTTAACATAATTTTGGACTTTATCTTAAGATACGTCTCTTTTCAGAGACCCAGTTTGGTCGGACAGATATTTTGTTTTAGACCAGAGGTTTTCAAACTGTGGAGGAGATATGTGAGACAAAGATACTGCAGAATTGAAAAAAACCTGGTGTTGTTGTTTGGCCCGTTCACCAACACAGTCAGGAGTTACAGGCAGCAGTAGTGGTTGGGACACACAGCTTGTGGAGGCGTTTAAAACACTTTAAAACCATAGAGAGAGAGAATCATCACATTAGGCTATCAAAGTAATCCAGTGATAGATGTCTGTACAATGCGTACACTGCAAACAGAAATGGTTAATTGGGTATACTTATGGGGTTTGCCAAAATGTAAACAAATATAGGCAAAAAGAGCTCAAGTCTGTTTTGCTGCTCTTACTGAAACAAGATTTGCAGGCTGATGATCTCACCTGGTGAGTGTCTTCCTCCCTGTCTCTGTCAGGTGTGTCAGCAGTAGAAGCAGAGTGGGTCCCCGAGCTTCTGCCTCAGTATTGTCATTTCGGCTCCCCTCTGGAGTCTCCGTCACCGTGGTTCTGTTCTTCCACCGGCACCATCAGATGTCACCGCTCGAGCACCTTCTGTAAGTCTTCTACAGCTGAGCACCACGGCTCTGTTTGTGCTGAAAGGGGGTCCGCGCCTATTTGTGTAACTGCTGTGTCTCTCCTGCAGTCCGTGTCGGTTGGCAGCTGCCAGCAGTGGAGAAGGAATATCCAGACGGCCTGGAGCGTTACAAACTGTTTTCAAGGTTTCTGCTTGAGGGACAGGTACTGCACCAAAACCTGTTCGCTGATCTCTGTTCTGTCTCCATACAGTAAATAAAACAGTTATCACCACTGCCCCCAACCCAATGCAATGACTTCAAACATTTTAAATTAAGTTTAAATGTATAAACAATTCCACACTTTTGGAGTTTTTATCTGAATAAACTTTATATATTGAGCTGTTTTTACATCTGCATTGTCCCCTGTGTGCCAGGCAAAAAAATATGCACTTAAGGTAAATATAAGTAAGAAATATAATCTAAATCTGAACTTCAAACCTGGCACAAACCCCACAAAAGCCATAAAAATGACGCCTGCACCTGACAGTAACACTTAGGTCTTGCATAGTAATGTTTGCTTTGTTTGGTTTGCAGGTTTGTCCTAAACTAAAGAAACATGTTGGCCACCTTCTCTCAAACCCCTCCATCATGCTGAAAACATGGGCAAAGTAAGTTGTTACTCTCACACACTGCTCTGCCCTCTTTGAGGCATTTTTCAGTTTTTGTCAATGAACAAAGGAACTTGTCTTACCTTTTGTGTCGTTGCCGTTTTAGGCTGCAGCCCAGGACGGAGGCTTTGCTGGGAGCGCTGGTGTCAAAGAGAGTTGACTGCAGAGATACCCTCCTCTCTGTCTGGAAAACTGAAGATAAATGTGAGGGTTTAATCTGCTTGGCATGACATTGCCAGAGTCTGATTTGATTAGCCTTATTGTCATTTAATCTTGTCGTTTGTTTTGTATTTTTCTCCTCCTACAGTTCTGTTGTCAGCATACTGCCAGTGGTTACCTGAAGCTGTGCATCAAGAAGTAGCCAAAAGTTGGCCTCCGATATAACTTACATCTAAAAAAGAAGGCAGAAAATGATACAACACACTTGACCAGAGACCTATGTTGACCTACAGATCCATAGAACTCCATAGAAGGCTTGTGTAGACCTGCTAATTTTTAAAGTGCTACTACAATATCACAACACTGCCTTTTCTCAGTTTTGTATTTTATATACTGTATCTATGACTTGTACAGCCTCTTTTCAGGGATCTCTGAGCTTAAACTACGACTTTTAACTTGTTATCAGTGCGCTGCTGTCACTTACATGTCTGATTTGGTCTTCATAAGACTCATTAAAACTGTGCGGCTCTGAATAATGATGGTGTGTGATTTATTCATGCTGTATGTTGACTGGTTGATTAATATTTATGTCAGTTTACTAGTCAGTGTTATTCAGCCTGTGAACACAGAAGAAATAACCCTTGGCTTGGGCACACACAGCCGGTAGAGTGGAGTTACAAATGCATTAACGTTTACCATGCAGGCTGATGAGAAGAAGGCATTGGTGAGACTGAATGTTAGAAACAGCAGTCAACAAAACAGTCCAGTCAGTGTCCATTAAGTAGCTTTTGATTGTTTCACTAGATCTTCCTCAGCAGATGGAGGTCGCCCAGTTGTTAAAATTTCTGTTTTTCTCTTCCTCTTCTTCAAAGACTCCACATCTATGTTTGCTTAAGTTTAGACTGGAAATTAATTCCTGACTTTGGAAACAGTACTTGACAATCCAATTTATCAATTTAGTGAATGAAAGCTCCAAAAAGTGCTACTAATAGACCTTGGGGTGAGATGTCAAATGGTATTAGACATGTTTGGAGTCGGATTAATGCCAAGAGACTAAATGTCAGGATATGTCAGACTTTGTTGCTTCGTCTATTCTGACTGAATTTCTTTAAAACAATTTATCTTGCGAGTCATGTCCCTTTTTATCTTTACATACTGAAAATGTAGGGTCAGAGCCATTGAGATATATCTTATATCCTAATGGCTCTCTGTAGACTCACTGTAGGGTCTCTGTAGACTCTGTAGGCTCACTATAGACTC
>NW_023339718.1:14604400-14604665 GCF_004916995.1 Morone saxatilis
TAGGCTCTCTGTAGACTATAGACTCTCTGTAGGCTCACTATAGACTCTGTAGGCTCTCTGTAGACTCACTGTAGACTCTGTAGGGTCTCTGTAGACTGTAGACTCACTGTAGACTATAGACTCTGTAGGCTCTGTAGACTCACTGTATACTCTGTATGCTCTCTATAGACTCTGTATACTCTCTGTAGACTCTGTATACTCTCTGTAGACTCTGTATACTCACTATAGACTCTGTAGACTCACTATAGACTCTGTATACTCTGTA
>NW_023339718.1:14604765-14622978 GCF_004916995.1 Morone saxatilis
AGTATAAAAAACAGTAAGAATAGGGAAATAATAAAACACTATGTACAAGAGAAAAAAACAGTAAGAATCTAAACGACAGATAACACAAATAGCAGCAGCAATACTACTACTATCATATCAGTATATATACTGAATGATGATAACAAGCTCATTAGAAAATGTCAGACTTGGATCCATCAGTCCAGTGTTTTTCTCTATTGTACAGCAGCCCTGATCAGTCCTTTTCTTTCTGGTTCCAATCACTCATATGAACCCTGTTTTATAGAGTGATCCCCCAAATTTGACAGTGCAACCTCAAAGACCCCACAGGCAGCTGTTTTTGTACTTGGAAGTATTTACATTTCTTCCTTTCAAAGGTTTGCAAGGAAAGTCATTTAAAAGTGCACACTGATTGTGATGTGACTGGAAACAGGAACTACTATCAGTAATCAGAGCTGCTTTCTAGTGTTGTCTACTGTTCAATTAGTCAGCTTCTTATGTTGATGTATGTAGAGCTTTGTCTCAATGTCTTGTGCTTATGGACATGTCCAGGTTCCAGGTTTGACAAAGGTTCATCAGTTCAAGCTTGTTCCCACTTCTAAATGCCTTTTGATCAAATTTGCCACAGTGTTTACAGATACATTAAGTTTTATTGGAGTTTCTCTGTAATTCCCCAGAATAATGGTGGTTTGGCTTTTTGTCAGAGATGCACAGGAAAGGTCTATCAGTTAACCCCATAAATAATAAAAACAAATGGACACGACTACATCCCTCAACTACCTCCCAGATGTATGAGTGTGTCTGACTAAAACCCTCTACTGATCATCTACGGTTAAAATTCACTTATACCTGTACTTTATGTGTTCAGTAACTTTTAACTGGCAGGGAAGATGTTAACATAATCTTGTTTGTTGCCTCAACTAATTTTTTTTTTTTTTCAGTAATAATGCCACCTTCAGCTCTGGACCAGCTCAGTAAGTGAAAGCTAAATCAACCGTATCTTCAAAATAAAAGTCCTGAATGAACCTCCAATGATTATTACCTTTCTCCTCCTTTTCCTCGTACAGGCCGGCTTAATATCACATATCCAATGCTGTTCAAGCTGACCAACAAGAACTCGGACAGAATGACGCACTGTGGTGTGCTGGAGTTCGTGGCTGATGAGGGAATCTGTTACTTACCACACTGGGTGAGAAACAGTAACAGGTTCAGTGCCGGTGTCACAGAGACTGAACTGTCTGCTGGAGCACTTAAGTATTTGTTGCTTTACTTTGTTTGCTGCAGATGATGCAGAATCTCCTGCTGGAGGAAGGTGGTCTGGTCCAAGTGGAAAGTGTTAACCTTATGGTGGCCACTTACTCAAAGTTCCAGCCGCAGAGCCCCGACTTCCTGGACATTACAAACCCCAAGGCAGTGTAAGAAATATCAGTTAAATTTACCTATTCTTCACACTTTGTGTTTAACTAAAGTGATTAAGTAAGTTGTCACTTTATTACAGACTGGAGAATGCATTGAGAAACTTCGCCTGCTTGACAACTGGCGATGTCATCGCTATCAACTACAATGAAAAGGTAAATTAATTTATTCAAATTAGACTAATATAGGAATATGTTTTTGTCTTAATCTTTTGTCCCTGAATACCGCTGCTAATGGATCCTGTGTGTTTGTTTCAGATATATGAGCTACGAGTTATGGAGACTAAGCCAGACAAAGCAGTATCCATCATCGAGTGCGATATGAACGTAAGACCCTTCATATTATCACAGACAACAGTGAATTCATCTGTTGTGTTCACTGCTTTAAATGTGTTGTGACTCTGTTTCTCAGGTGGATTTTGATGCTCCTTTGGGATACAAAGAGCCTGAACGACGTCCTCAGCACCAGGAAGAACCAACAGTAAGGACCAAACCTTAAAGGTACCTGTACATTCTGTGCTCTGAACAATTTGATCAAACAAATGTATTCACAGGAGGAAGAAGCAGATCCCAGCAGTTACGCTGACATGGACTTGGGATTCAGGGTGAGTAAATGCTGCTGTGGGTTAGAGACAAATAAATGTCTTCATGACTACTGATAACTGTGATAATTGGAGCTAATGTGACTTCTAATCTGTTTCTTATCCTCAGGCTTTCACTGGCTCTGGCAATCGTTTGGATGGTAAAACAAAAGGGATTGAGCCCAGCCCAGTCCCTCTTGACCCAAGCGACATCAAAAGGTGAAAGGATTGTTCAGTTTTGGATAGATGTAGACATGAAGTGGCGTAACAATTAAACAATGGTTTAACTTTTCAACATGATAACTCTGCAACAGACTCTATTAGACAGCAGATGGTAGAGAGATTACAGGAAATGAGGGGAGAGAGAGATGGGGATTGACGTACTACCTAGGTCCAAGGCTGGACTCAAACTGGGGACTTTGAGGCCACCAGGCACCCCACACACTATGTATATTATGTATATTTACAAGATTTCTCAGATCGGACTAAATCTTCTAGGTTGGTTGCAGGTAGGAAGCACCGGTTTATGTAATTCATAGTTTGGCCCTTCAAGAGACTCATCCAGGCTGGCAGCGTCTGACAGCTGAGATGTGTACAAATGTTTTCTTTCTGCACATTGTGACAAGATGGTTCACAGTTCCACACTGTCCGGAGACCCTTAGTGGCAGCTGTTCAGTCTTTATTTTAACATCGCTGAACATTGAACCATTCCACCAGTGTTTTAGTCTTGAGCGTAAAATCTTAAACTCTAATCTTTCGTCTCACAGAGGCATTCCCAACTATGAATTCAAAGTTGGCAGGATCACCTTCATCAGGAACTCGAGGCCTGTGCCGAGGAGATTTGTGGATGATGTAAGAAAAGTGAAGGATTGTATCGTACATTTGTCAATATTTAGGCTGTATGTTGCAGTATTTACAGTTTTAACTACTACTAATCTCTCTCTTTTTTTTTATCCTCTCAGGATGACGCCTTGAATAGATTCATCGCCTTCTCCGGACAAGGACAGTCACTACGCAAGAAGGGAAGAAAGCCTTGAAGGATTTCAAGTGGAGAGAGCTAATGTGCACAGACTCACTGTATCTATTGTCACCTTCAACAGCAAAGTAAAAAAAACTGGCCTTCAGATGCATTGGAGTTTTCTCTCTCTGTCTCTTTTGAAATGAGAGTGTTGCTGTTGAGTTGTGATTGGATGTAATTAAACCTCTGACAGTAATATCTTGCTCAACAGAAGCTGAGCTGTCAGTTGTAATTTGGTGTTCACAGGTTCAGGGTGACTGATTTGAGCCAGGGATAATAAATTATATCACCACCAACACAAAGAAGTGAAGTATTGTTGTAACGATAGATACAGATTTTAATTAACCTTTAACTTAGAGCATATCCCCCCTTTTCCAATTGTTCCATTTTTACAATTCACTTTAAATATACTGTTATTCAGAGTCCCATTCTTATAAAAAAAAATTGGAGCAATAATATCTCTATACTTTTGTTCTTAATTATAAAAGATTAAATTTTATGTTTGAGGGGTTTTTTTGTGCTGAATTATAGGAATAATTTGCAAATGTTTTCCTTTTTTCCTGGTTTATTTATAGACAAATAAAGGACTGTGTTTTGAAATTAAATAATTGTAGCTAATGATTATTTGTCTTAAGCATGTACATGAATGACTGAATGAGACTGGAATATAGAATGTGTATGTGTCTATGGCATTTTTTTTTATTCGAGTTAAACAAATTATTATTATTATTATTATTACAATACTACTAATAGATAACAGGACAAAAACACAAAGAGCCAAAAATAAATATCCATATTTGACCAAAACACAAGTACTTTAAATAAATGTGTCACAATACATTAGGGATGTTTAGTTAGTGTGCTCACCTTCAGGCATACACACTTTTATATTCTTGTTTCATTTGGGTGAGGCTTTTCAAAGTAAGTGCTATAAAATTCTGCGGTAGCGCTTTTATTGTGAAATGAACCCCAACCGGAAGTGTTTTCCCAGTTAGCTCAGCTAGCGATGGACCTGTCTGGAGAAAGACCGTGGAGGGTAAATCATCTAAACATTATATTGTAAATTACACATAACGTTCATGATACAGTGTCCATTTGCGTTAACGCTCATAGTCCTGTGAAAGAGTAAAGAGTGTCAAATGTAAACCAAATACTTATCAAGGTGATTAGCCTCTAGCTATCGTAACCTCAGCCACCGGGAGGTTTTAACAGAAAGTCTCAGTTATTTATCTGACTCATGATTTGTTTTTAAATCGAGCTGGCAAGCTTAATAAAAATAAAACACTACATCTAATAATAGATAAATGTAACTGCACATTAGCCACCGAGCTAACTCTGGTCCCTGTAAACCACAGTGACCTCAGGGAGGTGCTGTCAGACTACTGACTGTGGTGTTTTATTTAAGTTAAGTTTAGGTTCAAAAATAATAATAAAGTACATTTCTTACAGTATTTGAGAAGGTGTCCTTTTTAGTATATACATTTGTTAACGATATAAAAACATTATGAAATAAGTAGCTACTCATATGAATAATATACAGAATACATCATCATCTTTAAAACAAGGCTTATTGCTTTGAAATGATTTAATCCATTAAAATCGTATAAATATCTCACAATACATTCAATTCCAGGTGTTTTTGTTTCATAATGGCCATTGCTATGCTATTTTTTCTTCTCCAATTATAGTTTTATTTATTTTTCTATCACCAGTTCTTGTTCAGTCAGAGTCAACAGTGTTGAACGAGGGTTTAAACCTCCCCAGGGTGGATGATGACAGGTGTATATATTATACTGATGCTTGTTTCTGTTCGTACAGACACCCCGGTCCTGTGATGATTATTGGAGCGAATACAAACATTGCACTAGCTTGTGGAATCATTTTCACCACTATTACACTTACGGCACCTCCCCATCTTGCCAGCAGTGGAAAGAGGACTACCAGAACTGCAAGGAGTGGGAGAAACACAGAGGCGCCACGGCCAAGGTACAGCTGCAGGAAGTCACACTGTTAAAAGAACTAAACTTGTAAATATATCTGACAGTAACCAAAGTTTCTGAATGAATACATGTAAACACTTTACACAAAAAGATGTCTTTGAAATGAAATCGTGGATTGGATCTGTATTGCAGGAAGCCTTGCAGACGAGTGAGAGGAATAGAGTGGCGGCGCAGAGAAAGTTCACTCCAGTGTGGGAGCTGAGGCGAGAGCCTCCCAGAGACTGGCACATGCCCCTGAACCAGGAAAAGACTCAGGAGTCCTGAACCGCCGCTGTTGACCTGCTGTCTCTGTCCCATGGCGACCATAGTGAAATGAAGATTCGAGATTCTTGTCACTTGATGGACTTGAACGAAATGCTGGAGAGACTGGTCATCACTCATTGCCATCTCACATTGTATTCAGTGAGCTGCTGTATGAAAACAGATGATGTGTTTGATGGCATTTATTCAACCAGTGAATTACAATGTGATCTCTGAAAGGCAGTATTGTTTTTGAGGTTCATAAATAATTAATTGTTGTGTAAACTGAAGCACATAGGCGGACTGCACTCAGACTCGCTGTGAATGAGTTTTAATAGTAATGTCCTTGTTTAATGTAAGAAAGGGGCACTATTGGGTCAGATTAGGCAATGGATACATCAAGTAATGAAGGATCTGTTGTGCATTGTTTTAAGGGTTGATGCTGCACTACAATGTACTTCACACTTTATACAGATTATGTTGCATCAAACAGGGGAGTTGGCCTTAGTAAGCCTGTCAACATTTCCCAATAACCCAAGGCCAAGGTAAATGTGCTGTTTTTGATGCTGTAAATGCTCCATGATGAATATATATTTATGTATATTATTTATGCATTAATATGACAGAATTCAGCTTTACAGTATAAACCCAAACAGAGTTGTGCATTAGCAGTTTTATGCCATATGTACCTTAAATAACACAAAATGTTTCAAATTATTCTGAACAAACTGGTTCAATATAAAAGCATTTTTATTATCCATGTTCACCTGTTATGTTTTATACAAAGATGTGACAAAAACAATTCACTGCATAATTTCCATGAATGCTGTTCCATTTGATAAAGAAATGAAACAATGAGGTGACAGTACAATTCACAAAAGGAAAAACATATGCAGAGTGTCCTTCACACCTACACATGCAGGCTGTTTTAAAGAACCACGCACAAACAAAGACACAAAAATAAATGACAATACACACAGGCTTCACCCACAGCCGTTCCCTGTCCATCACTGTGTGTAAACCTTAGTGATGTTGTTGTATTTCCCATCAGGAGCGTAATACGTGGCCTTTGGCGGTGTATAGGCAAGACCTTCACGAGTGAAAGGAAACAGAAGGGGGTCTGGCTTCAGCGCTGCCTGGTACAGCTCCTCAGACTCTAACTTCAGCTCCTGCAGCGCCTCCTCCTGGGCTTCTAGAGCAAGTTTTACAGCCTTCATTTCGGCCATATGCTGCTCCTGCAAGAACAAAGACAGATGAGCACTTCAAATATAGTCCACTAAGTGCACATGATGGGGAGCAGGGATCAGAGGCAACATTTTTTTTTTATAAGAGCTTAAGTGATGGAGGTGTGATAGGTAAGTGGTGACCTGTTTGTATCGAGACCAGTCCTTCAGCAGCCTAGCTCGACGCTCGCTTTCTTCAAATGACAGCCTTGGTAGAAAGCGCTGCCTTTGTAGGAGAATAATAAACACCAATTTATAGCACTTCAAAAAGTCAGTGAGCAGCAAGGAAAGAAAGGAACAGTAAGTGAAAGACAGACTAAAGATACATAATATATGTATATTTAAATTTGTCATTTAATGTTGCTAAAACATTCTCAGTTTTTACTTTAGCCTAAATGCAAGACACAATCAGTAATAATTTTAAATTTGACTTAAGAACAATTTGGATAAAGTGGCTATCAAAAGTCTGAGCGCCCCCAAATAAATTGACCTTTACACATCAGATAAAACACAAACTAATGAGTGTTTTGAACTCTGATGTGACCTGAATCTGGATTCAGTCTGGTCCCTGAGTTTGGATTTCCTTCTGTCATGTTATGTAACAGTGTTTACCAAATGCAACCTCCTTGGATTAATTCAACTACAAATGACAGCGTGGACAGCAGTGAAATGAGCCGTACCTTGTTTCGTCCACGTATTTGGTGTGAACGAAGTCCTCTATCGGGATGAGCTCCGGTGGAATCTTCTCCAGCTTCTTCACCTTTTTTTTCAGCCTGTCCTTTGCCAGCTGATCCCTTTTTGGGTCTACTTTCTTCTTCTTTTTGGGCACCGCTCTTAAATACAAAGTATAGCTCTATGTAAGCGTGTTCAATCACAAGATATATCTTGAAACTGAACAGGGAAATATATGAGTATATTATGACATGAAACTCTATATTTTCATAATGATCTAAAAATGAAAAACAAATGCCATCATACCTTACAGCTCTAGTTAGACTTGGCAGTAACATTACATGACTGTTTTCTTAACTGGGTTTTCTTAAATTGTGTGTCAAGCAAGGTAGGACACACATTTATGACTTTATCAGTACCACCTTGCTCTGTTTTAGAGCTGGTTTTTGCTAAGGACTAAAAAGACTCCTCAGCTTTGTTAGGGGACCTGGCGAAACATTTGTTTTTGGGCTTCTACTAGTCCAGTCCCTTGTGCATTGTTAACAATACTTCACAACCTCCACATTAAGTGTGTGCACACACATATCTAGACACCAATCCATGCTTAAACAACACCGGCCCCTGGTTTTCTGTTCCACTTTTACTGAACTGGTGTTGAAATCATTAGTCGATCAATCAATTAGTTGATCAACAGAAAGTTAAGTCACTCTTTAGTTAGACCCATAAGAGAATAAGACTTGTATACACATTCAATAGCCTCAGACACAACAATTGAACTTGTCGTTGACATGATGGGCAGAATAAGTGATAAACAAAGTGATAATTAAATAACTGACAACATGGAATCAGAGACAAATAAACCAAGAATCATACATGTTTGACACAGCGTCCCTATGTACGACAGGACCACTATATTAGCAGTTAAATGATGATTCTGTAAAGTGAATATTGTGGATCAGTGACAACAACATCCAAACAAATGTGCAATCAATCAAATTACAAAAAAACAACAATGTACAAGGTGTGAGTTTCTGTGTCCTCAGCTGTTTTACAACCCTGATCTGATCTGATCTGACCTGAGGGGAGCAGATGTCTTCAGTGTCATCACTGCTGCAGACCAAGGACTCTGTGCAGCATGCTGATGTTCTCCCAACAGGAAGCTGAAAAACAACACACAGCAAACACAATGAAGGTCAACATGTGGACCTGGGGCTGTCTGTCGACCACTGGACGGGTTCAGCAGCACTTGTGCACTGAATAACCTTCTCCTGTGTTAGCTCCCACATGAAGTTCACATGGACACACACTCACCTGGACGAGCAGGAGGAGTTGGTGTGTCGGGTTAAAACCCTGCAGAGACAGCGCGACAGAGACACTGACATGTCCCCACTGCTTGTTGTTTCCCTTTGAACTCACACTCCTGTCTGTCTGTCTGTCTGTGTAGCTTAGCACTTAGCTTGTCCTCTTGCTTTGAGCGACGCGGGGTGATGACGTTTTAGAGCGGCTCGGTCGCACTTTCGACGTTTTTTAGTTTGCGCAGAAAAATATTTTAAAAACGTTTAAAATATATAATAGTTGGTAAATACAGTAGATAGTTAAGACGTTACGAAGCACTTTTTTTTTTTTTACTGGTTTAATAATAATGCCTCAGTTTAAATGTATTTGTGATATTTTTGTCGAATCTCACTGGACGAAAGTTATCAGCTGCAGGATTTAGGGGAAAGGTCGCTGTTGGTTTGTCAGGTTGGTTTATATTCACCGCGGACTCATTCAGAGCAGAGGTGTTGCATATCCGTGGAAAAGTCTGATCCTGACACTGGTGGTTTGTTGAATCGGCATCATGGCGCTTCTCAGAGGTAAACAAACACTTTTAAGTTCAGCAGTAGGTCAGTAAAGCAGACAATACATGCTGCAGCTGCTTTTAAAAACGATCAATGTCAGGGATAACCTACATGTGTTCCTCTTTGTGTTACAAGGGTAGCATTATCAGTGACCTTAAACGAATGGCTTCACTGCAAAGTCGACTTTATGTAAAGAAAAATGTCAGGAGGGTTTTAAATCGATCACAGCGTTAATTAGACGAAAGGTGACAAGATGGTGTCAAGATTTATTACCAGTTGTCTGTCGATCACAGTCTCTCACCTGTCGATCCATAAGTGCTCTTATTTCTAATAATTATGTTACTTATCACCAGTGGTGGAGGAAGGACTCACCTTCCTTACTTAAGTAAAAGGGATAATACCACATTATTCAAATGCTTGTATCATTTTATTCAAGTAAAAATGTATCAAAAGCAAAACTGAGGACTGCGCAGTGACTTATGTCAGTCTGTGAAATAAGTGTATTGGAGTAAAAAGTACCCTCTGACATTTAGTGCAGTATAAGTAAGTAGTATAAAATGGACTAAAGTTCAAGGAGCACATACCCAAAAATCCTTTAATGTATTTAGTTCCCACCACTGATTATCCCTTCATAAATACTTCCGCTCTTCTCTCATTTTGTCCATTTAGTTTTTGGTCCACTTGGTGTTTTAGTGCACTTTTCTCGTACAAAGTAGAGTCTAATAAATTGCACGGAGTCTAGCCCTCCAGCACAAGTCAGGTGTTACAGTAAGGTTGGTCACAAAACGAAAGCTTAGTACTAAAGCAAAGGCAGTTCAAGGCATCATTCACCTCCTGACATGCACTACCAGGGGTTGGTCAGCAGTTCAATGTCTGATTAGAAACTTAAAGGCATATCAGCAGACTGTTTCAAGATAAGTGTCATGCCACCAGTGAATTGTTTACTATGAAATTATAATCACAATGAATGAATCACAATCAATGTGCATCAGTGAATCAATTCTCATTGCTCAAACTGTTGAGAAGTTGTGTGTAATCAGTTTTTGTAATTCTGGTTGAGATAAAGTAAACTGACCAGGGGAGTGAACATTATGTATAAAGAAAAGGAAATTGTAATGAATTGTTTTTGTATTGTGCAAGTTGTGAAAGATTTAAACTTTTAGTTATTCATTCGTTGAGTTACATAGAAATAATAATGACAAACTCAAAACAGGGACTTTGTAGATTTGAAGTAAAAAAGTTTTTAAAAAAATGTATCAAGGGAGGGAGAAGGTCCAACGACCTATTTCAATATTTACAAGCTTCAACAAAGTATTTACATAAAAGCTATAGGAGCACCTTAATCCAGAGATCTGGAGAGAAAGAGTGAGAGAGAAGGTCAAACGTGCCCCACACACACCACAGCTGCTAACTCCCTGCACAAGGCCCAAGAGGAGAGGTAGAGACCCTGCCGCTGTTGTCTGAAGATTCATTGGAAGCAGTAACAATTTTTCCCGATGGTCTGAATAAATCTAGTGAGAAATTTGCCAAGTTTGCAACACTGGCTCTTTCTAGGATTGATTTTGTGTGTGTAAGCAAGCGTGTAACGCAGAGCTTGTGCCGGTGCCACCTCCTATTTCACGAAACACCAAACAATTAAAATGATAAATATTTGGTCACATATAAACAATACATTACTCTACTGACAGGTGCTATTTTTATTGCCCTGGGACAACAGGACATCCTTCATTTCAAGCGGTGCTCCAGTTCGATCCATATGATGTACTATTTATACTGGATCTTTATTTTCTGCATCTCAATGCACTGGCTGTGTCAAAATAGATGACCCAGTACCCCCTGACACTGTGATTTGGCTGTGGCTCTGTGGTGGGTGGTTTGAAGTCCTTGTCGCTGTACTAAAATACTCTGTTTCTCTGCAGGTGTATTTATTGTAGCTGCCAAGCGCACTCCATTCGGTACCTATGGAGGCGTGCTGAAGGATCACAGTGCGACAGATTTGGCTGAACATGCAGCCAAAGCTGCCCTGGCTGCAGGGGGCGTGGCACCAGAACTTGTAAACAGTGTCATTATGGGAAATGTCATGCAGGTGCCTAAAATCCAACAGATCAGCAGCCACATTTAACAGATTGCAACTATCACCACATGAAAACACATATGTTATGTTAACACACTTATTTGTGTTCTTGGTTTCATTTGTCTTTATGTACCCCCCTGATTTCAGAGCTCAGCTGATGCCCCCTACATTGCTCGTCATGTGGGTCTGAGGTGTGGTGTTCCCATCCCAGTGCCTGCTCTCACTGTGAACAGACTGTGTGGATCTGGTTTCCAGTCCATCATCAACGGTGCTCATGTAAGCTCTCCACCAAGAGTAAAAAACATTGCCAGAAATACAAATGTAGAATAAACTATAGTATTGTACATGCATGCATACTTTATTTAGTTACACCTGTACAGTCTAATGCAACTATTCTGCCTACCTTCATGAAAATTGAACATTATGAGCTTCATAAAGATAGATGTTGGACTGAACTGCATTAGATTGTTCAGGTGTACCTAATAAAGTGACTTCTGTGTATGTGTCACAAAGAGCACAGTCCATACATTAGTAAGTACAAGATTTTACATCATTTGTCTTCTTGCTCCATAAAATTGTGATTGTAGGAGATTTGTCTCAGGGATTCAGAGGTGGTCCTGTGTGGAGGCTCAGAGAGCATGAGCCAGGCCCCGTACGCCGTTCGCAACATACGATTTGGTACAAAGTTTGGATTCGATCTCAAGGTTTGGCTTCTGGTTGAATTTCCTTTTTTTCTTTTTAATCCCTATACACTTGACATAAATGTGATGACCATAAAGGCGGCATGTTATTAAACTCCAAAAGCTTTTGACACAAAGATAAAACCTCTCCTCGTCTGGTCAACAGCTGGAGGACACCTTGTGGGCGGGCCTGACTGACCTGCACATCAAAATCCCAATGGGCATCACAGCGGAAAACCTGGCTGAGAAATACCAGATCACACGAGAAGACTGTGACAACTATGCTTACCAGACGCAACAAAGGTGGAAGGCCGGTAAGATGGGTTTCATTTTGTGAAGAATATGATATTTTTGGCGTATTTTACAAAAACATTTCTTTTTTGTCTTTTGAAAAAAGGGAGACAGTAAGATGAATAACATTGACTAACCATCATAATCTGAACAATTAATGAGAGGTAAAAACTAAGACAAACAAACAGTCAAAAACAGAAAATACATACGAATTAAAAAAGGAACAAAGGAAGCCAGCCATTAGCAGTTAGATCAGTTCATTATGCTAATAGTTAAACTTTTTTCTATTTACAGCTCATGAGGCTGGTCACTACACAGCAGAAATCGCTCCCATTGATGTGAAAGCTAGGAAAGGCAAGGTGTCCATGGCTCAGGACGAACACCCTCGTCCACAGACCACACTGGAACAGATGGCCAAACTGGCTCCTGTCTTCAAGAAGGGAGGGACTGTTACTGCTGCCAATGCGTCGGTGAGTTGGCACCTGAGGTGATACGTTTATTTATTTCATCTTAGTGAATGTCAAACAGGAGGTCCCATTGCTGTTTAAGTGGAACACAGTAAAATATTTTTTGATATAAACATTATAAAAATATAACTATACTTCTACCATGAGAAGTGTTATTAAATGTAACTCTCTCTTCCTGATCTCCAGGGTGTGTCTGACGGTGCTGCAGCAGTGGTGATTGCAAGTGAAGATGCGCTGAAAGAACACAAGCTGACTCCACTGGCCAGGATTGTGGCGTATCACGTGTCCGGCTGTGACCCTAGCATTATGGGAATTGGTGAGTGACACCACTGTTGTGGAGTTGGAAATGAATGAATGAGTAAATAAACTATTGTGGTGTTTGACATGGTTTCTTGTAGTAAGGACTTTTGGTTTCATTAAATCCTTTTAGGTCCCGTCCCAGCAGTCACAGAAGCTCTTAAAAAAGCCGGTCTGACTATCAACGACATGGATCTTGTGGAGGTTTGTTACTAATGAAAAATTATTTCATTATTTTACGACTTAATCAGTATAAAAACCAACACAGCAATCTAAACAGTACTCAAAAGTTTACTTATGTAAAAGTACAAAATTGTAATGAACATCAAAAGCAAAATTATTTGCTCTGTGACTGATATATTATTATATATTACACTATTAGGTTGTTATTAGTGCTGTATTAATGTGTGGTTTAGGTGGAGCTAGTTTTAACTACTATGTATATATAGTTGGTAGTTTAATCTAGATACAAAAGGACTTCTCCAAAAATTTTTGTGAAATATTGTATAATTTTTCCTCTTTTTGGGCCTCAAACAATTATTTAAATAATGTGAGAAATGTAAAGTGGGGGAGAAGTTTGGTGGAACTGCTAACAACTCATAGACATCTGAAACATGACAAGGCGACCTAACTTGATGCTACTCTTTTGTGAAGGGGTCACAAGCCTAAAACAGGTTGTAAACAACTGGTTTAATGTTTAACATTGTGTTGTTCTTGATAAGCTTTTTGTGAAATGTTAATCTGCCATGTAACTAGTAACTGCAGCCATCAGATAAGTGTAGTGGAGTAAAAAGTAGTATAAAGTAGCTTAAAATGGAAATGCTCGTAAGCTACTTTAAAACAATTGTACTAGTAAGTATAGTATTAGAGTAAATGTACGTAGTTATTTTCCAAAACTGCATTTCACATATATTTTGATTTATTCAGGTAGTTTTTACTCAGTTGTGTCTTGGATGTAATTTTCTTTGCACAGGTGAACGAGGCTTTTGCCCCCCAGTACCTGGCTGTTGCTAAGGCTCTTGGTCTGGATCCAGAGAAAAGTAACGTTAACGGTGGAGCAATCGCCATCGGACATCCCCTCGGTGCTTCTGGAGCACGCATCACTGCCCACCTGGTCCATGAGCTCAGGTAACGTATATGTACAATATATAACAGCGGAGACGTCTGCACATTCAGTAGCTTTAGATAATGAGTTTTCTTGTGTTTTCTTGACAGGCGACGAGGAGGCAAATACGCCGTTGGCTCCGCTTGTATCGGTGGTGGTCAGGGCATCGCCATCATCCTCGAGAAATACTGATGAAACTGCTGCCAATATTAATAGAATTTCTGTAGAAGAATGTCTTGCACCACCGTCCACTTACATACATACATAAAAAACCTTTCACATACATATAAAACTGCAAATGTTCTCTTGACGTGAGGCACTGCTGCTCAGTTTCTCCCGCAAAGAAAGCGAACACATTTTTTGCTGCTTACTGTTGTTTCTTCTTTCAGTCTATTTATTCAAACATGTTCAATAACTGGCTCAGTCCACTGTTGCCTTGGAAGTCCTGTGAGGATAAAGAGCGAACTCATATTTCTGTGCTCGTTGTACCAGGGCGCAAGGGACTGTTTATGTATGTGCCTCAAATTCAGAGCTAGGTCCCTGGTAACACATGTAGCATATTATTAACTCAGTTTGTGTTGGGTTTAGTAAGGTTTAAATGAACTCTGATGTTTGCCTTCTCTATCACTCCATTACCAGGGATCAGTATGCAAGAGAATATGTCTGACCTGTGATGGCTCCAGCAAAAAATGATTTTGTATTTCCATGTGAAAGAATCTCAATAAATAACATTTTCAACAAAAAAAGTGTTTGGAAATTTTCATGATCAGCCTTTGACAGCAGCTTGTATGCTAATATTATTTTTCTTGTTCAGCAGGGAATTAAGATTTAACAGCCAGTACTAATTATTATTTTTGTTGTAATGGTAGTTTTTATTCTAATATATGTTTTTTTCACAATTAAACTTATATTTGGTCTTATGTTTTAAAATATTTTTTGTTCTCTAGTAAGGGGCCCTTGATTATTTTGTTTTTTATATGTTCAAAATGGTTTTAGAAAAAGTGATAACATACAACATAGAGAAAGGATTACTGAATGGATGGTATTTGATATCAAATATTCATGCATGTAATGTCAGTGACAATTTTTGGATCATAACTCCCTTAATTTTTTTTTTGTCAATGCAGAACATTGAGTCTGCTATTGATCTGTTACTTGTAGCAGGGACGGTATACATGAAGATAACAACTGTTACATTGTTTCAGGATTGTTTTTTAATTCAAATTTTTTTAAAAGACCAAAGTTAGAAACATTATTTGTTCTTGAATGGATATATTCCCCATAAGCTCTATACAATCATTAATTGTTCCATTTATTGCATTAGCATATAAAAACATTAAAATATATATTATTTAAAGAAATAAATATAGATTACTAATCGAAAAAAAAATTAAGTCATTTTACACAATTGCAATGATTATTTTATTTCTAATATGAGAATAAACGAGAAATACGTGTAAGACTACAAGTACGGACTACAAGAACCATCACACCCTGGAAACACGACGCAATTACGTCAACGTCATCGTGCAGCGTCCTTATATGCGTCACTTCCCCGGATGTCGGTCTTTTTTTCATAGCAAAGGTAAGACCGCCTTGCTTTCGTGTTACTGTGCCAATCTAATCTGCTTTCATCTGCGTTACAGAATAAAAAATACAGTCTCCAAACATCAGGACGCGAATCTCTACATGTAGACGATGCGATAGAGCTCGCTATTCCCGTGATTCGTCCCTGATGTTTCTGTAATAATGAACAGTTTGTTGTATCTGCGGTGCTAGGCCTTCGTGCTCTGTTAACGGGAGATAGCTGGCTAATGGAAACGTGTAGTCCTGCGTTGGTTCAGGCGGTTCACTCGTCCAGTTCCGCTGTCACATATTTAAGTTTGTCTTTTAAAACATTAAATTGTCATTTTGAAGACGCGGGTGTCTCGTAGCGAGTAAAGCTGCTCTTCTGTAGTGTGTTGCTAACTGCTAGCTAACGTTACTTGTCATGCCTCCTCTGATACATTGAAGGTGTTTAGACCTCAACCCAACTACTTTAGGACTTTAGAGTATGGCTGAGAGGTTTTCTGCTCTTTACAATGTATTATGTTAGATGGCTGTGGTATTATCTGATGTTTATCAATACTAATTCACATTAAGAACACAATTAAATGTTTAATAATCATTGGTACAGTGGTAGTGGTCTGTAGTTAACACCAGAGCCGCAGCACCATGTTATACAACAATATACAGCAGTGTACAATAAACTCTGTGCTGAAGGCTGGAATATTGTTTTGTTCTTGAGACTATTGATCATAAACCACAATCAATGAATCCTGACATTACAGCCATTGCCCAACATTGCTGCAGTTTGTATACTAACGTCTGTGTTACTTTGTGTCAGATGGCAGAGGGAGACCAGAAATCTGCCAAGAAGAAGCATGGCAGCCGGAACCCGGTTCTGGTCCGGGGGATCGGCCGCTACTCCCGTTCCGCTATGTACGCCCGCAGGGCCATGTACAAGAGGAAGGCCAAGACCACTGAGACCAAGGTGAGGGCAGATCCCTGAGACCCTACAAGATGAATGATGAAAGAACCATATGCACATTGTGCTGGTTGGTTGTGTCTTGTTTTAATGATAGTTTGATGTTGTTTCAGATGGAGAAGAAGCTGAAGGTGAAGCCCAAGGCCACAGTTGTCAAGACTGTTGGAGGAGACAAGAATGGAGGCACTCGCGTTGTCAAGCTGCGCAAGATGGTGAGAAATGTGTAAATTCCTATTGTGTAATCTTCTTCTTCCCTTCAGATTTTGTTTTGCTTGATGTAAGACAGTTGGAACTGTAAATGACATTATGCTGACGAGGAATTTAAAGAATGTGTAGCGCACATTTAAACAAATCCATACATCGTATCGTACATTATTACTGGGTGTCCGCGGGGTCTTAAAGTATTAAAAGTTGATAAATCAAATGTCGGAAAATTAAGGCCCTTAAAAAGTATTAAAGTCTTAATCGCGATTTTATTAAGTATTAAATTTTCTTGACATTCAAGCTTTGACAAAGTATCCATGAATGTATAATTTAGATGCTCCTTGGCGCCAAAGTCTCATCTCCTCGTCTGGGTAAAGAAAGTCAGAGAGAGAAGCCCTGCTGAACTGGGAAAGAATCCAAAATCCATTACTAATGTGGATAAAGACCAAATAGGTTCTTGCTGCAGAGGAAGGAGACGAGAGCATCATTTTGATCTTGTTTGCTCTCTAGAATCTAGTAAATAATTAGCATTCTTAGTGTAATTGATAATTCCATTACATTGCAGATGTAAACAGTCAACTGATTCAGTTTTTATGGGTGAACTAGTAGTTTAAAATCAGGATGTTTAAACATTTTTGATCGAATGGAGTACAAATTTTAACGTTTGAATAGAATGTATCAGCCTCTATTCATGCTCTCGGAGATAGATACATTGAGTGGACATTCTGCCATTCTTCAGCTTGTTCTCTTAATGCTTGTTTTTAACACAACAACTGGCAGTAAATTTATTTTGTTACTTGATGATTTGTCGATCTTTCCCTGATACTGTAGATCAACGATCTTTGGCAACATCAGATGCATGTTCAATTTCCAATCATTTTACAATAAGAGCCATGTATCAGTAAGATATTACTGGCCGCTGAAGAATATAGTGTGTGCATTTCCTTTGTATCTGCAATTTTGAAAATTTATGCACAGATGCTAGACTAATCCTATATTTTGCACAATACCCCTCAGCACCACAGAGTCAGTTGTCTCCTCTCTCCTACACTCAAACGCTACATGGGCAAGTTATGGAAGCATGCAAGTGTGCCCACAACACACTTTGAGCAGTGGCTGACCCTAAATACATGTTTCAGCTATGAAACTGACAGGGCAGAGAAGCCACCTCATCGATAAGAACGAGGTGTGTGTCAGTAGGTTTAATTCCCCCCCTGTCTAAATAGGTTGCATGGAGTGGATTGCAGTTATTAATTTGTCTTATTCACAAATGGTGTGTAAGACAAATTAATAACTTGCCTGTTTTTAGTCTTTTCTGAAGCTCATTACTTCAAAGTTGATAGCTGCCCCATTTACTAAATATTTAAATGTTGTGGTCGATGAAGCAATTGGTAGCCTTGTGGTGCAAACTCTGAATACATTACCTTAATACTAACTGTAATTTCTCCTTTTGTTTAGCGTGGTGGTTTTCCTGAGCAGCTCTCAAGTGGGTCTCCCCTGCTCGTCACTGGTAAGGATGGTTGATTCACAACAATGGTAGAACATCCATAAAAGTCAGGAGCACTGTAAACAAGTGTGTTTGACATTCTTGATAAACCT
>NW_023339718.1:14623003-14631364 GCF_004916995.1 Morone saxatilis
AAACCTTTTTAACGTGTGTGTTGTCTTGTTTGTGTACTTGTAGGCCCTCTTGCCCTGAACAGAGTCCCCCTGCGCAGGGCTCACCAGAAGTTTGTCATCGCCACCAACACCAAAATCGACATCTCTGGCATGAAGATCCCCAAAACTCTGAACGATGCCTACTTCAAGAAGAAGAAGCTGAGGAGGCCCCGTCACCAGGAGGGAGAGATCTTTGATACAGAAAAAGAGGTAAACTACTTTGGATATTGTCTTAAAACGCTCTACTGTACATTTGACCAGTTCGACAGGACTTTGACTCCCAGATGTGAAACCTGACTCACTGGTTTTCTTCTCCTCTCCATTTGCAGAAGTACCAGCTGACAGAGCAGAGGAAGGAGGACCAGAAAGCTGTTGATGCTCAGCTCCTGCCCCTCATCAAGAAAGTACCTCAGATGAAAGGGTACCTGCGCTCTTCCTTCTGCCTGTCTAATGGCGTCTACCCACACAAGCTGGTTTTCTAAATGTGTTGTAATAAAGAGTACCACCGTCTTTTGCCCTCTCTTGCCTCATTTGTGCCGATACTGAGTGTGAGAATACATAGTGTGGATGTTTCCTGTAGACACAGTCATTAGCTTGCAGCCATCCAAGAAAGATAAAATAAAATGTACTTCTGCAGCTCAAATGCTGCGTTGAAGTTGTAATGCAGTACTGGTGAATTCATTACAGGGTTTTATGGTGCCTTGTGCTGAAACTATCCTTTGCAACTGACTACAAATCAACATCAGAATAAACTCAAAGCAGCATTCAAGGTTAATGTTTCTGAAAAAGAGCTGCCTGCATAATGCGGTGACTCAAATCACATTGAACTCCGCTGACCTCAAAATATTGTTGGATGCTCTGTTCCTGATGTGACAGTGTTTCATACCCATTACTTGACTTCACAGTACAATGGCTCAGAAATGTCAAATATGCATATGAGGAGTAGATCTGCACTAAGCTGGCGACTGCAGCTTCATACTTTTATTCCATGTTGTCATGTTGATAAATAAACAAACGTCAGTAGGAATTATTATCTTATAACATGAGTATCTGGTCATATAGAGTTATAAATGTTGTGGTTGGATTAGTGTATAATGAAGCAGTGCAATAAAATGACCACACCAGGCATTGGACCCAGACAGCTTAAAAGCTACGCTTTAATTAAAAAAATGACATGTCTAATGTAACAAGACAAAAATAAATACAAGTGTTTCATCTCTTTAACATGGCCATGTTTTTTTTATCCTCAAAAACAGAACAAAGTAGAAAGCAGCACAGAAAAAGGCAGCGGCCCCTTGCCAAGGAATGATAAGTGCCTTTGTCGAGTCAGTCAGTACTGTATGTATGGTCGGCTGATGTTGAGAAAATGCGTTCCCTCAGCCGGACTTGAACAGCAGAATGGCCACCTGACCCAAGTAGAAGTAAATGAAATGCTTGGTCTCATGAGTCACGTAGCTGCCGAAGTTTCTCCCAACGATGCAGTGCCAGGTCGGGTTATATTTCTTGTCAAACTCCTGTGTGAGACAAAGACACATTGTGTTCATCAAACATCTGTGGACAAAGACTTTTTGAGGTGTGAACAAAAGAAGAAAATGTTACTTAATGAAGTATATAGTATCGTAGATGTGGAAGTAAAAACAGGTTACGTTCAATCGTGAGTTGTGAAGTCGTATCTACAGTCAGGAGAGAAGTGTGTACCTCAAGCTTGAGCCCGGTGATTTATTGTGACAACACTGACGTCTGGTATTTGAGCCACTGATAGTTCAAAAATATTGTCTACTTAGATCTTAACAGCTAAAATACAGTTACCATAAGTAGCCAATTTGTTTTGTTCTACCTAGTGACATTAATAATGAGTTTTGCTGCTCATTTGATAATATTCACCTTTATTTCTTTTCTCTGTAAAATCATATTACCAATTTTGCAAATATATGAAATATAAACTTTGACAACTATGTCAACATCACCTATCTGTAAAAACTTTAGTTTTCTGTTTTTAAACTGTTTCTATGACAATTACACACCCTGGTCTGCTCCCTCCCTACACTGAGCAGGAATACCACTACGGAGGACGGTCAGTACGAGTGGAACAGATTTCCTCAGGAAGACTGGAAACAATTGCAAATACCAGTCTGGGTGTGTAACATGTGATGCACGGGATGGTTGGTTGGTCAGTGAGTGCAAAATGGTTGCAGCCACACCAATGCAAAACTGTAACAGAAATATCAGATAGTGCTCACACATCAGTGGGCTGAAGTTACTCTCTGGAGGGCGCTACTTGGTGAAGGATGTTGGCTGCGTCAACAGTGGGGTTTTGTACCTTTTTGATGTATGCAGCGATGTCTTTCTCGATGTTATACTTCTCCAGGGCCTGTGTGGCACACTCCACGGCGTCCTGCTGCATGTCCTCCGACATGTCGGCATTTTTGATCACTGCCTTCCTCTCAGACATGGTTGCCCTGGGAAACCAAAACACAGCGGAGGATTCATCATCTTCACACACACACACACACACACACACAATGCGATCGACTCTAGACCCTGAGCATCCCAACAGTTTTCGTCATCGATTTGAGTTAAAGGGTGCTGCATGGACAGTGTGAAGGCTCGGGTCAGTACAGAGAAAGACGCGGGTGACTTTAGTTAGTGACGGAGCCACCATTACATAATAACCGACACATTATATTATGTGAACTAGACGTTTCCACAAGTGTTGCATAACAACTTCCATCAGCTGCGAGCTCGCTGGATGCGCGCTCTGCGTAGTTTCTATGGATACAAGACATTCGGGGTTAACGTCTCAAATTTAGCTGTTAGCGTTCAAAACGAGGCTGCACAATTACAGCTGATCTCTCAACTATCTCACGGTAACGGTAGAAAGTAGCGGGAAAAAAACAGGCTTTATCTGCTTTATGTTTTAGTGAACATCCAGTTTTTTATAATAATTTAACATTTGGCATAAATAGTAAGTTACGGTGTCATAGGGAGAGGGGGGTTTACAAACAGCCACCACTAACATGCATCTTCGATTAACTAGCTGTTGATTAGCTAACGTTCAAGCGCTCATTCATCCCGCAAAAGGAAAACAAAAAACACACCGTCTAACAGTGAGCACAGATGTTGCCGTTTAGATAACGCTGAACAGAGAATAAATTAAAAAATCCTATTATTTTATGCATGCGAAATTCTTAAATTTACCTTCTAGTCTCCCGTTTACTGTTTGGCTAGTTTTAAAGAGACGACCGCTCCTGTAGTGACAACTCCCGCGAAGTGGTTGACACAAAAGTAATGTGGGTGTGTAGCAGTAAGAGACTGCTGCCTTGACGTCTTCTGATTGGTTGATATTAATGCATAGGGTGCTGTCATTGGCTCATTCAGGCCTATCTTTCTGGTGTTTCTGCCTGCATTTTATTTCAACCCATCATGCTTCGCGACACGATTGTTGCCGGGGCAACCGTTGTAAATAACTTGCTCGTGCCCATGCCTCACTGGCGACAGCATCGTGGCAGGATTTATGTCATGAAGTGATTTAACAACAAGAGAGAAAAAAACATATTAATTATTAATAATTATATATAATATAATGTTAAAAGTTAACGTTGTAATAACAAGAAACGTTATAAGTTTTATACGATGTAAAAAATGTCTAATTATAGACAATGTGGCCTGTGGGCATTCAATTAACAATATAATAATATGAATTACGTTAAATTCGGTAAGAAAAGCATGATTTGAACGGCTTTATCGCACACAGAAATTAAATAGACATACACATTTGTCCCCAAATCAAACATGAAAACTTTAAATACTTAGTTTTTAGGAAAAATGTGATGCTCGTTAGTGTAAAAATACCTCCAACAACAAAAAAAAATATATTTAGTCGATTGACAATATGGTTGGCATCCTACAATCATCTGGTGAGCCAACGTACATCAATACAACCTGAATTATGTACCTCACCAATAAAGTTTCTTAAGTATGACAAAAAGACATGAAAATGTTTTATACAGAAACACATTTGCAAACAAAGTGAAATAAATACAATTTGACAATTTATCATTTTCAACCCATTTATTTCACTCATACATGCTCAAAGTCAATAGTCGGGTGTTTACAAGCCCACACAACACAACTGCTTCCCATGTTTTCTGTTTTTTCTTAAATATTTTCTGAAATGTTTGCAATCATCCACATACCAAATTGAATCAAAGTTGTAATCCTAATATTCAAGTTGTGTCAAATATTAAAATATGTAACACCATAATACAGTATTTCTGTTACCTGGTTGACTTTATTACTTTGAGCTGCTGCTTTCAAAAAGCCTTTCTGAAAAGCACTGAAGATACAATAATGTCCTGACCTACACACACATATAATCATTTTCACACAACCACATACTAAAGATTCATCAAGTCTACCAGTGTAACAGTCATATTCACACAATCAATAACTGAGGAGGTAAATGTGTATCCTCATTTGTCTCAACCAATTATCATTTTGTCCTATATTAGTGTCCAGAACCAGAAACTGAGCCCATTAACCACAAACAATGTTTGCATCATTACATCTTATTCATACATTTGCCCAAATTGGAAGAGAAATTCTACACTCTTGGATTTCCATGGTGAATCTGATAAAAACAAATACTAAAATATAGTAGCGATATTGCTGTTGTCTGCATGTGTAAACAACTAAACCTAAAAACACCTTTGCACAACTTGGCCAAAGTTTAAAAGGGCAAAACTGTAATAAAGCCTTGATGATAGTGGTTCTCACTGTCCATGATGGACGGACAAACAAGTGTAACAGAAGCCAGTCCTCCTAAGGCATGTTATAATCCCTTTTTGGTATATAAAATATTACATTTACAAGTGTGGTTAAAAAATAAATTACTGTTGAGCATGATATAGAAACCTTTAAAAATGGAGTCCAAGCACCTTCACAAAGATACACGACCACGGTGAACTAAACCTAAGGTAAAAACAAAACAACAATTTTGTTGTGCAGAGCACAGGTGTGTTTAGGTTTACATTTCATTAATGGGGATGATTTCAACTTAACATAGAAAAAGTCTCCAAAACAAATAATTAAAATGACTTTCACAGTTGTTTTTCTGTTCAATGACATATTTGACTGGTATACGGTATATAGAGCGACACACTAACACACACATTTGTACACGTGTCGGATCTGATCTGTTTTCAGGGAAAGCTGTAGCTTCTGATGTAACTGTAAACCGTCCTTTGCTTCACTCGCTGCGGTCCTTTGGCTCTCTGTATTTGTAGTGGATGTATTCAAAGATGTCTCTCTCACTATCCACCATGAGAGGCTCGCCTGCCACACCTACAACAGATCGACAGAGAAAAATAGCGGATATCAAGAGCTGAAACGCATGAATCACTGGTTACTGACTGATGACAGAAATCACACAGGGCTGGGACACAGTTCAACAAGTTCATATGTCACATTTGACTGAGACTCACCAGTGACTCCAAGTGGTCGAATGGTGTACTCATTAAGAGTGAAGCCCTTCTCCAGAGCATGAGTTCTCATGTTTTTGTTGAAGATATCACTTCCAGTGAAATACAGAACTCCACAGTAGTACTGGTCCTTGGGAATTAACCTTGAGGGAAGGGAGACAGGATCGTTAGAGAGCAGGAATAAACGACTGATTAGAAGAACAAAAAAATGAAAAAAGGTTTTTTCTTTAATGTTTTCGCAGTTGATCCAATTGTATGTAACTAACGTAATGTTTGGTATTGTACTAGGCAGGTGCAATGTTTTAATTGGAAGATCACAGAGTTATTACCATCAATAAATGTGTGTCATATGTCGTGACGAAGAAGCATCACAATGAATCTCAACCCACTGACTCATTCCGGGGTGTATTGCATAAATATACGTTGAATGCCTAGAACTGTAAATGTTAAGGAGCAATATAAAGTGGGGCACCTGATATCAATACGCCTGTGAAGGTACTCTTCCTCATCTTCATCACTCTGCTGCAGCTGGCACACTCCCTAGAAAAACAAGATTCAGCACACCGTCACCACAGTCATGCGCTTCATGGGTTGGGTACAGTTACTGTACTAACTGCGTTACCATCCACAACATCAGACACATACAGCTGAGCACATGAGAGGAAATAAGCACAGGCCTCACCATGAACTTGGTGTCCCCTTTGGACAGAGTGTCAGTCACAAACCCAATGGACTCCAAATGTTCGACCACTGAATGGAGGAGCTTGGGCTGTAAAACAAGATAAATGGAACAAAATGAATGGTAAAAACTGCATTTACAACAGGATAAGTGAGCTACAGTGGAGAAGAGTCTCACCTGTTTCGCAGTCTCAGAGGTGTAGTTGGGGTGGGTCAGTAAAATATCAATATCACCACTCGATGCAGCACCTGGAAATTATCAACGCGTGTTCACAAGGTTGAACTCCTATCCTGAACCGAACACCAACTGTAATGAACTTGAAAGAAAGGTTTTACCTCTCCTGTAGCTGCCACAGATTGTTCCAATATATTCTGTATCGATCTTCCCCAACTCTCCGAGGATAAGAGTCTAAACAAAGAACACAATGTAAGAACACACACACAGAAAACATATTTGAAGATAACAGAAAGAAACGTAAATGCTTCCTCACCTCCATCTTTTCCATTTCAGCTCGTGGAATCCTTTTCTCAAATTCCTCAAAGTACCTGAAGGCAGGAAAATAATCCATTAAACACAGCTCATGTATCAATAGAAGAAGACTTTAAGATATGTGAAGAGTTTATTTTGATACTACTGAATTAGACATTTAGAAACATTCAAAGAGCATTCAGCCAAACTTACTTGAGTCCAATCTGTTGATGATGGTTTAGCTTGTGCTCAATCTTCTTCAGATCTAAAAATACAGAAGAAATTGGTCATTTGGATTAATACCAAAGCTAAATGTACACTGTGCGCAGTCTTAATGAACATGCAATATATTGTGTATCAATTAAGATATAAAGTCATACATATGAAGAATGAGATTAAACAAAATATTTGAACAATTGTAATGTGAGTCAGCTGCTTAACAAACCGTCTAATGTCTTCACCCCTTCTTCAAAAAACTTCCTGGCGGCAGCAGGACTAAAGTCAAGATCCAAGAGATTCAGTTAGTTGCATGAGTAAATCTACATGAACAAATTAATCTTATAGTTGTGACGCATTTCACAGTGAGTTTCCTCATAAAGAACATTTAGTTTGGATTAGTAACACTTGTAGGGATACCGATGGGTGAGGGTCTCCCAACACAAACTTTCCACAATAATGTTTATGACCATAGGATGGACTCCTAAACCCATCTTCAAACAAGCTTAATGCTCTAGTTTATCTCCTTAAGTTTTCTTCTCCTTGCCTGAAGTAACTTACTCTCACTCCTCTTTCTTAAACCAACCTTTGATTGTTAGTATTGAACAGAAGAGTTGTTTTGAGTTAATTTTGTACACATACTTCCTCCTACTATTGCCATTAACTTAAGGTTTATCTCATCATTCAATACCTCTTATCTCATTTGTTCTCTAGCTAATCTTTTATTTATTTAGTTATTAGACATTTAGCTATAGATAAATGTCATAATTTAATTAGTTGTCTGTGTTTTCTTTGAAGCAGAAGGTCAATCATTCGAAAAGAACTCCATTCTTTCTTAATAGATACATCTTAACGATTAATTTGACTTATTTGTTTTCCCTGTTTCGTGGGTCGCGCCCCCGACTTACAAGTGCAATGATGTGATATTAAAATTATTATAATGCTACACACTTAAGACATACCCAATTCCAGTAACTCTGGTGAGGAAATTGATGGATGAGCTGGTGTCATCATTTCGAATCTAAAATGTGAAAATAAAGCTATCATTAAACACATATACATCAATGTGCCATCAATCAAGTCTTCCTACACACCAAGACTCACCTTTTCCAGTTTCCGTAGTTTCCCAGTTTGTAGGAACTCATCAATCTTTTCTGCTATTTTAGCTCCAACACCATCCTGTTGAGATGTGAAAACAAACATGAGGGTGCTGAATAGTGCGGCCTGCAGCAGTTATGTAAGATGTACAGTGTAGCTGTTGACAAAAATGTTCAGGCTACAGCAGAGGGCATCGCACAGCACACAACCACACCAACATGAGCACATCAGTGGTAGGGAGGACAAATAATGATGGAGTCAGTTCCAGTTTCCAGGCACCAGTGCACTGAAATGAACTGTCTAAAAGCAGTACAGATCAAGCTCAATACAGAGAGAAATATCAAAACATGACTCTCAGACGTAGTGAATCAAAAGGCAATCATTAGTTACACCACCATACTA
>NW_023339718.1:14631390-14665205 GCF_004916995.1 Morone saxatilis
AATAAAGCAATTCTTGATCAGTAGTTTGATGGATGTATCCATGCGTACAAGGACATGCAAGCCACAAGCACAAGGGTGCCATGATACACATACAGTATCACGGTTTGATACTGAAAAACACACTAAACAATACTGACAGTTTATCAGCACCATTGTCTTCCACTACAACTATTCTTTATTATCATAACCTTTACAAAGGTGGGATTCATTGCAGGACTGGACAATGCATTGCTGCGTGTCACTTTGTAGTCGCTATAACGTATCTGGAAAATTGTCACCAGGTCAAATTGTCACATACTTACTGTGTCACTAATTCACAACGTGTTTTTTTATTATTTTTAATTAAGGCAACAACTGAAGACCTTAAATCCAAGTTCAGTGCACACGTACCAGTTTCTTGGCCTCTTCACCATTTTTGATTTTGTTAGGGTACTTGGAGATGGTAGATGCTGCTTTCCTAGGCAGGGAATTAGAAACATTGTTAAAAAAAGATATATAAAGTATAATTCAGGTGTATGACATCAAATGTATTATACACTCAGCTGCCAATTTATCTGGTACCCCTAGCTAAAATAAATGCAGTCTAAGACAACAGCTTTGCAATAACTCCAACCTACATGTAGGTTATCATTATTATCACTGTTATTTCAACTGTATGGTCATTAAGGAGGCTGTAGGTTGTAGTGCTCTTTAACTATGTTGCATTATAATAAGAGGCGTTTACATTTACGTCAAAGAGGGTAGACAGTTATTAATATTTGAAACATTTCAATATAAAGTGATCACTGGCCTTCACGGACTGCATTGGCTTTAGCTAATCGCGTAAAATAAACTGGCAACTGAGTGTATGTTCTCCATGTATCCGATATATGTTGCTTTAATAGCATTACATCTGTTATCATACGAAGAAATCCTCATCTCTAAACAAAGCAACACTCACTGCTGAGGCATCAAAGCTTACCTGTAAGCATTGTACTTGTGTATTGCCCTGTTGACGTTTTTCTCGTAATTGGCCAACTCTAGGAGGAAACATAAGGAGGACATTAATGGCTTTATATTTACCTCACACTTCAGTAAGTTAGTTCACTGCTAACTCCACTGAGGGCATTTAAATGGCAATACAATGACTACCACAGCAGAGAAACACGGAATTTAGTTCCAAGCAAAAAGTCATTTAGCATGCTTTTTTTTAACGGATACTTACTACTTATTAAACTACATATATTTTATCTTTAGACATTATTTGAACTAAAAACAGAACCCAGTTGTTGTGCTAGCTACTGTTAGCTAAGCTCAATCGTCTTCACGTACCGACAAGGAAGTCTGTTATTCCCTCATTCAGGGATTCCTGCGGCGCTTTCCTCTTGCTCATTCTTGATTTCACAAACTCTCAAATGTCCGCTTCAAATTCAAACAGTCTTGTGTTCATGCGTGGAAAGTTGGGAGCTCTTTGTAATCCTGGCTAACAAGCTAACCTAGCTACCTCGACCTGAACAATGAATGACTGAACGACGTAAAGGGGGCGGGGCGTGCGTAACACGTCACAGGTACACAAAGTGCTGACGTGATCATCTTTAGATAAATAAAACTACTTCGACACTGGCACTCTGAAACATTTAGACTTTGTGCAATTTTTAATATCCAATCATTAAAAAATATACATATGACTTCACAAAAATCATTACAAACCAGCCAGTTTTACATAAAGACAAAACAAATCATCTCAACAGATGATAATCCTAATGGAGCTATTGGTTTATGCTGTTACGTTTACAGTGCATCTGCTAATTTTTTCTTCAAAGAGAAACCTGCATATATTCAGTAGCATGTATGTTGTTCTTAAAGTAACTGATAATCAGTAACCTCGATTGTTGATCTTATATAATAATCACTCATTTTAAAATATAAAATTTTCAAGTTACAAAAAGAAAACACTCCTAACATTAAAATAATTGTTTTACAACGTTCAGTGTTGCGTTACGCAATGCAACTACAAAAGGAAAATGAATCACAATAAAGCGGTGGATTTACTGCTTTATCTCTTCTTCTTTCTTTCTTCTTCCACCTCTCTCCTCATATGTGTTAGGAGTCTACTTTTAGATAAACTTTTTCCCTGGAGAATATTTTAATGGCCTCCTCGATTTCAGAAAGCCTACAATCAAGATGAGTCCGACGTGAGCGAACACTTAGACTGTCAGCTTTGAGAGGCAGCGACAGCAGCTCTGCCACCAGGGAGCGATGGGCTGAGGAAAAAAACAGAAGAAAACAACAGAATTAGAGAAACAAATATTCACTAGATGTTGTACCTCAGGGTATAATGTTACTATCATTCATGTAAGGGCAGAGGCAAAACGCAACAGACACATACTCTCTTTGAGGGACTTGAGTGTCTCTTGTCTCTCACTCTCATGCATCAGGGTGTGACCAGCCGGAACTGTAGGATCAGGTGCGTTCCTCCTCCTCTCCTCCTCCTCTTTATGCCACTGCTCCTTCCTTTCCGCAAGACTGAGTGTGTGTTTAAGTGAATGAAAATGAAAATGAGAACAGGAATGAGCAACAGCAGTAAAAAGGGAGTCACAAATGTCAAAACACACCATTTTTTACTACACTCTCGAATTTTGAATTGATTAGGATTTTGATTGTGATTGTAAGGTAAGAAGGTAAGATATCGAATAAGAATACTCACTACTGAGGCACCTGTCCCTTGACTGCACTGGGGACTGGCTTTTCTTGGAGGTTTGTCATTGATTGGGACCGACGCAGCACAGTTTTTGCAGCAGCCCGGGCATTATGTTTTATGAAGTCTATGGACTCGCCTTGCACCTGTAACTGTATCCACATATAACAATGTATGGAATTAAAACAAAAAGGAAACATTGCAGATACCCAACAGAGAGAAAAATACATATTCATCTTATTTGTTTAATAAACAGATAAGAGTTGCAAGCCTTACAGCTGTCTTGTCAACTTCTTTGACTGAAAAAAATATTAAATTAAATCAATATAATATACCTCTTATTGTATCAATAAGTAAACATTTATTGGCAATTCTCACTTGCAAATTCTGATCCGGTGTAGAGTTGCAGGAGGCCCTGCGTTGCAAAGCCCGAGGAGAGGTTTTTGAGTGGGGTCTTGACAGGGCAGGAGATCCACCATTAGAGTGCGCCTTCAGAAAGTTTTGACACTGTGGTTTTGCAGTTGGACTAGAAACCTGCATGAAAGAGACTGGATTAAGAGTAATGCAGAGGAAATATTAATAACTCAAGCACTTCCATCTTTCACAGACATGCCCCTTACCTGCAGCTGGACCATCACTCTGGATGGGACGTTCTGGTATTTGGAGGAGGTCCAAAGAGCTTTGACTGGAACCGGACGAGACTGTGCTCTCTCAGCCTCGTGCTCTTTGCAGCGTCTCTGGATCTCCCTGAGCCGACGCACATTCTCTTTACCAAAGTCATGTACCCGCTGTTCTAAGGGTCAAGAATCACAAATGTTGTTTAAATTACTTTTTAATATGTATATGTGGCTGTGGTGCTTAATCAAAATTAAAACTATAAATGAGAAGATAGACCATCCTTAAAGACAATTAATTTGCACTTACTCTGTTTGGGAACAGGGGTGATAGAGACACCGTCTAGTTTGAGTAGTTCCCCTACCACCCCTCTCTGTCCTCGCTCCAGAATATGGGTGGCATTAGGGCTAATACGGGGACGATGTGCTGGGGTACGAGCACTGTAGCAGCCAGGGTACAAGACAGGATCTGGAGCGAGAGGCCCTGAGAGGAGCGCCAATGTCCCATCGTGGTTACCCTCTAAACGGCCGCGAGCTGTAGAAGGAAAGAAAAAACTAAACATGTCATTTAAGGCTAATGTTTGGTTCATAAAACAATGAGCTCTCCAAATGTTCAAACACATGAAGACAAGATGGATCTGGGCCCTCATTTATTAAAAGAACTTAAATATATACAATGCTGGCTGTCACAATATTAGACTTTTACAAAATGATCATCATGGCCAAAATAATTCAACATAACAATATTATTGCAATTCAAACAAACAATTGGGGGAAATCTTTAACTTTTATTGTGTGTTTTGTCACTTTTTTGGCAAATAAATTACACTCACCTGTTGCACTGGCAACCAGCCATAAGTGCACCTACTATGTTGTAGTGTGAACCTCGATTTAGGCGATGTAATATTTACACAATACTATCATATGTGTATTATTAAAACATCAATATTTCATTTTTAAATATCACAATTATCATCCATAACGGTATATCACGATAATTCAAAGTTGTGTAGTGTGATATCGAATAAAACAAAACATCCCATTTAAGCTTATAGATAATAAGTTTAGGACCCAGAATCACTAGAAAATAACACACTTCACTCTCTTAAAGGAGGCTTTTAATATAGCAGAGGCCTGTGGCTGCATCTAACCTGAGGCAGGTCGTTTGTAGTACTGAGGAAACAGAGAAGGATCTGGGGGGATTGGCCCAGATATTGATGAAGGTCCTTCACACATCTGAAGCTGTAAATTGGAAACAACAATAAAAAACAGACAATTGATTAATGTTACTTAACAAGCAAGATATATCCAGCGGTTTCCTGAGGCCCGCTGGTGTTAATATATATATATATATATATAATATAATATAACTGTATCTGCTGATCAGTACAGACCATTAGTGGCTATCTATAATAACCTGGATAAAATGAATGAACGAATGAATAAATCAGTCATTCTTGAGAGTACAGCTATGAAAACCGCTGTGCTTTAACGTTACATTGCTTTCTAACCTTATACGCGATATTATCGATTAGCCTGTGGTAAAGTTAGCTATTAGTTAGCTGATTATCAACCCGGGCTCTGTCGACGCACTGCTGCTCACAAAACGAAAACACACCAACACATATTTGCAAACGCTCACGTCCACCAAAGCTGACTGCAACCGATTATGATGCATAAACGAACCGAGAGTGAACGAGTTTACCTTTAATATCTCGTCCTGTTTGTCCGTGGAGGGTTTCGTTCACGCAGACCGATGACGCCGAGGTATCGACGCATATCCGTCACCATGGTAACGGCGCAGAGCTAGAGCGGACAGGAGTAACGTAAACGTGTCACCCAGATCACCTGACACAGACACAGACGCAGCGGTCGACCACCAATAACAGCCTACTAATAGCCTGCTACTTCACAATGTCGGTTAACATTGTGCCGCATTCATTTGGAGACTATAGCCATTAACTACTTCCTGTTAATTAGACTAATAATAATGCGATTATTATATCAATAATAACTATAATGCATAATAATACATAACTCACACCCAATCAGTTGGTAGTTAGTCTCTTACCTGCCTTCCTCTCTGCCTTTGGGGCAGTTTTGAGTTCTAGCAGGTGTATTTCTGCTGTAATCCCTGTGTAATGTCCTCTTGGCTCCCTGAGTGTGGCCTTTCAGGGTTGCCAAAAAAAAACAAACCCTTGTAATTCAGTAAGACGGTCACACCCAACCCCCAACAATGGCCCTCGTCTTAACTATTCCTAACCTGTATTAAAGCATAGCCATCTGATTGCTGGAGCATGCTGGTAAAGATACACTGGAGACATTCTGAGATTAAGGTCTGCCTGAAAGAATAATTTAGGGCACGAAAAACCCTTTTATCCTAGGGGATATTATGCTAGAAGTCATTGCCCCCGAGTGGTGTAAGAGTCTTATTACACCAAAACAAAGCAGCATTTCCACAGTTGTGCCTCTCACTGTTGTTTCACACTGGCAGTGACTATAATAATATAAATATATAATAAAATTGTGATTGCACTGCATATAATAACCTCTGTGTTGCAGCTGTCCCATTAACTCATTTTAATTTACTAAATTGTATACAAATCTAAATAAACTGTATTTCAAGTGACAATGTATTTTGGAAAATGTAAGGTCCGCTGCCTCAGGGTAATGGGTAATAGGCAAAATAATCACAATATTTTATAGATAAATACTGGACATGAATAGTCCATCACAATAAAACGTTACTTTCAGAATCATAATCAACTTTATTGGCCAAGTATACACATATACAAGCAATTTGACTCAAAAGAAACAGACATAGACATACAGCTAAAACAAGGAGAACAAGCCAAACAAGAATAGTTAAAAAAATAAATAAACAAAGAACTTTAATGTACACACAAGTGGGTGCAGAATATAGGTGCGTGTAAATAAATAAGTAGTAAATAAATATATCAAAGGAACAATAAACAATTCACAGTACACATGAATTCCCATGAATAGCCTATCATAGTATCATTAGACTGATATCATCGGCAGATCGGCCTAACCCTATACAACCATACTGAGCACTAAACATCTCCTCAGCGTCAATGTTCACAATGTGAACACTTAGTACATGTGTAAAACATTTACCAACAGTCTCTGCAGTTTGATAAAGTTTTTTTTTTTGCTCAATGTCAATTACACAACAGCCCCGCCCTCGACCGGAGGTCTGACTTGCGCCTGCCCAGTCCGCCTGTCTCTGCTTTCTCCTTCACTGTGTCCCACTGCACCCAAAGGCGTTGTTAGACTCTGCACACTCCGCCCCATACATAAAGGTAAGAAATAACTAACTATAGCGGATTCCTATTTTCAAAAAGTTATTGTCCTCTTTTAGGTTTATCTGCATAAGGATTTAGATGTTGTCAATTGTCGCTTGACTGTCAGTGAGATATGAGTCACACATAAAGGGGCGGGAGTGCAGCAGCAGCAGCAGCAGCGGGTATGCCAAGGGTTTAATGCCAGCCCAGGCCTCTATAAACCATTAGTTCGTTAAAATACTCATCTGGAAAACGGCCTGAAGACACATTTCCCACTGATGGAGTTTTTTCTGACCAAAATGTGGTTGCAAAATGCGATGGCGACAGGATAAAGTAGTAAAGTAGGTTCGCATGTTTTACCATTTTGGTGCATATAACATCCAAAATGTAACACTGAAAATATATAATAGTTTTAGTTTTAAAAGAAGTTAGCTGTTGCAGTTGTGGAAAACCTCCCAGCAGACAACAGACGTTTTACAGACGCACTAACAATGGAAATCAGAGGTGGACGCATCTGGCAAATTAAAATGCTCCACTAATGGGACATGGCAACGTGATGCCATAAATCTTGTTAAACTGTCTTATCTGGCTGCTACATAACTAGAACCGCTATCGTTTGTCACTTTTACGCACGCCCTTCAGACACAGTGGTAGAGACCCACACTGGGTATTTATTAGGTAAATTAAAAATCATGACCATCTTGGATGAATAAGTGAAAGTGAAACCTGTATTATTTTAACTGTTAAACTGTTAACTGCTGGTATTGGAAAACTGAGTTAATTTATTTTATTTTTAAGACAAAAAACCTCATTAATAACATTATTTGTCCCATTGATAGACATGTTCTTACACACACAGTGAGTCCAACTGTTGTCATTGTACACCTTGAAACACACTGGATGTGACTCTCATACTGAACAGGTCATACGTTGGAACAAGAACATTACTACCTCATGCACTTTACATTCAAACTATAAACTGTCTCAGTGTAACTTGACTACACTTGACCTTATCTTACACCCACAGATTCCTCCCGTTATACACACACACACACACACACACACACACTTGGTTTCACCTTATCTGTAGGTTTGACCAGTGTTGAGTAACTGCCTGTTTACACAGTTCTATAGTTTTCTTGTTCAGTATCTGTTCAAAGGGGTCTGTTATCATTAACCTGCTCAATTCTTGTTGCCAAAATTATGAGAAGTTTAGTAAGACACATGAATAACCAATACCAATTATCATGATTGATTAGACATTAATTAAGTAAAAACATCAAACACACTGACTTCAACTTTACAAATACAAGCACTTGATGGCTTTTATCCAATTTATATAAACAGATATGAACACTTAAGTTTGATATATCAACTGAATAATCTCTAGTATTTTGCTCAATAAAGATAACTGCAGGTAGTTGCAGACCAGTAGCAGTTTATTTAGCCTTACACACTCTGTGAGAGGACAAACTGAATCAGTCAACTGAAAATTATTATAACCAAAACACTGGCAATTTGTAACATATATATGTAACATATTAACATCTGTACCTGATTTTTAGGAGCAAGTCTCCTAAAATTTTATTTAACTCCACGAGTTAAGTAATATTGCATTAAAACTAAATACAAAAAAGACCCTATATATGTTTTATCCATGTTAAACCAACATGGTAAGATAGGTGAGTGAAAAAAATACAGACTTTGTACTGTTTTAAGAAAAACTGTGTTTTAAAAATGGTCTGTTTTTGATTGTTGACAACTATAACCACCATCTTGTTGTTTTCCTTTCACATACCTCTGTTGTTTATGGGTGTCATTTTGACCTTTGAGCTCAGTCAAGGCTGTCATATGGTTGCAGCTCATGAATGTATTAGCGAGTGTGAACAAGAGTGTGTTTGTATATAAATACAGCGAGCGTAGAGGTACAATACAGACAAATAAATCCATATTTATAGGGGTTTTAATTGGCTAAACCTGGAGTAGGACACACGTTGAAACTCTAGTTACATGTGTTGTAGTGTTAGGTTCACCTGAGCTATATTTAGAGCCGAGCGTTGAGGCTGAGGGATGAAGGCTGGGAGGGACAGGGTCAAAAATAGACGGTGGAGGAGGTGTGGGGGTACGGAGTCGAGAAGGAGTGAGTGTCTGTTGGGTGAAATGACAAAGACTGTCCAGAAACTGCATGTGGTCAGCTGGCACACAGTTGCTTAGAGAAACACTGAGACAGCCAGAGACAGACATGATCAGGTGTTTCTGTGTGAGAAAGACGGAGATCTTAAATTCCTTGAAAATGTATTTTCTCAGTGAATCCTTACAATGAGCGATGGGTTCCTGCAAGACCACATAATGTTCACTTGAGAGATTTCTGTTTTTGTGGTTTTGTCTTTGTTTTTCTCTCCATGGTTTGAAGTGGGTGGGGCTTTGTTGGAAAACGCTGATGTCACATACCTCCATGCACCAATGAGAGTTTAGCTAAATTTCAATCACACTCTGACGAAAGTTGTTGGGGTTGCTTGTTTATCTTTCCAGTACTGTCAGTCTGTTATAATAGACTTCTTTCACAGCAGCCATTTTACATGAAATAATAGGGTAAACACAGGTGTTACCAGTGATTTACTAATTAAGGCTCTGTTCCATTCAGGTCAAACGGTGTCAGGGGGCTGCTATGTGAAAACAATGTGAAAGGGAATGAAAATGCAGAGATTTACCACCTGAATCTACAGCTTCCCTCAGATTTATGGAGCTTTATAGTGAGTTTCAGCTCATTGTGTGGCTGTCCGGTCCACAACTTTACTATTTTGGTTGACACTGTACACTACCTGCCCAGCATCTAACAGCAGACAGACACATTGACTAGCTGGTGGTGAACATAGTGCAGCAGTTAGCAGCTAAAGAGACAGATATTTCCTTCAAGAGGTGCTAGAGAACAAAACAGCTAAAAGTGAGTGAGTATTGGACTCCGTGAGGTGGACAGAAATGCTGCTGGATGTGTAAAGAAGCAACTGTTTGCTAATAAATTCACCATTTCAAACAACTTAAAATGCGATGTCAATGTGGTGTTTTTTCCGCTGCAAAGTGGCCAAAAAAAAATCTGTACAACAAACAACAACTAAGGATGATTCCCAGCTTCAGTTCTGACAGCTGTTTGTTTAGTCATGAATATTTTATTTAAACAAAAATATTCCTGATTTGAAACCAAGTTTTCACAGAAGATTCAAGAGAGATTACAGTATATAGGACTCTGCTTATGTTTCCTGTAGGTGTCATGCACGAAATGAATGACACTGTAAAGTGTCATGTTACTGTTACACAGCAGCTTTAACTTGTTGTTGATGTAATATTTGTGGGCAGAAGCTTACCAGTATGATGTGCTGCTCTTGTATAACACAGTGTCACAGAAGTCAGATCATATTTTTTTTACCCTTAATGCAGCTAATCAGTATGCTTTGTCTGATAAAAATGCCATCTCTTAGTGGCATACAAAGGCCGTACACAGACCTTATCATGTTCAAATACTGCGCACAAAGTACACACATTCATCATCTGCTGGCCTATGCACATACTGTACAATATGATGCAATAGTTGGCCATTTCCATGCATAGGAGCCCCGACTGAATGTTAAAGAAACATAATAATATTCACAGACAAACCCACATATTGTTCTCTGTTGCTGTCAAAACAGTGCAGGACTACTTGCCAAAGTTTTCTATTGTCCATCCTGCAATTCCCTCCTCTAAAGAGTCATGGAAGAAAAAGGAGTGGAGAGTATGGTGCAGCAGGACAAGACAGGAAAAGGCAAGCAGAACAAAGACCACTGTGTGACATGCCAGCACAACGCACCTAAGGGACATGGTGAGTGGGGGGGGGGTTGTGTAGAGACAGAGACAGATGATGCATCATAAGGGTCCCTGGCTTGAGCTTTGGCTGCAATGACATTAATCTCTCGAGGCTAGATTTGGATATTCCACTGTGTTTGATTGCAGTGACAGCATTAAGTTTTTCTGCACTGGTTCAATCATTGATTCATTAGTTTAGAGAGGTTGCATTAACCTAAGCAAAGTCTCCCTCCTCTGCAGAAAAGATGTAACCGGTGAGATTAATAGTGAAGAGAGCAGCAGGACAAAAGCGCAGAGAGGAAGAGTCAGTAGTAAAAGAAATAAACCAGCTTTAGGTTATAAATCAATGCAGGATATTCTGAATGCTCCTGCAAAGTCACCTTGTCAAAAATGTCTTCTTTACACACACACACACACACACACACACACTAACCCAGGGGACCCTGATGTCTGTCTGAAGCCCGGTGCAGTGCAGTGTTGTGCAGAAATGGTAGTTGCTGACTAACCAAACCTGCTTCTGCTTAGGTTAGCTCTGCTGCATTGGCTTGCATAGTGTTTCTTTACACATCATACATATTATATCTCCTTTCCTCCACAAAAAATCACAGCATACTGGGAATGTTATTCATGTTGAAATACAGTCTTGCAGTAAAATGTCTCTGTTGTCTGGCTGTGTGATCTTTTAAAAATATTTGCTCCTGTACATTTCTAGTCCCTTCCTCATAGAGAATCAGTCCCATTAGTTTAACATCCTCTGCTGCTTGCTAATGGACTGCTGCCAGGCAATCAATAGGGGTCACATGGAAGATGGAGGGGGAGGAGAGAGGCTGGATATCACCAGCACACAGACAGGCCCCCTCTAGATGGCAAAGGGTCTTCCAGCTGAGACAAATATTTATACTGATGTATGCTGTCTGGTTGTTTGCAAGTAGATCTTTGGTAGAAAATGCTATCTGCAGTGCTTCGTGTGTGAGGTCAGCTCTTTTCATGTGTTCATGCACATGCAGGTTGCATTGCTCAGCTTCCACAAAGGTGCAGAGCTCCATGTGTTTGCAAGAGGTATTCAGCTTGTATTTGTTTGTAGCATTTGTTCCAGCATTTGGATTTAAAGGGGCACTCCACTGATTTTTCACAAGTTCAGTCCTCATTGGGGGTACTACTCAGTCTGTGATAACACTTGTATACTGACTATTATAATACATTCTGTGGCAGGGTTGAGAGAAAAGTTGTCTTACAAATTGGAGGAGTATAAAAGATGTGGGTGATCACTTAGGTAGGGAATGACACCATGACTCTGTGGAGTTGCATTAAGGGAAATTTATGTAGCACAACCCATGCTACTGACTTCAAAAATCTAGATATTTCACTAAAATCTGTCCCTTGTGAGACCTCCAACTTTATGAAAATACATTATTCAATTGCTGGCGTATCCCCTATGCATTATGCACAAGACAGATTGACGCAGTGGATTTGTACTTGTATGTCCCTTTTATTGTGAAGAGACTGTAAAAACCTAATGTGCATCTCTGTTTCCTCAGGCACAATGGCTGTCCCTCCTGCATACGCAGATCTGGGCAAATCTGCCAAAGACATCTTCAACAAGGGCTATGGTAATTCAAATTCTCCTAACCTATACTATTGCTATGATGTTACTTTTTGGATGAAGCTGTGCTAAAGCAGGATTAATATTAGAGAACATTTTGTTTGCTCTGTCACTTTAAATGCAAGTTTATTTTTGCTGCAGCTGTTTTAGAGCCACGCCGTGCTGTGATGTTAGTTATTTTTCCAACCTTCTGTTCCTGTGAATTTCCCTAATGTCCTAATGTCTCCCCAGGCTATGGAGTTCTGAAGCTGGACGTTAAGACAAAGTCCCAGAGTGGTGTTGTAAGTACTACTGTTGTCTCTGTAAGCCTTGTGTGTTTTAAGTTTCATGTTCAGGCCTTTCTCTCAGCACTCTGTGGTGTGGATCAAATGGCTGACTCATTGCCTCGCAGCATTTCATGTCAGAGTGTGTTTGCTGTCTGACATGTACCCTGTCTAACCTACAGAGTCAGCACTGTCTGCCTGACGAGTCTACAGCTTACTCTTTTACCTCAAGCAACATGTTGTACCATGATGGGGAAAGAGTGGCACTGGGTGTTTAGTGTGCTCCAGACAAGCTATGTGTCTGTTGCTGTAAACCTGTTGCCATGGTAAAACCATAATGAGCACTTGCATTGAGAGTTTCCTTCATGCCACAAAACTCAAACCTCATTGAAAAAAACATTGTAAACATATTCCCTCTGCATCTAAACTCACAGGTTTACGCTTTCTGTCGTGCTGCTTTTCATTTTCCCACTGAGCAGATACATTTCCGCATGTGAACTCTGTGTGGTTCTCCCTAACTTTCTCTCTTTTCTCTTTTTTTTTTCTGCTTTCCTCTTTGGATGTTCCTGTCAGATGGTAAGAGAGAGCGTGTGCGTATGTAATGATTAAACACAGGTGCACTGCAGGGTAAGCCAGCGATACCCCATTATGTGTTTGTGTGCAGATGATTTGTGCAGGCTTTCTGCCAAGTGTTTTTTTTACAGCAGTAGCTCGTCTAAGTGGCACCACTATCCCAGCTGCTGCGGCTGTAACAGCACTGATTCCTCAAACACACTCACAACCAACCTCTCCCTCACAGTCCTGCCTATATTTTCAGTTTTCCTCATTTCTCCATCTTAAAGGTGTAGTTCTTCTTTTTAATAACCAGCCATACAAACTTGAGAGGGATTGTGTGGCAGAGGAAACACAGAGAAGCAATGCTTGTTTTCCACGCCTTTGTTTTTTCTTATTTTCTTTTCCCAGTATGCTTTCTCACCCCTTCTTCCTTTAGTTTCTGTAGTCCCTAATGTGGCAATGTGCCTTTCTGCTTCCCTTTCCCACTTCATTTTCCATCTCCCCCTTCATCACTCCATCCCTCTTTTGTTCCACAGGAGTTTGCCACCTCCGGCTCCAACAACACAGACACAGGGAAGTCAGGAGGCCACCTGGAGACCAAGTACAAAGTGAACGAGCTGGGCCTTAACTTCAACCAGAAATGGAACACCGACAATACTCTGACCACAGAAATCACCATGGAGGACCAGGTAGAGTCAAACAAACAAGAATATACAATATATTCACTTTCAGATAAGAGTATTAGCTCATCGCCTGTGTCTCCTGTCTGTGTGTCTGTCTGTAGCTGGCTAAGGGCCTGAAGCTTAGTCTGGACACGTCGTTTGTGCCCAACACCGGGTAAGACCACTCCTGTTCATGCTTAGTAATTTTCAATGTCTTCAATAAATTAACCAATACAGATATATTATAAACATATAAAATATGCAGCACCATGTTCTAGATGACAATCCCTCTTTCTTTGTTATTCCTTCTGCAGCAAGAAGAGTGCTAAGCTGAAGACCGGCTACAAGCGTGACTTTGTCAATGTGGGTTGCGATCTGGACTTCGACATGGCTGGTCCCACCGTCCATGCAGCTGCTGTGCTGGGCTACGAGGGCTGGCTGGCAGGCTACCAGTTGGCTTTTGACACAGCCAAATCTAAACTGACCCAGAACAACTTTGCCCTTGGATACAAGGCTGGTGACTTCCAGCTTCACACCAGCGTGTGAGTTACTGTATCATAGTAAAGAGGGGCATCAATTGGAAATAGTTGGAATGGTTGGATGAGATTCATACTAATATCCATGGCTGCTAGTCTTTACCTTTTTCTGTGTTTTGTTTTTGTTTTTCAGTAATGACGGCACAGAGTTTGGTGGCTCCATTTACCAAAAGGTGAACGGCAACTTGGAGACAGCGGTCCACCTCGCCTGGACAGCTGGCAGCAACAACACACGCTTTGGAATTGGAGCCAAATACCAGCTGGATAAGGATGCCTCCCTGTCTGTAAGAACTGACTTCAAAACATCATGGACACATCTAAAATGATAGATTCAAATGGTTAAATTTAGGATTAGCAGTGACATTGACTACAGTCTAAGATAAATGCACACAATGACAATGCTATCATACTAATGTTCCATGTTAGCATGTTAACATTTGCTAATTAGCTCTAAACACAAAGAAATGTCATTAGCTTTGCAAGTATTTAGTCATAATCGAAAATATTTGACAAAGTGAAATCTTGACCAGTTAATGGAAAGTCAGGGGATCACCAAAGTTATTCCAATTCATTCTGAGGGGGATATCAATGTGTGTACCAAATAGGATGATAGTTTGTTAAGCTATGTCACTAACATCCAAAAATGTCAAACTGCTTGTGGCACTAAAGGAAAAGTCAGAGGATCACCAAAGTCAGAAGAATTCATCCTTTGGGGACCATTAATGTTTGTACAAAAGTTCATGGACATCCGTCCAATGTTTGTTGAGATATTTCAGTCTGGACCACAGTGGTAGCTAGACTACCAGACCAACGGGCCAACATTGCCTTGAGCAACACTGCGAGTCTCCCTAAAACCACATTCACTGTGCGCAACTACCTGACATACTTCTTAGGCCGTCATCTTACCTCCTCTGCAGTTGTTGACCTGATGTATCCATATATATGATATGAATTATGTAACTGCATCCTAGTTCCCATCGATCTACTCTCTTAAACAGGACTATCTCACCTGTCAACAATGTTTTGTTTCTCCTCACAGACCAAAGTTGACAACGCCTGCCTCGTTGGAGTTGGATACACACAAACTCTCCGGCCAGGTTAGCTGATTTGCCTATTACTGTTTTCTATAACAACAATCCAAAGAGCATAGGCGCGGTTATGTGATAAATAATCTGACACTCTTCCCTGCAGGAGTGAAGCTCACCCTCTCAGGTCTGATTGACGGGAAGAACGTAAACGGCGGTGGACACAAAGTCGGCATGGGTTTCGAGCTGGAGGCGTAAAAAGATTCACTGGGAGGACAGACGAGAGGAGAGGAAAACAACCCAGGAGAAGATTGAAGAACCCAAATGTGAAAACACAGCAAAAGGTCCACTCAGTGACACGTAAACACATCTTCCCTCTGAGTCCTACACACATATGCACACATTCTTTGGCCTTAACCCTGAAACCCCAAGCAGCCTCCAGGACCTCCAGTACTGTAATTTTAAAGAAATCAGACATTATTTTGTGTTGGTTATTTTAAAATTTTACATTATTTACAGGTCCCACAACCAACTTTTGAGCATACATTATCAGAGTACAACAAAAGAACAGACTTGTCAACCAGGTAAATTCATGCAAACCCCTGTTCTCCAATGTGCTACTCATTACCAGTTTGACCAGACAAAGTGCACTTTTAATAAAGCATTTGTGTCTCAGACATATCTGTATTCTTTCTGAAATAAGATTTGAAGCACCTTCTTATTTTGACTGTGTGGTCAGATAATTTTTTGTTCAGACATACTCTGGGTTTTAGACATTAATATGATTATTAGAGGAAGCTTGTTTTGGTATATTGTGGTTTTGTTGCATGCTTTCAAGGCAAGATGGACGTTTTCTATTGACAAGTACAGTGACTGTAAACAAATGCAATAAAAGCTGGAGAGAATTAAGCAGAAAAGACAAAGAGTGGCTGATCCTTCTCAGACTGGGTGGACTGACTTTGATTCCACCATTTGACCTCAATAACACAGTTAAAAACTGTGAACCTGCAGTTGCCTAAATGTCTATTTTTCAGGTCCTGTTTGGTAAAAGGGCCAATGGCAATTTGGAACTCTTTGTCACCTCTTTGTCTTGTCTCGTTTTGTGTCCTGTACCTGTTCAGCCTTTACCACTACATTTCACTTTATCTGTGCTGTGCTTTGTATAGGGGAGTTAGTCAACCTTTAGGACCTCAAACTGATTTTATTGAATGGAATAAAGAATGGAAAAACACTATGTTCTTGTGTTTTCTTTATTATTGATTTGGTTGGCATAAAAGAGGTGAAGATAGAGGAGAACCTGTGCCCTCTTTCTTAAAGAAAACATCACTGACAGTACAGTAAAATACTGTATTCAAGATACAAATTTCTGTTTTTGCTTTGAAAATGATGAAAGAAATGTCTAACATTATGTTATTCAGACATTACAATCTTAACAGAGTATGTACATAAGAGACAAGATATCACAGACACTTGACACTAACATTTCTTATCATTTTGTATTATCTATATACAGTAAGGACTGCCTCCAGTCGTTCAGATGAAGCTGTGCAATATCAAATTGCTGTAGCAGTCACATTAGATTAAAATATAATGGCGATATGGTGGTATTAAAAAGTCAGTTTGGTTAGTTTTGTAGCTGTTTTCACAGGTTTGCTACAGTCCATACATTGGCTCAATATTTGCATATGCACTGTTTAGAGTAAAACAAGGTTTAAATGTTTAAAAATTGAAGTTTAGACTAGAAATTGGCTGTTTTTATCACCATATTGGACTAAGCCAAGAGATTTGTGTTGCTTTTGACTATAACCACAAACACCCAACCTCTTAATTATTTACACTTAATTATTATTGCAGGGATACTGGACTGCACCATATTGTGCCAGTGTTCCTGTTATTGTGGCCACCCTCCATGTAATTATCAGTGAATGTAAAAAAACCCCAAAAAGGATCACTTTCATACATCATTCAACATACAGTTATACTGTAATATTAATTTTACATGTTACCCATTTCATTAAATGATACTAAAATAGTTGCAATAAAAAATGATGGTCCAGTGAGAAACACATAAAAACGGATAAACACTTACATTTAAGTTCAGAACAAACAGTTCAAGGCAGAGATATCTGTAGAATATAACTAAAATCCTGTTTATTTCGGATGATTGTGCATAAATCTTAAAATATAATCTTTCCTGATAAAAGTCCATGAAACACAGTGAAAGAAATATAAAGAAATATTTTTTGAGGATAAAATGTGCTCTTTATGTGTGTCAGTTGTTTTAACATAGCGGGAATATTTTCTGAATGGTTTGTATCTGGAACGGTCGATCTGTGCATAAAGAAATGTAATTTTACCCCAAAATGTATATAATGTTTTGTTGAAATTACAAATGGGTAAATAAATAACGTCCTGCTTTAGTAAATTCTGGTTAATCCTAATTAGAGATAGATTTGCTTCAGTGCACTACAGGTTGGCATTCATTTTCCTCGTTTACACTGTCAGGCGTGTGGGTAGATTTACCCTCTTCTTAATGTCATTAGACAAATATGTGCCAGCAGCTATTACACTATTCACATTGTTAAACAAACAGCTAATACCAACTCCTCTTGTAGTTTGACATCCCATCCACACAGAGGCAGTAAAGTACCACAAGTAAGCAAAGAATGAAACCCAATTTAAGAGAGGTCACTGGAGAAATTCTGGCTTCCATGCAGCCACGTCCACTCGCTCAACATCTGGGACAAAGACAAATGTTTTTGTTTTTTTAATAGTCATCACAAATGATTCAGAGAAAAACAATGAACCACACCTTCGTTATCAGAACAAAATGACTGTGAGCATTTATGTACCTCCATACTGCTCTCCGATTCCTGGATGGTGTCATGCAGCAAACTCTGAAGTCGACTCTCAAATGTCCTGCTCTCCTCCACAAGAGACTCGTCACTGCAGACACACCCAAAGAGATTTATGCAGATGTTGCTCAAACATTTGATAGCATGTTATCTGTGTTTGTACAGGAGATGTATTTGTGCCTTCTGGAAAGCTTTGGTGACGATGTCTGTCTTTAGCGTGTGAAAGCATCGGTTGACAAGAAAACTTTGACTCACAACTTTGACTCAAGTAGCCGGCAGATGTGTGAAAAAACTGAAAGCTGTAATGAGCACAGAAGTATCATATACGAGAGCCTGGAAAAAACGTCCTTGAACCACCAGTGTGTTAGTGCACTTACAACTGATGTAAGCTGTGTCTGGGGGTCAGTAGAGGCGGCACTGAAGAGGGGGTTCGTAATCCATCGGGACTCCCACTCACCGGGCTGCGAACTTTACTCTACACAAGACAAGATGATGCACTTTATTCTCTGGTAGTTAATACAGCATACAGCACCTACTTATTGTGAAATTAATGAATTGTTAAGGTTATGTTGTTGACTGGACTTTTGGCTTTTGGTGCTTTTAAGTAGAGAATTGAGAATTTGGTGAATTCCAACCACACAACCTGCTGCTTTTCTATGATTATTATTTGTAGCTGCTCATATCATGATACACAATTATATGCAATTAACAGCTGCGTCTGTGAGCAGTTCATGAATCCTCACACAGGCGACTTTGAGCAGGTTCCACAGCTCCCTCTGTCGTTTCTCCTGCAGACCCATCAGGACTTGCTCGCTCTCAGCCATCCTCTGGACCACGCCCTCCACCTTCGGCAGCAGCTCCATCACACGCTGGCGGCACACTGCGGTCTTACTGCATAACGCACACAAAAATAGAAAGAAAAGACATTTTTGGTTTCTCAAGTTGTCAGCGTCCCCTCCCCATGGATTAGTTCATCCACAAGTGAGAACATAGAGCTCTAGAAGTAGAGCGTCCAGGCCCTAAGACATTCATTTATGACGTACAAACATTATTAACCACAGACTGGATGGTTTATTTTAAAAATAAATCTTTCATTAATAAAAGGTTGTGACTTTTTACACTTTGTTATAAATATCAGTACGCATTTAATTAATTTGTGACCTTACACTTAGCCATCACATTACAGTTGTAAATGTTAACAAGTCACCAGCAGAAGTGTTTGCACTTCTTATTTGACCTCTTCTCAGATATTTTCATTTGTCAGAGCATAAAATACACAGGTGTAGCTAATAATAATATTAATATGGTTTAAATAGTAGCATTGTACTATTGTGCTTTTACTGCTGTGACGTGTTATGAAAAAGGCCTGTTTCACCGTTACGATTCCATTTTGTGACCTTTCTTGTTTCCAAGCCTGTAAATTGGCCCAAACTTTTCTCTATGAAGCCATATAATAGAGCATTTCTTGTAATATTTTTACACAGAAATTACACAAATTCACAAATGGGAGTTAAGGACTGCAACTACAGAGCTGCCCAGGACTCATTCAGTTTCCAAACCCACATTTTCCCAAACACAATAACATACTGTATTGGTTTAACAGTGTTTTGTGTGTGAGTACCTGAGGTGTGTGTAGAAGTCTCTGAGCTTCCTCTCATAGAACTGCACCGCCTGAACCACCAGGCGCACCACCTCCTGACTGTCCCCTGCACACCTCTGGTCTGAGCAGTGGGAAGGAAAAGAAAAGCCAGAAGAACGTAAAAGGAGGTTTATTTTCACATGAAAACACTATAACAGGTGTTACGTAAGAAGAGAACAGATGCGTGACATCCAAACCTCTGGGTTTCTCTCTGAGTTTGCGGAACAGCTCCATGGCCTTTCCTTCGCTGAGGAATAAAGAGGAGAAGAGAGCAAGGTCACAGATCACAAAGCAGTTGTTTTGTTTTGTTGTTACACCAGAGTTTGGTTCAGACTTACAGAGTGTCCAGGGCCTCTCCACTCCTCCACGGTTGTCTCTGCACATCCACTATGTCTGGCTGCAGCTGCATCATCTCCTCCTCCAGTTCACTCACCTTGGCCTAGACACCCACACATAGGTTTTAGTCTTTTTAAAGCACACATTAATACCCCGTACACACACACACACACACACACATACACAGAAACACACTCAACTCTACCTGACCACAGCTAACAGCAGTCTGCTCCATCTCCCTCCACACGCACAGGAGTTTCTCTGACGCTAGAAAATGTTAAAAAACACTAACATTAGTCAGCGGCAGGCTAAACTGTTCAAAACAAAAACAACTTTCCCCCTGAGGTAAACAGGACTGCCATATTAAGTTATAAATAATTACGATTAAAGGACAGATTATATGCGGTTTTGGCAGTTGTTTTGTAAACTTCCTGTTATCTATCCACATGTTTTTGTAACACAGTACCGATCCCGGTGGCTGTCTGCTCCTGGTATTTGTCCATATCTATGTGAAGGCTGGTGGTGAAGAAGTCAAGCTTGGCCATGAGTCTCTGGTACATGGACACCATCTCATTCTTCTGTTTGGACAGTGAAGAGTTGTGTCTCAGCAGGCTCATGCTGACAGAAAGAGGAAAAGAAGAACAATTAATGCATATGTGTGTTGTGTGTGGGAGTTTGTGTGTGTATTTTGTGTATGACGTACATGGCTGCTTTCTGCCCCTGCTGCAGTCTTTGCCAGTCTTCCTTTAGGGAGCGGATGGTGTGCCATGCCTGGCCACAAGTCCTCCTCAGAGGGCTGTAAGGCAGGAGGTGCTTAGGGTCAGTTTCTATGAGAAAGACAAAGAACGAGAGAAGTTTGTTATGGTCATTTTATTTAATCATGTCAGTTTGTAGTCATAAAAAAACCTTTTTCTCCCCACAGGGTTTTCAATTCAAGCAGAAAATAAGGTTTGTGGTTCATATCAGCCTAAAGAATATTTCATATTGTCTACAACAACTAACATTTGTTTTGTCTGTATATTAACTGTGTGAGCAGTTTAAATGCGGTAAAGTGTGCGGTGTGTTTGTATTTGTGGAATCTTATAAACCTTTGTTTGCTACAGATTTTATTTTCTATATTTAACAAAACACAAAAGCAAAACCTTCACTGGAACTCTGCTGTGGGAACCCTGAGTAAAACATACACCCCAGTTGATTCACAAAATAAAGTAATTGCTTGAGTGCACAATTAATCAAGAGATTTTTAGCAAACGTGTTCATGGTGTTTCACTCACACTCGCAGATTCAACTGAAATCAACAGAGAGAAGAAGAAATAGAAGCAGCTTAAACAAAGAAAACATTTGGACAGAATTTCAGGTGAAGACGTTTTTAATATTGTTTACTTATCGCTGTGTACTCACGGACAAAGCGGATGTTTTCCGGAAGGGTGCGAGGAGCGAAGTGAGGTTCATAATTGCAAGAGGAACGATCAAACAGGAAGACCAGAGGCAAGTCTGTCCGTCGCCCATCTATCTCCTACAGACACAGATAATAATAACAATGGTAAGCCTCAGTCCATTATTACATCGTGCTGTTGGCTATTTTGTGAAGGTATTGTGTGTACAGTGTTTATGTTAGATATTACGGTGTAATCTACGGCGCATTGTGTAGCCAGTCCATGAGGTTCCAAGGCTAACCCCGCCTCCAGAAGCAGCTCCTGATTGGCTGCAGGGATCTTGGTGTCTTTTTCTATCCTCAGCTGCAGGTCTGCCACAGTCTCATCGTCCGCCACTGAGTATGTCAGGATCTTAGCAGACATCATGTTCAGCACATGAACCAGCTGAGGGAAAAGAAAAAGGGCCAAGCACATTGCAGACTCAGAGAGAACAAGTAAATATGTGCACTGGTGCAGCACTTCAGGCCTTAGAAAGTTCAAAATTCTGCCTTCAATTATATTTTTTGTTTATTATTGGTGCAGGTCAACATTAAACCAAAAGAAAAATGTCCACATGGGGGAACATGGGACAAAATGAAAGAATAAATGACCTTAAGCTGCAGTATGAGCTCCAACTGGGAGAAGCAGTTGCTGGGTGTAGCCTCGGGGTCTTTGCCTCTCTCCTGAGGAGACCACTTTAACATCAGCTGCAGCCACCTCTCCAGTTTCTCTAATAGCAGACTGTCAAACACCAGTTAACACATTAGACTGAGGAAATACACGTTTAAATTTGCATTTTTTTCTGTGTATGTGTGTTACTGTCACAGATAAAATCACCTGTTGAGGTTGTTGGGCTGCGGCAGGTGTTTAGAGAAGCGAACTTCCCCTGTGAGGTCCTCATAGACGACAATATCATTGTCCTGCTTCAGCTTCAGTTTATGGTGCCTGAAAAGGATGCAATTGGAGGGAAAAGCCCAAAAATGGCATATTTGTGAGTTTATAAATGCTTTTTTGTCTCCATTTCATCCTCAATTTGATCATGGTAAATTCCCACCTGAGTACACAGCCAGTTGCCTGAAACTGAACCTGAGTTTCTTTCTAAGTATTTTTCGTTTATGTAACCCAGAGCCCCTTGAGTTTCATATCTTTCATCCATCATATTAGCGAGGCACAAGGGGCATTGACGCTGGCACAACCCACATATCCTACAATTCTTTGCTTTGGCAACTCCTTTGTATTTATACATTCCTTGTCACGTAACAATAACATTTACTTGGAATTAGGCTTATCATTGCCTAACATTCAAAAATGTCATTGTTCAGCTTATTTTGCAAAAACTAGACTGGTCACAAAGGTGCAAAAGCAAAAACAATTATTTGAGAAGGGTGTAATAGTGGAAAGTTTTGGAAAACATGACTTTACTTTCTTCATGATGCCTTTTGGCACCAACTTATTTCAGATATAAGAATTTTTGAAAGATGCTATTACCAAGGAACGGGTTGCCAGGTTGGTAAGAAAGGACGAAATCCTGTGATGCACTCAAACACCAAAGTCCCGAAGCTCCAGTAGTCCACAGTGACCGTGTACTTACGTCTCTCAATGAGCTCTGGAGCCTGGAAGATGAAATGAAAAATATGTTCAGCTGTTACTGTGAAGATGATTGCATGGAAAATGTGTCCACCTGTGTTTTCATCACTTACTAAGTACTGTAGTGTTCCCACAAACGAGGTGCAAAGGCTGCTCTGGTCCAGCTCTTTAGCGTAGCCGAGATCTATAATTTTGTGGATCAACTAAGATTAGGAAAAGAGAAAAGAAAAAAGTTATCCTATAATTACAAATGTATAACTTAATGGAACAGTTTGACATTTTGGAAAATACACTTATTTGCTTTTATACCTTTGCAGGGATTAAACAAAGATATAATGTGTTAATTAGTGAGCATTAGAGGTGCTGGTAGGCAGATTTTATTAATGTCGGAGGCTACCTTTTTTCCCATGTCTTTCTAGCTAGCTACACCTGGACCTATACTGTATTTAACTGTACTGTAATCAGACTTCACACCAGAAAGTTAATAAACTATTCCTTTAAATCCCAAGACACCGAAGAATACATGAGCATAAATCAACTTTTAATGTGTTTCCGTCCATTTGTGTACACCCCCTTTTGTCTTTATAACCAAACCCCCCCAAAAAATAGTATGTTGGATTTAGTGTTTCTCTAGTATGCCAGACAAAAACAAGTGCTCATGCAAAACTATAAACTGCAGAGGAGATAAAGGTTGGTTTGGTTAAATTTCTATAAACAACAGGAGCGTGCATAAACATGAAAATATAACCTATTTAATATGTCTGGCCTCATTTATGTAACATTCTTCATTTTCCTGTGTCCTGTTGCAGACTGGTGGATGACATGATGTGATTTGTTACATAACGGGCAAAATTAAGGGAGGCCCAGAGAGGAAGGTAAGAGCAAGGCAATACCAAAAGCTCCTTGTAACTGCAAGGATAAGCAAAAGAATTGAGGTTTCCACATTAAATATTCAGTGCAGTAAAGCTGATCTCTACTGGTGAGGATAAACATATGGATGTGAAAGAGACAAGTCTCCTGCACTTATTCCACATAACCAGCACAGCCTGTATATGACCCCTTTGTTGTGGTTTGGGTGTATCTGTCATAACAAGATGGTTTTTAACTCACTCTCTTCTCTCCCTGCTGCATCACAATGTTTTCTGGTTTCAGATCTCTGTGGATGATCCTCTTCTTATGGAGGTAGGTTAGAGCCGAAGCTGAGAAAGAAGAAGAAGTCAGAAGAAAGGAAGATTTATATTCATAGTTTATGCTCATATGAAAACTGCATGTAAACTAGAGCTAGACCAATTAATCAGCTAGGGTAAGATATCGGCTGATATTAGAGCTGATGGCGGATGTATTGGTATACGTGGGGCAATAGGTAAGAAGAAATCAAATACGATCAAATACAGAGAGAGTAGCTGGTAGCCACATGTTTTTCATTCTGCAGGCTGCACTAAAAGGACACCATAATTACACAGAATATTTGAGTTTGATTTATTCAAAGCACAGGTACGACTAAATGGACTGAGTTAGTATTGTATTGTATTGTACATTGTTGAACTTATAAAGGAAAGAGAAACCAGAAATATTGTCTTTTTTATTCCACACATTCTTCTTTTACATTACCCACAATGCAACGTGACCAATAACAGTTTGGTCGGAGATTCATGTGTGTTAGACCTGGTACCTCTGTAGATAAAAATGTCTCATTCTATGGTAACGAAAACATTTTTATTTTTATTTTTCAGGTGATTAAACACTAATAAACCCAACCTGTGAATATTATATTCTATTACTGCCACTAGATCCTCCTAAATGTGACACACCGGGCTATTAAGTTACTCTTTACTAAGACCCATAAGAGGATAAGCTTCCTATACACATTCTGTAGCCTTTAATCTGTCGGAGCCAAATGAATAGGTTTCGTCTCAAACTATAATGTCACTTTACTTGTGCGTCAAAGGGTGACTAGTGTGTGTGCTGGCAAAGATTGTTCAACAAAGTGGAACTAACCTTTGTGGCACCTTACTGTGTGAGCGTGAGTGTGTGTGTGTGTGTGTGTGTGTGTGTGTGAGTGTGAGTGTGAGTGTTTGGGTGTGTGTTTGGGTGTGTGTTTGGGTGTGGGTGTGCATGCCTGTATCTTTGCCCTCACTCGTGAAACAGTTTAAAGGGGATCACTCATTATCAGGAAATGTCCACCAGTGGGTAACAGGAAAAGGAGTTTCTGTGTGACTGTGTGTGTACGTATGTCTCTGTTTATGTTTGTGTGGTGTGTGTGTGTGTGTGTGTCTGGTGTGTGTGCGTGTGTCTTACTCTCCTCTCCACTCTAGATATGTGTGATCCATAACATATGTGTCCTCTCTCAAAGCTGTTTACACAGCGTGTAAAATACAATGTCTCGTTGATGTGAGCATTCGTATGTTATGTTCGGGTCAGGGCGTGAGTGTCCGATTGTTGACGTAAGCTTCTGCCTGAGTGTGCAGCGTCACCATGGTGACTAAGACGTTGGTGGTTTAGGGTCACTGATGACATCATGATACATGATACTCACTACTGTGATCATTTCCTCCATACTACTAATCAAACCGCCGGCTAACTCAATCAATCTATCACTCTCACATTCACACAATTTAAAATCTGGGGATTGGGCCGGATACTCACAAATGTCACATAACAGAATCAAAACGGAGCCCTCCCTCATTCCACAGCAGTTGTCCAAGAGGTTCAGATACTGCAGAAAGCAGAAACAGAAACAAACAATATAAGAGGACACAGTCTTAGTAAAACGTTCATTAATCTTCTTTATTCTTGTTTTAAAACTTTCTGCACTTCTATTGCTCCATAAAACAGCTGTTTTTCATCCATTAAGCACATTGTGTTTATAAGAGATCTGACATACATTCGAGGTCGTGAACGGACTCAGACTCAAGCAGAAAACAAACCCAAGTGTTGACTTTCTCTAATACATAAATATAACTTTTCACAAGGATGTGCACACACTAAGAAATCAAGGTACAGGAATGGACCCTAAAAGGGTACAAATGATTTGTCACTCTAGCTGTACCCTAGCAGGGTACAGTAGAAGAAAAGAAGGTACAAAAAAGGTACCATGTTCAAAGGTACAGACCTTTACATTTTTGTACCTTCTTTTCTGTAACAAAAATGTACCTTTATGTCCCAGTGTTCCCAGCCACAAGCTCGCTTCTCTAACCTTTAGGCCATCAGTGCACATTTACAGTGGCTCCATAAGGGAGGCATAAAATAAAGTTAAACAAATAGAGAAAAATGAGTCCCTGTGGAGGAATGCAAAGAATGAGTAAATAGATGGACAATCAAACAGTGATAATAAATAAAATAGAATTGACAGTAATGGTTAGTGGAAGCATTTAACTCTGCTACACCAACAATTAGCTACTTTAATTGATTGTAAATGAACAAAATCACTCCGATAGATCCAGTGTGAAGTTGCCAATACACGCTGAATAAGGGCGTCGTGCCCAAAATGTCCGTGTGGCAAATTTAGAAATTTTAATGGAAGTGCAGTCCTAGTTTTTTGCTCATGAAATTATTCCCAGGACACACAGAATAGGAATTGAATGGAAATTTACTGGTAGCTGGTACCTATTTTATTTCAATAAACCTCACTCTCTATTCACCTTAAGCTCGTTAAAAGTACAATTGTATATCCCTTTCTCTCAGCCATGATTTTATACCTTTAGAATTAAACAAAGGTCCACAGTTATCACCTTATGGACATTTCTGAAAAGATGTACCTTTGGGTACAGAAATGATACCCCTATTTCTCTGTGTGCACTGTTGATCTGATTTTTAGGAACATTTCTGGTAGCAATGTTACACTAAAGAACACTTTTCTTTAAACAATATATTTAAAGCGCTCAGCTGGAAACTTGTGGCAGGCCTGACAAAAGAGGATGGTGCAGTTTTCCGCTGTCAGTCCCCACTAACCACTCCATCTGCCCCCAACTCCACCATCTGGGATGCTTTGAAATTTTTATGACACTGTGGTTTGCAGTGGTTGGCATTTTCCTCTTCTACTGGCTGCCTGGTGCCAACAATGTCTATCGCCTCAGGCTGCACACTCAGATTAAAAACTGCTCCAGATTTCTCCCCCAGAAGAAGTGCAAACAATCGCCTGGTTATTGGTCCAAACAAATCAGATGCAATACTAAGTGAACTACAAAAAATATAAGCAATAGTGACAACAAGGTTTACAGAGATCATATTAAATATAACCATATTTAGGCCAGGTGCTGAGCCACCACACGTATTTGCCGCTCCTTGTTAATTCATTATGATTCAGCACTTTGGCCCAATGGTCTATGACTCTAATCCAGAGTCCTTAACCACATATGTGCACACACTCTTGCAAACATACCACAGACTTTACCTTTCTCAGATCCCCTCCCTGACAGTACTCCATTGCTAGCAGTGGTAGGTCATTGGTTGCCACCAGTTTTTCCATTCCCTCAGGAACCTCTCTGGCTGCAACGACGTTAACATGATCCAACCTATGTGAGCAAAGATGAGCAGACATCAGTCAGTGGGATGGCACTATGTATCGTATCACATATTTATCACTGCTGCGATATGAGCAAAGGGGTCATCTATACACGTGATCACCGAAAAGATAATAACTGAAACATTTACAAATCTAGTTCTAGACCAGTGGTTCCCAGTGTTTCTGGCTTGTGACCCATTAAAATTAAACAATATCTACTTTCCTGACCTACTTTACACTGGTTGCAAATGTCAATAAGGTGTGAGAGGTTCGCCTCCACATGAATTTTTCTTGATCTTATTTGAATATGTTTTAGAGGCCTGAATATCCAAAACTATCCAGCACTGCTCAGGAAAACAGCAAATATAACAGAGAAAAGTCTGAAAAAGTAAGCAGGATTTTGTGCAGCAAAAAACTGTTCTGTTGATATTCAGATTTATCTTGCAACCTCTTGAGGGTCCCATTCCCCAGGTAGAGTAGATGTTTGCAGAAACACAACACGTTATTGTCACAGGATATACCTGCATCACATTGATCAGAGAAGTCTTGCATCTCTTCTCTGTCTTTGTGTCCAACAAATCTAAAATGGCATATTTACACGATCACGTCCAAAAAATTTTTTTAGTTAAATAATAATCTTCACCTTACTCCCTCTGCTCTTTGACCTGCTCAGGTACTTTCTGTTTCTCTTTGCCGCTTCATAACTCTGATTGAAACAATGTGTTTCTGATTGTCCCAGACAAAGATGTTGATAAAGATAACAGATACCATATCTACCAGGAAGATGATTCACACTGTAACATAACATTGAACAACACGTTACACAATGTGTTATCAGCGATGGCAAGGGAGATAACAAGTGCTACATATACAATCTGATGTAGAAAATATTTAGTTCTGCCTTGCTTAAGCCTAATTTGAAAACACGTTTGGTAGCGGGGACAGAAAAAGAGTTAGAAATAGTGGGATGAAATTGTGGATATATTAAATATTTCTTTTTCTTGGTTTTGACTAAAACATTCAGCTGCTGAAAAAGTAATTCAATACAAGCTCTATAAACACATCATAACTCAAAAACATTGTGAAAATTATGTGTTTTTCAGCATATGTGTACATCTGTGTTAAGTAGCTGTAATAATATAAAGTTAGGTTGCCATGTATGTGTCGCCTGCCCTGTGGTTTTTTCCACAAGTTGAGCGTGGGTGCACGGGAGGGTTGTGGTTGTGACCATGTCTGCCTGAAAACAACACACTTGTTAAACTGAGACTAGGAAAGAAATAGTTTTATGCTCATGTTTGCACCCGCAAATGACAAAAAACACACATCTCTCATCTCACAAACAATCAACACCCGCATGAGCTGCCATCCAACTCCAGTGCCCCGACACCCAAACTGACACAACAGACACACCAAAAGCAGAGCAAAATGAGGAGGCGGCACATTATCCTGTCAGAAATAACCACCAACAGACCAAAATAACCAAGGCTTCAGTGCTTTTCTAATTATTTCAATTTTTACTATTTCAGGATACAGATTTATTCCGTATTTTGAGAAAACTTGCGAAACAGATGGGTACATAAAAGTCAAATGTCAAACTCGTAAGCACGCAGCTTGCCATGGAACGTACCAAGGTGAGTCACAACACGTCAAACCAAAACTTGCCTCCCATGCCAAAAGCAAAAGAGCTTTAAGACAAATCCTAAAAGAGTTTGGATGGGAAAAAGAAACGGGAAAATCACTGATTTCTTCAGCCGAGGTTAATTCATGCGTCAAACACTGAGATGCATCACTGCCTAAAAAAAGACCGGAGAAGGATGAGCTTAGGTAAGATACAGTGGTCAAACAAAAAACAAACAAAATAGTTAGGAAATCTGGTCTCTTTGGACATAGCATCAACACTGTGACTGATAAGGCAAACATATTCTACCTTTTGTGTTAATATCTGGATCTTTAATGTTACCACGATCTTAGCATTACCTTGTCTGGCCCTAAAAAGACAGTACAGTGTGGTAGATTACCTGAGCACAGTGACTGTCACTAAACAAAGAACTACCTTGACAACAAGCACAGCCTGGCCATCGAGACAGGCCGATCATGGCTCCCCACAGTGGATCGGTTCTGCTAGCTAGAGATGGGATGATTTACAATATTACTGCGTACAGTGATAAAATACACAGTGAATTCCCATTATCGTGATAATTATGAATATCCCTGTATGCCTGGACCTTAAAAAGCTGTCTAGCTTGCCAGCATACTTTCCTATATTGATTTCCTGATTTATTATGAATAAGGGGAAAAGGCGGAGCCCGTATCTTACCAGTCATTCCAAAATGACTAGAAAGCCTGTCACCATGGCTGGAGGCTCGGCTTGCTGTTGCGTCCCCCTCACAAAAGGTTAAACCAGATGTGTGGAGTATCGATTCCAAAATAAAGAACAGGGAGGCGAGGTTTCTGTCTGTGATGCAATAAATATATGTGTTTCTTGGTAAAGTGATTCCAGTATGTTTTAGTGCAATTTTAAAAATATAAAAAATATTTAAAGTATGTTTTCATGATTATGGTGATAATATCGGGTATCTTCATATCGTCCCATGCCTATATGCAAGGGAGACGAGACAGAGCTGCACTTTCTGAAAGAATGCATAAACTCCAGCCAGTCCGAACAAAACATTTTCTCTAAATTCAACACAAAATCCTGAGCTGACCACATAACCAACATAAACTAAACACCAATCCTGTTGGGAGAGCACAAAGAGAGCTGCAGTCTAACAGCAGATCGACACCCCCTCCACACACAAAGCCCACCATATTATCACACACAGATGGTTTATTATCAATATTATTACTATTATTTGCATATTGTTGCTGATATCCATCAGTCACAGACCACGATCAGCTTCTTGTACTTGCTTAATACATTTTTATTACTGTAACATAATGTTTTATTTCTGATTTGGCCAATACTGGATTTTAATGAATTATTACCTTATTCTGAGGGCAGGGCCTGTGTCAAAATCTAGTTCATAGCTTTATTATTTTAGTCAAATATTAAGTTCATAACTCAGGAATACTGGTCGGGGTGTTTTCTGGTGTCCTAGTGGTTAAGACAAATACACCATACAACAGGCACCTTTGTTGTAAGCCATCCCCCTCTCTAACCCATGTTTCCTGTCTTTATGTTCACTGTGATCCATCTAATGTAGGCAAACTGCCAGACTGACATCTGGGGGTGTGGGAGGAATATAATGAAGCTGTCATGAGTGTGGTGTGCGATCTGTACGTGACTAGTATGTAAAGGTGACAGAGGAAGGAAGGGCGCTGATTTAAAATTTTCCTTCAGTAGATCAATGCATGTGGGATTTAAACTGACCTCTTCATGATCTGGATCTCCAGACACCATCTTTCTTTGTTTCTCTCGCTCAGCTCCTGACGGCATTGCTTTATAGCGATCTGTTCCTCTGTGTCCTGAAAACACACACACACAAGAAGAATGAATGTTGATATTCAGTAGTTAATTAACTGTAATAGTTAATTCAGGAGGCCATAATTAAAGTCAAAACGATTGTAAAATATGATTTAAAATCTGAAGGGTCAAATTAGTAGCAACATTTCTCTGATCTTTATTTTCATATTTGATTAATCTCACATATTATAGGTCTTTAAAACAACAGAAAACAGTAGAAAAGGTTCATCATTATTTCCTAGAGCTCAAGGTAATACCTTGAAAGGCCTTTTTTAGTCCAACCAACAGTCTAAAATACAAAGATACAGTATATCTAATTTACTTTTATGCTAACACATCATTTGTGGTCTCAAATTGAGACATTTTTTCTTCATTAGATTTACAACAGGATGTTACAGATGCTACATAGCAGTGAATATGTTTTTTCAAAATTTTAATTAAATGTAAATTCTATACTTAATAACCAATTTGGCTTTAAAAACATGAATTCTTTTCAGGAGGTATTTCTGTTTCATGATAAACAGAGACAGACAATAAACCATGAGACAGATACAAATACACACAAGCTTGGTGACACCAAACACATACTGTAAAAGGCTGCATTTATACAGCACTTCACCCATTCACACACACTCACACACCAATGGCAGCTACTGTACTGTATTATATCGTACACATAACCACTTTCCAAAAATGATGGGCAACACAAGTATATCTGACCACTGAGGAAAAGGCATCCACCCTGCTTCCCATAACTGAACTAATCAACTAATAATAGCCCACATTATTGTCATTAACACAGGAAGATAGGAAATTTCCTATGGAGGAAGTTTAGTCATCACAGTAGCAGCAGTGCCCTGTCATGCCTACTAGTATGCCTGCCGTGGCACTGGCTGTTAAACAATACATCATTTACCCTTGAATGTTATTCTCTTGATTAAACAGCAGAATTAAATTATATGACAATATTAATTTTTTTGTAATGTATTCTTTAAGACAAGGTAGGCAGCGGTTAACAGATATTTTTTATTTCAAGTATTTTCAAGAGTTTACATTAAAATCTTTGAAACTTAAAATTCTTTGAAGTGAGTAACTACAGTTTCTGACTCTCCATCACTTTTAAGTCTACATTCACAAGAAGATGCTGCCTGGCTCAAAGCTAGCTCTAAGTTTACCTGGACTTAGATAAGTAATACAACCCAAGTACAGTTTCAGTAAGTTGAGGAAGAGGAAGGTCCACTAAGCGGGGCTTGTTCATATTCCCACAGTGTCCTGTTACTAATGATGTAACTTTACAATGCTCTCCATCCTGTGACTTAGAGTGATATCATTAGAGTAGACACCTTTAAACTGGTTGCACAAAGAAGACAGCTTCCTGGAGTGATATCATTAGAGTAGACACCTTTAAACTGGTTGCACAAAGAAGACAGCTTCCTGGACTGATGTCATACCATTTACAAAAAGGGTGCAGGTGAGAATCCCATTCTCAAATCAAATTAAAATTTAAAAATTAAAAACACATTGATCTGTGAACTGTTGATCAACGTGATTATTCTATGTATGAATTTCACAAATATCAATATTAACAATATTAACATCAATGAGAAAGGAAACAACTAAAGTGTCGCTGTTACATGAGAACTGGGAAGTTTTCTCCTGAGTACAGACAACAAGCAAGTGATTTGAGGCAGCGGAGGGACAGATGTAAGGCATGAGCCACAATTTTGGTCAAAATTTTTATCCTTTCTCTGAGTCATTCTCAGTCACATCTGAACCCAGACATGATACACATATTTTTAGATTCAACGTGACCTACACTTTCTGAGGATATCATTATCCTCCATCACAAATTAACTCATGACTCAACATTTATACAAACAATCCTTATAACTGCAGAACATGCCTGACATTTTTGGGGTTTCTTCAGTATCAAAGTACCCCAGTGATAGTTATCTGTACATTCATGGCTATGTTGCAACAGGAACTGCTAACAGCTAATTCTGCATACTTTTATGGTGCCAGTTTGGCAAAATGGAAACCAATATAGGCTAAAATTTAAAAAAGTTAAATCTAAAGCTAAAGTTGTCGCCCAAACTTAAACTCACTGACTGTATGGTGACATTATACTAACTGATTTAATCCCTCAAAGCCCACCACATTATGGGAACTGTGGAGCAGCTTTAGTTCAGGGTGTATCCCTTAATGACAGGGTTGGTGGGGGGCACAGCTGCCTCAGTGTAGTCCCTCTTAAGGTTTAGACAGACTAAAAACAGACAAAACTAAACTCATCGAGGGAAACACTGAGGCATTCCTTATTGTTGCTGCAAAAATGTATTTCTTTCATTAGTTTTACATATTAGTTTACTTGACAAAGGCTTGTTTTTACATTTAGATTCGATCAGAGCTATTATCATTTCGATAGTGATGATGATGTTTCTGGGAAAGGTCCCAGATATCTTAGCTACTTAAAATGCATCATTCCTGCTGCCAAATGCAACATTTTAACCAATTAAATAGTTTTTGCAGAAGGATTTTCAGTGAGTCAGTCTACTATCATGTCCCCTGTCACCGCAGCCACAGAACAGAGACGGTAAACACATACCAGTGTGTTAAAAGTGTGTGGATTGTGTACCTTATTTTGCCATCTTGTGACATTCCCAAACCCTCCGGTGCCCAGTCGCTCCTTCAGCTCCCAGGACCCACAGCTCTGCGGCTGCTGCAGGGGGACTCGATTCATGGCCTCCTCAGCTGGTCCTACACCAACACATCAACAGAATAAACTACAGTCAGATTACAGACACAGATTAACTCTTATATCATTACTAATACTAGGGGCAAATGTAAAGTTTGGCCTATGGGTGGCACTAGTGAAAATGCCTTATTTACTCTCCATTACACTCTGATTGTGTATTAAAACTTAATATATATATATATAT
>NW_023339718.1:14665305-14666091 GCF_004916995.1 Morone saxatilis
ATATATATATATATATAACAAATGTACATGACAGACAGGTCAGGTCCAGTGTTATAAAGCACTGCCCGTATATATCTGTATATAGTCATGTACTCACAGTGTCCCACAGGCTATTACCAGGCCTATTCATTACTGTGACAATAAATGCATCAATCAGACTGCTTCTGTGTTTGTCTTTATCCTCCACTGTGATTATCGATCTCTGATCATTACAAAATAATGCATTCAAACACCAAACACTTTCACTTTACTGTGTATGTTTCCTGTTTTCTGGTGTTATTACGATACACTACAACGTACCCGTGTTCGGACTGAATTTCCATGCAGACAAGCGCTTCACCTTCAGTATTACTCAAACTAAATCCTACCTTAGACTTCGTAAGCACGTTTTCACACCTGCTTTTCTTTGAACTCTGTGCGTATCCGGGCTTTAAACGACCTAAACTTTTTTTTTTTTTTACTATAGTAGTGAGTTTTGGCGACACAACATATCTCACAAACTTTCTACTTCCTGATTCTCATGTTTCCTGTAAACCTGAAGAGACCCGCCCACAGTGAGGAGGCAGAGTCCTCGGTTCAGATCTCCAGCTGCTGGTTTCAGGATTAATTTAGCTAGAGTCATGTTTTAGGAGGAAACCTAAACTTGGGCTGTACTTTTGAGAAATACTTATCAAAATGTCTTAGAAATGTATTCTATTTACATAAAATTAAAATACCAGGGCTGAGTAAGTACATTTACTCAAGTTCTCAAATTTGAGTTACTATTTTCATTTTATGTTACTGTAT
>NW_023339718.1:14666114-14696948 GCF_004916995.1 Morone saxatilis
ATTGTACTTTTTACTGCACTACATTTATTTTATAACTTTAGTTACGAGTTACTTTGCAGATTTAGATTAGTAATAAAAATACAAAATACATTATGATCTTTTATTATGGATATTATTAAGATAAGACACCATTAATCTACATATTAATTCATTAATAATTGTAATTCAAGAAATGTAAAATACATTGTTCTGAAATAGGCCATTCTGCATAATGACTTGTACTTGTATATATATTCTATATTTTCTGTATATTTTGATGCTAATACTAGTAAGCTACTTTTACTTAAACAAAAGATCTGAGTACTTCTTCTATGGTGCCAATAATAAACTCTGGGTAAGAGCTGCACATAACCTGTCAGTTATTAGACCTTACAAAAATGTTTATGAGCTACATGACAAAAAGAGGTGTTGTGATTATTGTGCTGTACAAGTGAAGAATGCATCGTTGCTAATTAAATATATTCACAGCATCAGGATAATCTTTATGTTGTATCCCTGTGTTGCCGTATTTGTGTGTTGTAGCCCAGTGGTGCCTAAATGTGGTTCATGGGTCCCTCAGGGACGGTCTCTTTGCTTCAGTGGGTCCCATAGGCATTATAAGGATTAGTTTAAATCTCTTAGTTTAAAAATGGGGTTTTCATGGAGCCTATGGCTGCCACTATTTTGGGAACGGAGATAACTTATGCTCAGTTTTACAACTTCTCGCTAATGGTTGGATCAACTTACCAAACCACCTTCTGCTCCCATGACTTGACACCTTGTCTTACTGTAAGTATTACTTCACGTTTCTCTCTTAAATTACTCATCTTTTGTTGTAGAGGGAAAGAATTTCTTATGTTTTTCCAAGGTGGATCTTGTTTTTGTAGAACTGAATTGAATTCACACAGCTGCGTCTCAAATGCTTTGCTATCACTGTTCCAGTGTACCAGCTCTAATCAGCTGCGTTTCCTTGGAGGTTGAGATCAGTTTCATGGAGGTTAAAATACCTGGTAAAACTGAACAGCAATGACACAAGATTTTAAGTTCAGTCTTTAAAAAGAGAGTCAAACACTCACTTTTTAGTCTTATTTCAGCTGTGTGTCTTTACTAAAATCAAATATCAATTTCAGTATTTAACATTGTCTAACTTGACCGGCCAAGCCAGTCAAGTTGTATTTGGAGAGGATCACTTCAGAATTTCCAGAGTAAAGTCGTGATGTTTTCGTTTCATCACCCTCTATTCCTGGATTGAATATGTAAGTTCAGGTAAGACAACAAACAGACTGACGTTTCTCTGACGTGATCTGTGTGGGTGTATAAGAAGATGCACTTTATCTGGTATTTTAACAGGAACTGTTGGAAATGTTTGTGAGAAAAAAAGGTCTTTCCTGTTTACACTAACAAAATATGGTGCTGCTTCTCAGTCTTTTCTAGTTAGGACAGTGCACAATGGCTTCATGGCAGTCCAGAATAAATGGAATTTATAATGAAAGACTTTTGTTGTCTTATTTAGCTTTGTTTAGTCATGTAAACCTTGTCCGTGGAAATGTCTTAAATGTTGTCCTCAATTACATATTATTACACAAGTGTTTACTTCCCACAACGTCCATTGGTTTCAATACCTTTTCAGCAGTTAGCTTCAGTTGAACATGTTGTTGCTTGTAGCAACCGTCACTACAGCTCCTCAGTTAACGGACATTGTTACAGACTTGATTGATTTGTGACTTGTCAGTTAAGTTTTCCTGCAAACTGCTAACCAAGCTAGCCATTTAAACTAGCTGCCTGACATTTTGCCAAATATCCCAAAATTTTGAACTACTGCTTTAGATTGTTTTGTGTTTACTCTTTTTACTTTAACTCTCTGTCTAGTACTTCCAATGCCATGGGGACTAAACATTGACCTACTTCCAGAGGGACAATGTAATTCATTTGACAGTTTTCTTGTTAATAGGTCTATATTATTTTCATATTTTCATTATTTTTCACAGATGCTTCTGGTAAAAACTCTGAAGGCCAGTTATTTATTGGAAGTGTTTTTAGCTCGCCAAAAGCTGTTAACCTACTTGCATAGTAAGGGAAAAACATGTTTATAGATTAAAATTATTGCTTTGTAATTTTTAGAATTTGTTTTACATACAGTGTGTGGCTATACTGGTAAATTGATTTGATTTAAAATGTGATATAGCCTCAGTTTCACTGCATCAGAGGCTCTGTTGTCATATAAGATAGAAAACTCTGCGTTGTGTCTCCGCTCAAACTTCACCAAGACAGATTCTTCTTCATTATACGTGGCACATGATACTCTGTTTATGGAGTTAGAGAATCTTAGTCTAAGGAAAACATTCACCCACACATTAAGACAGCAAACAATAAATGTTTAAAGCAGTGGTTTGTCTAGTTTCTGCAATTCTTCCACAGCATTTACAAATGCCTCTCATCACCATTCCTTGCATAATGTAAATAATGGGCAGTCAAATTAAGGACAGTAGAATACTTTCTTCATTACTCAACACAAGGGAGGGGGCATGTAGTAAATGATCAATTGCATGTATTGTAGTAAAGCAATAGAGCATTACTCAAAGAGATAAGACTCCTGGCTGTGTTGGGGGAACTTGATTTTATACATGTGCTTTCAACGTATGTGTGTGTGTGTGTGTGTGTGTGTGTGTGTGTGTGTGTTTATGTGTGATTTTCCTCATCAAGCAGTGGGAGTGCGTTCTAATCTAACACAGATGGAAACAAAGAGGACAGACGCCAAGCTAACTACCCCCGCCCAATACATCCTCGAGTACCATGTTCTCAGCTATTTTGCGCGGAGTTAACAGACAGTAAAAACAATGAACATGAATTATCCAATGCTAATAAAATTACTGTTGGTACTAAGAAAAGATGGAGCTATTCTTGAGGCTAAGTGACTGATTTCCTGAGGACGGATGGGTGGAATAAGGGGATAGTGGTTGTGACTCCTGGTTAACGGTACTGATACAGTCTCCCACAGCCCATCACAGACTGCCAGAGATCACTGAGTGTAGTGTAAAATCAAAAATATGCTAGTTTTTATGCCCCTCCATACTTACTTTAAATTTCACATTAGTTTAATAATAGTTTTGACACATTGACTGAAGCAAATCACCTCCAAATGACAATATAATACACTGATTGCAGGTACTTTTTATTGTATTTTTGGTGTAGAGGCTACATATAGTGCATTATACTGTATACAGCAGATTATCATAATGTAATAGTACAGTTTTATGAGGTTACTTCCCTAATCTCTAACATGCATTTCTCTTCTATTGCTATTGCTGCTTGACACTTTTTTTACTCAATAAAGATCAGTAAAGTTGATCTATCTTATCATAATCATATTTATGACAATCATTATTATGCCTCACACAAAAGTTTGTTGTCCCAAATAATCTCTTGTTAACAATATTTTATTCATATTCAAATAGATAATACATAAATTTAGATATAATGAAATATTCGGATAGGTCCTATCAAGCACCGCCCAGCAGGCTGCATCATCGTCCGGCCGGCCAGCCTCGCTTCCCCGCTGAGGTCACAGCAGCCCGCCCCCTGCACTCACCGGCAGCAGCCGAGCGCACCGATAAAAACCGGGAGCGGAGTAACCAGCTCAGTCCGAGCAACAGATCCCAGGGACACTCAGACTAGTCCTCCTCTTGAGAAGAAAATTTTCAATTTGGTAAGAGTTTTGTTTTTTTGTTTTACTCAGATGCGGTCGTGCTTTACATCTATTTATATTAATGCATGGGGTTGTTTTCGGATCATAGCTTTTATTGTGGTTCATTCTGAATTATTGTCTAAAGGTTGTAGAGTTCCTAGGTTAGGCTTTATTAATGATACTGATTTAACATTTTGCATGCTTGATATTTAATGTGTCAAGGGGGAAATGGATCTGATAATCTGATACATTTGATTGCATCTGATGAAAGTTAATTAAGATATTTCAACCAGTTTAAGTTGATTAGAGCAATTAGTATGGCTGGGTAATATTCAATATTATTGTATCGTATTGTAAGTCCTACAATTGAATCTTATATGATTAGATAACAATATGGAGTAGTCTTGACACACATCTTATCTAATTCATAATAATTTAAAAATTAAGTAAACATCTCTTGTGAAATTTAATCATAAATACAGTACGGAATATGCCTTTAAACATTAGTGTTTCCACACTGTATAGTAACCTGCAGTTCAGTGTAATTAACAATTAATCCAAGGTGACACACACAGTTAATAAGGACAATGTAGTAATTATTGTGATTGTGGTGATAGTAATTTGTCTGGTTTTACGTTAACAGTGTGGGGAGCTAAAACTGCTTGCTCATTCATTTGGTATCCCAAAACTCAACACTCATTATTTACACTCTCCATTCACATCCACCTGTTCAATCTGTTGAGAATACACTCACAACTGTACAAATTCCTTCACAGCATCACACACTCACTCTTCATCCCTTAAACCTTTCTCAGAAAATCAGTAATTTGCTCACGTCAAATATTTGTAGCACATACAAATCTCAATGTTACAAATGTTACAAGAACGTGGTGATATTGTGCTTCACTGCTGGACTCGCTGTATGTTTGTTATCAACATCCCTGCTATGATACAGTGTTTTCTCTCAGAATGCATGTGTGTATCAGTGTACCACCCTGAGCCGAAACCTGCACAGGATCACTGACATGCAGACTCTTATCAGGCTAATGAGGTGGATTTCCGTCTGAGCTGGAATACGTCAGCGCTGTTACTCTCCATCACTCTGACGCTCTGTTCTGTTGCATGTTGAGAGAAAGTAGAGTTTGTATCCATTATCTGCATTCTCGACAGTGTGGTCAGTTGTGTTTGTGCCTGATGTTTGTGACTCACAGTGGGTCTGGTCTTAAAGCTGTAAGTTAAGAGTAGGTCAGACATAGAGGGTAGTGCTGGATAAGACTGTGGGAACAATGAGGATGGCGCTAAATCCCTCGAGAGTCAGTAATTCAATACTGCAGCTTTCATTTGAATCTGGACAAAAACCCTCTTTCACATCTCTACTCTTCCTATCTGACTACATTTGTTGATTGTGTCTTCATCTAATGGCCTTGATGTTGGTTGTAAATCCTATGAATGCCTCCATCTGTGTCTCTCTCCATATGTCTCGTGCAGTCCTGGGAGCTGGGATGACTCAGGACTACTCACTGTCTTTGTGCTGACCTCTCGGATTTGATTTCATCTCCCTCCTCTTGCTATTTTTGCCCTTCTTCCCTTTCTCTCCTTTCTCTCCTTTCTTTCCATACTTTCATGTTTTTCCACGCAGCTGTCTCATGTTCCATCATCTCCTCAGGTTTATACTAATTTCTAATGTCAACACCTGCTCTTTCTTCTCGCTTCTTTTGGCTCGATAAGCTTGTGTTTCTTTCTGATATGGAATTCAAGGCCCCCCTGCACAGAGGGAAGCTGTAAGGCAACAATACAGCCCTTTGTTCTCGGGGACTTTACAGAGCTGCATCACAGCTGGTTTATTGAAGCTTGACTGAAAACCCCTGAGTTAAGAATGCATAATGCCGGCTAAGTAGCTTACCGAAATGAGATTGCATGCCATAAAACATCATCAGAAAACATACTACGCACATGCAAACCTCTTAACTGAGGGAACAATGCCTCAACTGAAGTTATTGTAAAGGTAGGATCCCAGCAGGTCAAACCAGTTAAAAAACATGTTGCAAGGTAACCGGAAACTGACAATGCCAACATGCTGTGACAAGAGAATGGGAATAGTGTTTACAGTTCAATCCAACAAGTGCTCTCTAAGAAATGTTAAGAAGCTTCAGTGCCAAAGAAAATTTGGCTATAAAAGTGCTGCAATGCTCGCTGTAAAGTCCACCCACTCTAAGTTCTTCATTAAGTGTCAGTTTTGACATTTGCATAGAGGACAGACAGGAAAAATGACCTTGGCGATGCTTTAAAGTGAACCGTAACTTTCAACCTCACGGGCAGGTGCAACTATGTCCCCTGCATGCCGTCTAAGCATTCTCATCGTTTTGGACTTTGACTTTTCGGCCTTGTTACTGGAAGACAAGAACGTCTCACCTCCAACCTTTACAACCTCAGTGCACCATCATCATTACACATCCTTGCTAATGGTCCGGTGAACTCATTGCAAAGATGTCAAAGATTGTGGTCGGCACTCAAGACCTGTTACTTTAAATATACTCCCGTTGCACACAAAAAGGATGAATGAATAACGTTGGTGGAAAACATTAACTTTTAGTTTGGACATAAACTCTGTGTGTGAGAGACTTTTTATGTTTGTGTTATCATCTGTTGCATGCGTTTGCCCGACTGAAGTGGTGCATCTTTGAAACTGCTCTCATGAAGCTGCTGCTGACTCACAGTCTGTCTGCTGCTGCTGCTCCAGAGATGTTTTAATTTCTTCCATTCATATTTGACCTACTAGGGGAACCACGCTCTCCTCAGGCTGCATACTTGGTCGTACATGTTTCAACTATTAACTGATTGGGTGTAACAGACAAATGCCTTAACCCTATCAGTGCCAGAGGGACGCTGGTGTCCCGCTCGCTTTGTAAGTTTGTAGTTTATTGGTTATGATGCTCTTGTAAACTATTTACATTCAAAGTTTTGACCTTTGACCCTTGTGCAGTCAGAAGGGTTAGTGATGGGGTTTGACTTAAACCTGAATTAAAGGTATTTTTTTAGTAAATGTTTGTGGTTGTTTGGTTGTTGTAAGCCCATATTTGCTGCCAGTTATACCAAAAAATCACATAGATATCACAGATACTTATTAAATTTGACACCTTCAGAGTTCTGATAAAATGCATTTTGCAGCAGAAATTCTCCAGGTGAACCTAAATTCACATCAAATATTTCGTCTTTTTCAAATAGCTGAAAAAGAAAATGTTACTGTCAAAGCTAATAAAAGATTATGAGATTCAACTCAACAGTTTTTGGTCAGAGTGTCCAAGTAAGTCCACGGTACATAAAACTAAAAGAGCAGCCGCAACTTTACTTTGACTTTGGCATGCACATGTTTATTTTGTGTGTTTATGTCTGTTCAAATGCATTAAATGTTATAAGACAGACCACAAACACAGCTAAAACTCAAAGGATTGTCAAAGGAGCTGCATTGATGGCACCCAAACAGGGCCTCTGCATGTCAGATACCACAGACTTTTAAAAATGGGTGGGATGCACATATGTTCATATCTGATGTGTGCGTGTTGGCATGTGTGCATGTGTGTGCATGTGTTGATATGTACGCACGTTTCCGAAATGCATGGGGCCCCGCATTGGCTGTATTTTAGCAGGAAACACATGTTTTCAGCTGACAGGGCTGGGGTGAGCGAACGGAGCTGAACAGCTGCACAAAGGAAACAAAAAGGAAACTAGTGTTTTGTTGTCACCCTGCTAGTGAGGCTCAGTTGGGGGGTAAAAACGGGTCAACTGGGTTTTTATCTGTTTGAGACAAGGATAGCTTTCAAGGGACATGTTCACTATATGGTGAGTGTGAATGCATCTGTATGTGCTTTAAAAGTCAAATCCTGAGATGGAGTCTTTGGGCCAATGGACAATGAGGCGAACGAATAGTAAATCTTTGTGTGTAGGAGTGTTGATTAGCTCCACGTTCCTGAACACTTTGTGTATGTGTGAGACAGAGTATGTTGGTGTGTATGTGTGTGGTTGCCAGCGTAGCTGTTTTACCTCACTGATATATCAAAACACAGTGCTGTTTTTTATTAGCTCAGTCAACCACAGAAGATGAGTCAGTGGAGAACCAGCCGACAGAGAGGAGTATATGAAACTGTGCAGGCATGTATGCACATGATTATTCTGTATGTCTGGGTGCTTTGTGTCTGTAGAAGAAGTTTGTTACGGTTATTTTTAAAGCAGCTTGGAAGTTCTTTATGTTGAGGTAATTTTTCATTTTCAACCCTTATTAACTTTATTTTTATTCTCTTTCCTACTTCCCATTTTCCTTTCTACTCCTTCATCCACTCACCCCTCCTTCATTTTGTGACTCATGTTTACTTCACTTCAATGAGGAGCAATGAGCACTCTTCTCTATACATTTTCTCTGCATGATGACTGCTTTAAAACAGAAAGGAGGAACAAGTTGTTGTTTTTCTAGAAGTATAAAAAGGGAAATATAAGTTTAGTTACTTTTTCTTGCTCTGGGCTTTCCCTTCTGTTTCCTCCTCTTTCCCATTAAAGTCCTCCGTCACTTTATCATCCTACAGCTGCTGTTTAGAGAAGGAATGCTGTCAGTATGGTGCAGAAACTTTCTGCTGTGCACGCTGCCTTTAATCGCTCCAGGATTGTCCAGATTGTGTTGTTTGATGTGGTGGTCAGCGTCTATTTTTCGTATGAAGTGAAGATAATCTGCCTCCTGTTTATTCCCAGTGGGGAAGTTGTAGAGGAATTGTGATAAAGGGGAAATGAATTTAAGTAGGACCGTAAAGACATATATAGCACAAAATTGTTATCAGACTGTCCTACACAGGCTGTTAATTCTTCCTGTCTGAGTCAACACAACTTCAAGAAACTTGAAATGACCTCTGGTTTCCCACAAGCCCCCCACCGTACCCACCCTTTCCTCTCCAGTGGTCTCCCTCAGCAGCAGGCGTAGGGATTGAGGAAGGAAGCTGACCAGAGACACAGTATAGTCAGGAGAAGGTCGATCCATGTTGATCGGTTTCCTGCAATTGTTGGCTCAGCATTAATGACAGATTCATGACAAAAGATTTACACGGATAGACATACAACAATCAAATCCATGGTCTGTCACTAAAAGTCACTAAAAATAATTATTTTGAATCCAAATTTGTATTTTAATACTATTTTGTTTAAAACATTGTTATACATTCTTAATAATATCTTATAAAATAGTTATGGATCTATGCAAATCCAATGGTACTTATTGTAAGTTAGTTAGTCTTTTGTTTTTACCACACACAGCATCTCGAGGTATCAGTGCTCAGCATAAGTGTCCGTCTAAACTGTATTAGCTTGTAAAGTCTTTGAGTTGTTTTTAATAAGCATTTATGTTCTACTTTCAGACCACTTGAGTTGAAGACAACTTGAGTAGCCATGACCACAACACGTGGAGTACTAATGCTCCTGTCTGCTCTCTGCTGCTGCCTAGCGGACAATGTAAGTACAACATCCTTGTCACGTTTTTTGTGGTTTATAATCTGTCTGCGCAAACAGTTTGTTTAATATTTTTGAATTTGTGTGCTTTGAGCATTATGGTGCTTCAACACACAAGACTTAAGTGTCAACTGCTGTACAGCAACATTTTACATGCAATAAAGCTACTTCATTTATCTTTTAACTGAAGAAATATTCATTAATTTTCATTTTAACCATTAGATTTCAAAACAATATACCTCATAAACTCACTAATAATGATAGCAAACTCTCACATCATGTGTATTGGAGCACTATGTTTGTGAAAACAATTAATGTTTGACTAAAACTTAAAGGCCACTAAATGTTGACCGGGATGAACTGCATGTGAAGCAAGTTTCAAGTCTCTGCAAGTTTATTTTCACAGTATCCTCAAGAAATTAAATAAAAGCACTGGCTGCCTGGGTAGAAAACCAATGCCATGCAACCAATTCCCATGCAGTGCTGCTCTGTGTTTAATGCATCGTCTTCCATTGCAGGTGGAGCTGCTCCGCACTAAGAGAGGGACTCGTTTTTACAGAGGTGAGCCTGACAGGCAGCCAGCTAGACGGACGCTTTTGATTGTTCATGTCCAGAAGTCTTCACCTTCCTTTGACACTTCCCGTGAGCCCCATCACACTTCTGTTTGTCTTTTCTAATAACACCACCATCATCATCATCACCATCACTATCACTATCGTCATTATCACATTCTTTAAATTCACTGTTGTCATTTATGTGTTTGTCTTCTCTGCTGTTGTACCTTAATGTTTTTAACCCCTTGTACATGTGACAATGTTTAAAGTTTTTTTTGTGCATCTTGCCTGTATACTTATTGTTTGTGTGTGTGTGTATGTGTTTTCTCAGTACAATGTGTGGATAGTGAGACGTCAGCTGTGCGTAGTTTTGGGGACACTTGGCTGCGATGGAGGGGACAGCGTGTGGAGTATTGCCATTGTGCATTAAGAGGACGAGAACGTTGTCATTTTGTGCCCGTCATCAGTGAGTGTGACATGGATGCATACACACACAAACACATGTGGATTGGCTGACTTGTCTTACTTTCTTGTCTCTTTCTAATCAGACTTTTTTGTTTGGCAATGAGCAGAATATAATCTTCTGCTTGCTAATCTGTCTGTCAACCTGTTTGCCTGCCCTTACTGACCTCTCTGTCCTTCCCTATAACTTCATTTTACCTCTAACTTGCTGTTACAACCTCAGATGATTATTTTTTGTTGGCTTGCCTCGCTCATGAGTCCAAAATCTGTGTTATTTCAGTGCATCTAAATGAAGAGCTGTTGGGTTTCTGGTGGGCATAGTTTAGTCTGAGATTGTTTGAAATACTCCTGCCAGACAAGCCCTCGTGCGCACTTTCACCCCCACTGGCGAATCCTGTGAAGCTTGACTGCCCCTCCCTCAGACAAATTACAACCACATTTTTCAGTCAAACAGCACCATCTGGGAGCTCATACCACTGGGAGCGAGTGGGGTTCTGTTATTCTGAGCGCTAGCCTTTAGGAAATGTTGAAATAATAAATGAAAAACCGGACTGGTGATGGCATAAAACCAGTTCTGCTCTTGACAGAAACTCTTGGCGTGACATGTAATTTTAAAAGTGAAGCTATGAAGAAGTTTGCCAGGATCAGAGAGTCAGAATGAAACAGGCACACGGACCTTTGCATGATACTGTATGTTTCTACGTCAAATGTGACACACACACAAAGCCAAACCCACAAACTGAATGCTCCGTATACGTAAGTGGTCATGGCCAATCAATCGTATTCTGATTGTTTCTGAAGAACTGGATGACGTATGACTGACTAACTGGCTCTCTGTCTGCCCCTTCCAGACTGCTACGTGTCTCAGTGCTATAACGGAGGAACCTGTAAAGAGGCTGTGTACACTTCTGACTACATTTGTCAGTGTCCCCCAGGCTTCAGTGGGACTCACTGTGAAATCAGTAAGTACTCAAAAACTCAATCAACTATTAATTATTCAATTAACCTCACAGCTTTTTTCTTGATTAATTTCTCTGTAAAATGTAAAGAAATATTAACATTATAATTTCCCAGTGTCCAAAAAGACACATTTTGTCAGACTAACAGTCCAAAACCCCAAAGATTCAGTTAACAATTATATAAAACAGAGAAAAAACAACAGATCCTCACAATGAAGAATTGGGAACCAGAGAATAGTTGCATTTTTGGTTGATCAACTAATTAATTAATTGACTTTTCAGCTATACTTTTATCTCTTATTTAGTCCTCTGTGCTGGAACAGATATACCCTGGATATTCCACTATGTCTAGTATTTGGATTTGCATATTTTTTTATTAACAACAAACCCAGTAATGTCCACGACAGGGTGGCTGGTGACACAACACTTATTAAAACATTCTACGAACTTCTTAATGACTTTAGATAAAGTCACAGTCTGACCGTGTGACTCATGCAGTAGGTGTCATGAGCCTGTGGTTTGGACGGAAGAAGAAAGGATCATAAACCATGGAAAGACATTCTGGGATATGAATGTTTTTGTTTCTGTGGGCAGCTTTCTGAGGCTTTAGGGACACCCCACCCTCTCAGTGGGATAATTATGCAAACCCCAATGGTGACAGCCAAGTGATTTCAGCGAGAGAGTAATGAGTTACAATGGCCAGACTCAATAAATCTGATTGCATTTACAATAATCATAGTTTATGTTTGGTCATTGTTTTAAACCACTAATTGGAAAACTGCTATATAAATGCCATTAGGACACAAGTTGAGAGTTTAATGTCTTGTATAAGAAATAACAATGTTTCCATAATTTGTCCAAATATTTTGGAATGGCTGGAAGTTTTTCCAGATCCAATAAAAATGCTTCATGGTGACAGAATTAGAGTGATATCAGTCTGAAATAAAAATGACACTATATGCAGTTTAACATGGTCTCTTTCTCCAACAGACACCAATGAGAAGTGTGCAGTGGGGCAGGGTGAAGGGTACCGCGGCACATGGAGTATCAGCAAATCAGGAGCAGAGTGCATCAACTGGAATTCTACATCTCTGAGAGGAAAGAAGTTCACGGCTAGAAAAGTGGACGCCAGCAGTCTTGGACTGGGCAATCACAACTTCTGCAGGTATGTAAGCAGTCTAATCTATTTAGTGTCGGGGCATCTGTAGGAATAAACTGCAAATATTCAGTTAAATCAAGGAAGGTGTCTGAACATCCACCTGGTCACATTTTTTTGATTAACTCTGCAGGAATTATGCACTTGACACTGTATTCTGGCATTTGATTAAATTAACTGATTGATCTGGTTGTGGCTGAAAGTGAGAACGTCTTATATTGAAAGGCATAAACTAATCCACCTTCTTTGTAACAGCTCAGTTTGCCAAAAGTATGACTCACAGACAGCGCAGGAAAATTAAAAGCAAAGTTTACAGGTCAAAAAGGCAGACAGAGTCGAAAGAGTATTAACAAACACGGACTAGAAACAGCCTAAAATTCTCAAGTACTATGACTCAATAGACTATCTGGCCAAGAGTAGGTGGAAATAGGCTTATATACCAGGACACAAAATGGTTATAGGATCTGGAATGACAAGTGAATTAGTGACTTGGCAGGAAAAAACTGAACTGAACTCACTGCGCTTGCCTTTCTTTTCCCCTTCAGGAACCCCGACGATGACAGCCTTCCTTGGTGTTACATCTATAAAGGCACTCAGATCGTCTGGGAGTTCTGTTCCTTGCCTAAGTGTCCTCAAGGTATGGCTTTTCAAAAAAGCTAATAAGCTAAAAGACTAATAATAAAACAATTAATTGCTTTAACACTTGGTTTTGCTGTGTGTTTTTGGAGCAGATAAGTACCAGGAATGTATGCAGGGCTCTGGTCAGTCATACAGAGGCACAGCATCTGTCACCAAGAGTGGCTCTCGCTGTCTCCCGTGGGACTCCCCTGCTTTGAAGCACAAGCTCAACAATGCCTGGAGATCTGATGCACTGGAGCAGGGGCTGGGCAGCCACAACTTCTGCAGGTAGAGACACCAACACAAACATTATGATAACACATGAGAGGTTCTCCTTACATGGAGAAAGATAATAACAACTCAGGTTTTCATTGCATTTCCTCTTCGTTTATCTAATAGGAATCCAGACGGTGATGACGGTCCATGGTGTCACACCTATAAAAACATGCTGCTGACCTGGGAGCTGTGTGACATACCTAAATGCTGTGAGTCCCCTCACTATCATGGTTTAATGAAGTCAAGAAGTCAGCTACCTGTTAGAAGTGTATGAAATAAATCTTCCACCCAAACTTGTCTCCTCTTTTCTAGCGAGACGTCCATCTATCATCACCACTTCTGGCCCACGTGCCCCCACCACTAACAACAACAGAGGTAGGACATCTTCACATCCAATAAAAATCACCCAGAACATATCACCTCTGATGTGTTTAGAGTGTTGTAATTTTACTGTCATTTAACCATCATCCGGCAACCTCTCTGTAGCAACATGTGGGCAGCGTCAAGACAACACCTTGAATCGACCGGCGTTCCGCATGTTTGGGGGCAGAGAGAGCGACATCACAGAGCAGCCGTGGCAGGCAGCCATTAATGTTTACCAATCCCGTCTCAGGAAACACTTTCACCGCTGTGGAGGAGTCCTCATTGACTCCTGTTGGGTCCTGTCTGCTGCACACTGCTTTGAGGACAAGTAAGAATGACTGACATCCTTCACACATGCACAGAAAATACAATAATGAACATGTTTGCAGCATACAAACACATTCCCTATCTTTTTCAGTGATAAAGCAGAAAAATTGGAAGTCATTTTGGGAAGAACGTTTCGGAAACAGAATTCCAGCAGCGAGCAGATTTTTAAAGTTGAGAAGTACTGGATCCATGAGAAATTTGACAACGAAACATTTGACAATGACATCGGTGAGTGAACACTTAAAGAGACAATAATCATGTAGTTTGTCTAGTTTTATAAATATAATATTATGTATTACTGTGTTACTTGTATCATTAAAATGCCAGATTTTCATAAACTAGCATTTTAAGTTTTAGCACACTATAAAGTGAATGATGAAAATTAAATGAGACACTTGGCAACCATGTTTTCCCCCAGCTGTGATGATATGGAACCTTAAGTGGGCTGCAAAGGCTTGTTAAAACTGCCTCAGTCTACATCCCACATTTCCCCAGTGCATTACCCTGACTTTCCTCTGGTCACGTTCCACTTGCAGCTCTCTTGAAGCTGAAAACGGACATTGGCATCTGTGCTATAAACTCTCCGGAGGTTCTTCCTGCGTGTCTGCCTGAACGTGGGTTGGTGCTGCCCGACTGGACTGAATGTGAAATCTCAGGTTATGGAAAAGACACTGAATGTAAGCAAACGTCCTGCCTGATTCATGACATTCTAATTTTGCATGGCCACTATTGCCGCAAGGTGAATCTCACACACAAGCTGGTCACACTTACTTGACTGACCAGCAGAGGGCATTAAAAGCTTTAATTGATTGAAGAACTAATTGAAACACTCTCTCCACAGTTTCTGCACAGTTCTCTGAGCGTGTTAAGAGAGGTTATGTTCGCCTTTGGCCCAGAGAACGCTGCGTCCCAGATGTTCTGTCTGGACGCACAGTTACCTCTAACATGCTGTGTGCTGGTGACACCCGAGGCCTGGATGATGCCTGCAAGGTGAGAACACCTGACCTTAACACTTAACCTCCTCCTTAAATCAATGCTGTTGACATTACTCAATCTAATTCTTCTTTCCCTCTCTCCATTTTGCTTCTTGGACTTCGCCCACAGGGAGACTCCGGTGGCCCACTCGTCTGTCGAAACAATGACAAGATGACTCTGATGGGTGTGATCAGCTGGGGCGACGGGTGTGGGCAGAAGGATAAGCCTGGGGTCTACACTCGTGTCACACATTACATCAACTGGATCAATGACAAGATTAAGGCAAACCCGGTCTAAAGTAAGGGAGGCTGCCAAGAAGATATTGTTGGATGACCATACCCATAAACACAGTGGGTAGAACAGATGTGTTTATCATTGAGAAGATAGACGGAGAGAAGACTCTGATTCTGTTCAGGGTTTATCTGTTGATCTAAATTCAAACTGAGGTTTTAAACCAGCCGAACCACTCCTACAGAGAGGCACAAGAGGGACCACAATTATGAGTTTTTTATGCTCAATGTATGTTGAGCTCCATGGTCTCTTCCTTACTGTGTTGAATGTGACAGTATATATGGACAAAAACACAGGACAAACTCTTTTTCCTCCTCCTGGGCCACCTTGATCTTAATAACATTTTTTTATACAAAGTTTTAATGTGTTTTCTTAGTATTTCATTCGCCAAACTGGAGGGTCAGGCAGGAAAATAGGAAATATCAGTTTGTTCCTCTGCTCTTTCTGGCTGGCTTTATGCTGGTTTATAGACGAAGTCACAGCGGTAGACTTCAGGTCAGTAGCACTCAACATAAGCATTCACTTTGCACAGTACAGTAAGTCACATAGGAATGTAGGCATTTTTGAAAGTTTTGTGCAAAGACTATGTTACACACTTGTCTTTTAAGATGGCAGGTTGTATTGGCTTTAACAGTTTTAATGCTTAGTTTGGGGCTTGAGGGTTTCCAGACCTGCACCCAAAACACAGAACCTATCTGCTGGTTCAGATTCTGCTTGTTTCTGCAGTTCTAGCTTGCTGCCGCCTTGTAGATGGGATTAGATTTGGACAGGTGGAAGCAGGAAACTCTGAGAGACTCACTCGATTCAACAAACCTGTGTCCTGTTTCTACACGTCACTATAGAGGAAGAACATAATCTCACTTGTTCTCCACTATTTTTTTAAACCAGATTTCCAGAGCACTTCTCCTCCAGACACCTGGGTTGAGCCCAGCAGTTATATTGTCTGAATATTGATTTTATATTGAAAATGTTCTATATTAAACTGCTTATTGACTGCAAAGCTTATCTCCTTTGTTGGGTTTTACATGTTTTGTACTAAGTTAATATTTATATGTATTTTATATTGTTTTTGATAAACTACTTTTGGATTGTGTGTATTGTAGTTTAATAATTTATTGTCACTGTAATTATAACCACAGCTAGCAACATACTCCTTTGTCAATAAATAATGTTTGGAATACATTTTTGTATGTTTCATGCTTTTTGACATTGTGGTATTTTATCGTCATTAATAAATTACTGATAAATTCATTACATCATGACAGCTGAAGGATCACTAATGTAAAAAAAGGCTCAGTTTATCAGCCTCTGAATTAAATTACGTTTCGTTGAGCACATTCCTTGGTCATGACTAATGAAACACTGAGTTGTTGAAATGTACTTTATCTTGTGGACCTTTGCCAGTACCCGTTACTCATTCAACAGTGAAAATTACAAAATAAAATGTTATCAATTGAAAAACAGTACAGCATTTCACTCATTTTAACAAACGGCATTCAAGGTCAAGGTTCAATGTGTTCATCTATAAAACATGGAAATGATATTGCTCCCATCCTGATCAACCAAAACATGGAAAATAAATGACCATTAAATAAAGCCACAGATAAAAATAACAGGAAACTGCATTTCATACTGTAAACTGTAAAGAACAGCATTCAAATTAAATATAAATTACAGTTTACATCCTGGTTGTACTATAACAACAAACAAATTCCCATGTAAAATTGAATTAAATGAAATCTAATGATCCTGTGTGTAACTACGTAGCAAATCATGTGATAGTTCCCCTAACAGCAAATTATTTCTTGGAGCCAGTAAAGTCAACCTACTGTACAATATTTTCACCAATAATGAATAAGTTGGCAGTCTTTAAGGTACACCTAACTAAAACTAATACAGTCTAATACAACAGACCTGCAATAAATCTCACCTTCATGGAGATTATAATGTTGCTGTTGATGTAACTGTATGGTCGTTATGGAGGCTGCAGTTTGTGGTGCTGTTGAACTGTAGCTAGGTGTATCTAATAAACTGGCAGCTGAGTGTATGTAGCAGATAGTTTGTTTCATTTGAAGTGCACTCAGCACACACTTTAGGATCATTATTGCTCACTTCTTGTAGTTTAAAAGGTGTAAAATACAGAAAGCTCTGTGTGTGGCTCCTGTCTTCCTACTCAATGACAAGTTAGCTTACTTGCCTAGCTTCATTAATGGGATGTGTGTGTATCAACAGTTAATAATCAATCCCCCCATTTGCTAGCAAATAAAGTACAAAGGAGATGTTATTTGCCAGTTGCAGCAAATTATGTCAAATTCAGTTGGTTATATGGTCATTAGCAGGTTGCAGTGGGGGAATTCTGAGGCATGTTTTTTGCTGTGCAGTGGCTTTAGCTCATTTAAAGGCAGGCAGTCCTGCAGCAGGTGAAACTGTCTGACACAGGTAGGAAATGCAAATGAGATCAGTTAGAGCTGCTCTTCACATTCTCTCTGTATCGCTCACTTTTAATCATCAAAACCATTTGCATCCAAGAACCCGAACAAAGACATTTCCTCATGACTTGAGCTGCGAGACTCGACCCTCAAATCATGACAATGGTAAAGTACCATTTCATTTTAGTCATATTTTGGTTTCCATTCTGGTAACTTTGGGTGGAGTGAGAAGGAAGTGAGCAGGTGTTGTCGACGGCAGAGTGTTAGCGCTGCAGAGTCCTCTGTAAACCCTCCATGTTGTTACTTTTACTTCAGCATTTTAAAGCTCTGAATGGGGCAAAGATATGAAGGCAGCGACACTGCTGGAGTTGTGATTGTGGGGGAGTGTGAAGGCAAACAGTAAAAAGAACACAGACGAGTGTTTGCAGATTACCTGAAAGTAAATACTGCACACCTACAGTATTAAGCTTTACTACAGAATAAAGTTCTCTGAAAGGCTAAACAAGTTGGTTAAACTTTCTTTTGTTTGTCCTCCATATAATCAGTTTCTTAGTTAAATTTATTAGATTTGAATTAGAAAATTGAATCACAGTTTATACAGCTGCTGTTTTTGATGTGCCGCTTTGAAGCTTTGTCTAAAATTTTGATTAAGTACTTTTTTTACCTGGAATATTAAGTGTTAAAACCTTTTGATATCAAATTCAAATATATTTTAAATCTATTAAGCTAAAAACCCCAAAAACATTGATACGTTTGTTTTGTTTCCAGTAGACTGAATAGTGTCACTTCTACTTACTTGTATATAGCATCATCGAGCTGCATATTAAGCTTGTCACTTTCCCATAATGCATTTCAGACTGTTTTTCAGTAAACAAGACCATGCGGTAGTTTGGAAGTTGTTCAGAGACGGTGCTGGAGTTCAGTCTACAACATTTCATGTAGTGAAAAGTTAACTTATTTGATAACAAAAAAGACAGACAGACTCTGTTTCTTTGATTCTAAGAGCAGTTTGTCTTTTAATATTGGTGGAGATCTTTCTGTACAGTTTTAATTCTGTTGTCATAACGTGTTTGCTCATATAGTTTTCACTGTCTACCTTATTTGCTAAATTTACACCATAAATAACATTGTGTAAGTGATATCTAACGACAGGCGTATTCTCAGATGGGGTTTTGGTATAATTTTAAGAAAACAGATCTATGGTCTCGCGTGACCCTTTTTGCTGATCTGATATGAGATGATGTGAGTTCAATTTCCCTCTCGTCCAGCAGATAAAATGTTCCCTGTATGGTCACCTGCCTGTAGAGTTAGTGTAATAACTAATATTCAGCAGTATCTTAATATTTCTGTTAAGTATTAACATTAAAAATTACAGCACATTAACACATAATATATTAATTCATATTATTAATGTCTAATGTAACTAATTGTGAGAACACAGATACACTATTTCTATTGTCTGAATAGTGAAACATTTGAATGATGCTAATGAGTCTTTTCCTTGTTTGCATCAGATTTAACGTAATGGTCACATGACTTTTTCCTTTTTCCTCCTGTTGGCCTTGTGGACCACTGACAACACTTTCCACTGAGACTTTATAGGTGTTTTTTATCCGAGAAAAGCAGGTAGTAACACTCAACACTGTAGTCAACACAAAGCAGAACACTGTCACAGTAACTTGAGCCAACCTTCAACAATCACCTGCTCCTCATTTATCACCAGCAAGTTAATAAAAGCAACTGTTTTCTGACATTTTGTGTGAGAAAGAAACTCCCTCTCTTCCTGTCCGTCTATAATAATTTACTTTACATCAACACTTCCTCTATGGCTGCCTGGCACTGTGGGAAAACAGATACTGTTGCTCCACTTCCTGATTTCGCTTTACGTGTGTATTTATCTCCGCCTCCTCCTGCCAACCTCAGTCACATCCCTGCAGATGAACTTTGCTGTGTTTTAACTGATACTGTTAATTCATTTCTGCCTCAAAACAGCATCGATGGTGAATTATCTGCAATCCAAAGTCAGAGAGATACAGTTCATGAGAATAAGATACACATGGAATGAATAAGTTACAGTGAGAGATCAGAATATATTCAAAGTAGCAAAAGTATGAGTACTCTTCATGCAGAATAGTAACTGCTATGTATGTATGTTGTTGTCCCTTGCTGTTTTTATATATATTTATATATTAATCTATCAAATACATCAATAAAATCTTTAAACATTATACAGTGTTTTACTGTATTCTTTCAAATGCTATTGAAAGTACACATAAAGTGTTACCTTGTACTTTTTAACTGTACTAAATCACCTTGTGTACTGAATAAAGCTATATTGTATTATTAGGATGACTTTCCCCAAAAAGCACCCATTAAATCACATCTGAAGATGAAGCTGATAGATAACTAAAAGTGAATGATTACCAACTAGGCATGCAACAGTTGATGTTAAGTATGTGGAAATGTATCTGAGTTTCTGTGTTTTTCAGAGCTTCTTTGGAAAACTGAAGAACCTGTAAGTATTGTGGCCATGAGCAAAACCTCATTAGTTTTACTATAAATGTAATTCATGGAATAAAATGGTATTCCAGCATTTTACCTCTCCTCTCTCTGTCAGACACAGTGGACCTCCAGCTCCTCCCAGAAGAACAGGTGATTTAACCTCATCTTTAACTAAAACCTGTCTTTGTTTCTTTACTGGATTACAGACTTTATCTTTCAATGTCTGTTTCAGATGACAATGCAGGATGGCCACAGGATGAGTTTGTAAGTAGAAACACAACAAGTTCCTGAATCTGTGCTTTCATCCAAATATTATTAAAGGTGCTATTAAAGGACTAGACAAGATTTAGTGGTTTCTAGCTGACATGGGTTCTGTAAACTGTCTCATTCCTACATTTAGGTAATTATACACTAATAAAAACATACCTATGAATATAATATTACATTTCTACCAATAAATCCTCTGAAATGTTAAACACTGGACCTTTAGAGGTAGCATTTAATAAAGATGTATAATAGCATTAAACATCTTTATCTAATTTTTATGACATGAAGTGTTTCACTTTTTATTTTTGCTTTACTGAGGGAGTTACTGTTTTTATCTTTTATCATCATAATATTTTTTTCTATTGGCCTTTCCCTCACTTATCAATCAAAGCTATGCTGCTATTATACAATTCAGACATAGAGCTTCCAGTCTTGTTAACTGAAACTATGATACACTATACAGGATGATGATGATGGTGACATGTATGAAGCGCCTCCCTGTGAGCGTCCAGCTGTGAAAGTGCCACAGAGACAAGTGGAGGAGAACGTTTACCTGGGTAACAGCACTGATTACTGCAGATAGTGTTCAAACAGTTTAAAGGCCTGTTTTGCATAAGATACTCCTGACAATATAAAACTAAACCTAAAATTGTGCTACTTTCTGCAGAGAGGACATCTAATCCTGCTGTCCCACAGAGGCAGGCTGCTCCTCCGCCCAGACCAGTCAAATTCTCGGTAACAACAGTGTCCTGGAAGTCTGTTTCTGTGTATCTCTGCATTTGTCACATTTAAAATGTGTTTCAGATCTGTTTTGATAAATGATCTCATGTCTGCCTTTCAGAAACCTCAACAACATGCTGATTTCTACTACGAATCCCCCAACACCAAGAAACGTGAGTCATTTATCTGTATTCATTACTTTGTGTGTAACCCGCCTCTCTTCATCTCTTTAACTCATTTCTTCCATGTGATACAACCACATTCAATCTCCCAGCACCTGAGGTGGACAGAAATGAGAAGCCCGGAAGAAAGAAGATGATGCCTCCTCCACCAGTCCGCTCTGCTCCTGCTCCGGTCTCTGTGCCCAACACAGAGGAAGGTACAGTAATCACTTCTACCACTACAAAATAACTCTTTCATAGAAGTAATTCACCAGCTTGAAAATGACTTTTGACTATAAGGAAGGTAGATGTCTTAATGAGGTGATATGGCAACCAGATATACTAAAACAAATATTTGTCATGTGCTATTAATATGACCTGCTGTCTTATTGATCTTTCCCAGGAAACAATCCTCATGGCACATTTAGTTAAATACTGTTGAAAACGTCTGAGGCACTCAAGAGGGTAGTGATTTAAAAGCCTTTGCAAGATGAAGGCAGCAGGGGGCTCTAGTCTCTTTTCCAAGTAATATGAGTAATATGAAAAGCCTCTAAAACCTCCAAGAACACTGGATCGTCCTTTTTAGTGACCATGGATGTGGAATCACTTTATACAAACACTGATCATAAGGAGAGGTTAGAGGCTTTGTCACATTACTTGGAAAAGAGACAGTCAGAACAGATGCCACCTGCTGCCTTCATCCTGCAACTGGCAGAATGGACTTTGAATAACAACTTCTTTTTGTTTCAGAATCAATTATATAATCAGAAAAGGGGGAACAGCGATGGGAGCTAGTAGTTATTATTTTAATCTCTTTATGGGAGACCAAAATGCTTATTTAGATAAGATTATATGTTGGGGAAGGTACATGGATGATATCCTTCTACTACGGTCTGGGTCAAAGACAGAAGTTCTTGAGTTTTATTCATATTTAAATAACACTAATAGCAAAAATATCTACAAGCAGAACAGAGTAGTTGGTGTAAGATGAGCAGAGATTGCAGCTGTGACTGAAACAAGGAAGAGACTGCCACCTAGTGTAGTGTCACTAGGTTGCACCTTCAGTGCTTCAGAGACTCAACTTCATTAGCAAACTGATGGTAAAATGATCTGCAAGAACAACAAAGCACTTATATCGTTGCACCAAAATTACAACATTTAAAAGACAAGGAACTTGTCAATGGAAGATTGTTCTCACACTCTCTGGCTTTTCCCAATTGTTCACAACAACTTACCAAAATGTGCAGCGTTGTTGTGTTTGATATTGTCCAGTTCTGTCTCATTTTGTGTTGTTTTGTCTATTATTATTGTCTTTACATTGCAATAAACTTATGATATTAGTTAGACATGAATTTGTTTTGTTATGAATAATGAATAATACAAAGATACCTCAGGATTACACTAACTAACTAATTTATTTCCTGAATTGATGACACTGGTTTGCTGTGTTTGCACTGTTAACTCTGCTGTTCACCACCAGAGGCCTGTATGACAGCACAACACAAATCACTGCTATTATTTTCTTTTTGTATTTCAGATGTGTATTTGGATCCAAATGAAGAGCAGGTAAATTAATTACTACAATCTTCATTTTTTATCCTCTTGTTTTTTTGATTCATTTTAAAATTAAACTGCCAGCTTGGGCCATTACTTGGAATGAGCCCACCAGGCACAGGCCTGTTCTGTCAACCAAATCCAAGCAAAATATTTGTCTATTTTTTTTCTATTTTCAAAACCAGTAGTAAAAAACATTTTTGGATGACTTTCTGTAATTTACTCTTCTTTTGTACAGAAGTCAAGTGGGCAGCCTCTCTTCACCTCCAGTGTTAAACTAAATATTGAAGTTCAGGTGCACCAACAGCAGCACCTGAGACCTGCATAATGTCGCTGAAAGAGAAACAAAAAGACTATAGACTACAGATAATCTTTTTCAGTCTGAGGGTCTTGCTCCGGTGTAGGATTTGCAGGGGCCATATATGATATGTCTGTGCTCACTGCCCAGGGGTCCATTGTTTCATATTACATCCATAGGGCCAATGTACTTTAGCCTGTGCAGATACAATTTAGATATAAAGCCTGGTAAGCAGCCAAGAATCTGCTCTTTGCTTGGGTGAGGATAGAAAGACCAGTTTAAATATGTCAGGGTTGAATCAGGAGAACGGTGTCACCTGAGAGTGCGCAGTAGATTTAAGTAGATCTAAGGGGCTTCGAACACCATTTAATATTAGTTCAGTCAGAGACACTGACATCAGGGAATTAACCATTTTTAGCAAATTGATATAAAGTTAGATTGTCAGGGAACTCTTGAGGGGGAAGCAAGGATTCTTTCCCTCTTACCCGACTCATACATGAACATTAACTCTTAGATAATATCAACAATACCAAAAGCTAATTACATAAAAAGAAAAGAAATGGCATTAGAGTATCGACAGAGATATATTAAGAAGTGTTGAATTATAATAGCCATACTGCACACGTGCAATGAAACAGCTCATGTCAGTCAACTAATACAAGCTACTAGTGTTCTGCCTGAACTGTATCTCTTCATTACTGGGCCTCCATAGGAATGCTCACCCAACCTTTGACACATTTCACTGTGTGTATTGATAAAATATTTTCCTGTCTTATCAATGTATGACAATATTTGTTTTTTTGTGTTTCAGGAAGATAATGACGACCTGTATTTAGAGCCCACAGCTGGTAGGTTGCGTCACTTCACAAGTACGAGCCCTGAGATTGAACTGTGATGATCAGACATCTGCATTTTTCACAACTACAATATGTGTGAAAGGCAGCCAGATTTCATTTCCAGAAGAAATGTTTAATTTCCTCTCTTCCTCAGCCTGCCCTCCTCCTGCCCCTCGTGCACCAACGAGAATGCCTCCCAAAACAGTGACTGTACCTTCTCCCAAACCCATGTAAGTTCACTTCAACCTACCTAACCAAAGCACGGTGATATGAACTAACCTGAAGTAACCTGTGATATAATGTGTTTTACTCAACGTCACATCAGACAATGAGGCTGCTGTGTTTTTGCAGCAAAATGCAAATGTGACAGATATAGTAGTGGCAGTTTACAGTGAATTCCTGGTAATAAACATGTAATGAAAATGAGTGTCTGTGTGCAGGATGAAACCTCCAGTTCCCAGAGCTAAGTCTGTGAGTGTGTCTTTTCATCTCAGTGCTCGGTCTTATCATTTCCTGTTGCTAAGATCTATTCTCATTTTAAGTAAGACTGTCAAGATAGTGAATTAGAAATGAAAGTTTTCATTCTTACTCCGTATTTCCATTTCCTATGTAGGAAATTAAGCTCAGAAACTTTTATTTACTCCCTTTCAGAATTCACTCTTGCCTTCCTTGAATGAGGTAAAAGCAGGTAAAGACCACATTGTCTTTATCCATAAAAACTGATCAAATATGAGTACAAACCATATCGAAAATAAATTATTTTGACCATAATTATGTTAAGTATATGTTGTCTCTATAGCTCCTTCGTTTGAAGCAAGACGTGCCACATTTCCAACCAAACTCCCTGTACCAACTCCCAGTGTTAAGCCCCCCCCAAACCTGAAGGAATCCAAACCCAGGTAAGAAGTGAAGAATACAGAGAGGGTAGAGAGGTTTGTTACAAAGTAAAACTGCAAAGATTTACCTTAATTTCCAGTTTGTTTTGCAGTTAACCCCATCTACAAGTTTATGCATATATTAGAATTAAATTCAGTGTTTAACTTTAGCCTCCTGTCTTTATTCCAGCCCTCCAAATCCTCCTATGGTAGCCACTAAGCCTGTGGGTAAGCTCACATTTTTCAGAAAGAGAGGTTTTAAATCCTGAGGGATGACTGTGATCATTTGGGGTCTGCTTTGATTTTTCATTTAATATAATCCAAACATTACATGGATCATACTTTACATTTCTTTTTTTAACCACCTGGATGTTGCCAAATGCAGATTTCCTAAACCCGTGTGAGACATATAACATGTTTTCTATCGGTTTTAAGCCTCCCTTGGTGGTATGAGGGCAACTAAACAATCTGGGAATGAGGTATGATATCAATCTGCATGAAAATTTTAACACAAGTTAAAGAGGACTTTACTGATGATTTATTGATATATTTCTGTCATATTACAGGACAAACAGTGGTTTGCTGGAGATTGCAATAGGAAGACAGCTGAGGATCTCTTACTGAAGGTCAACAAGGTAAACCAAACAGTATAATAATCAGATAATGATGGCTGAGTCATTTCAACCACAATTAGTTTTTATTTTCAACCAAGCAAACACAAGGGCTCGAGGCAAGGGTGCACAGACAATGGAAATTTGCTGAGAGTTTATGTGCATGCTTTTGCACTCAAATAAAAACCAAACCTGAGTCAGACACCTTTAGGACTTCCATTTCCACCACTTACTCTACATAATATGTAGCCCTACAGTCTTATATCCTCAATTCACCTTTATTTTTACTTCCCTGCTCTCTTTTGGGCCTCATTCTCCAACCAAAGCTTCTCAAACTTAATTCCTTTTTATTTTCTGTTATTTGTGTCAGTATGGCTCAGATCTTTCTGTTTGTTCCTCTCTTTTTTCTGATTGTAGGATGGTGCCTTTCTCATCCGACACAGCTCAGCCCAGAGCACCCGGCAGCCGTACACCCTCGCCGTGCTCTACCAGCAGAAGGTGTACAACATTCCCATCCGCTTCCTGGAGGAGACACGAGGTTACGCCCTGGGAAAAGAGGGCAAGAAGAATGAAGAGGTGAGGGCGAATAAGAGAAGTTTTTTACGAGAGGAGAGCATGCAAGACAGGAAGGAGAAGACAAAGAGATGAGGATTCTGGAAGAATTTCAAGTGTTTTTTATTTAATTACCTCTCTCCCTTTATCTCTCTCTGTCTCTTTCTCCCTTTATCTCTCTCTGTCTCTTTCTCCCTTTATCTCTCTCTTTCTCCTTTCTCCTTATCTCTCCTCTGTCCTTTTCTCCCTTATATTCTTCTCTCTGGGGGTCTCTTTCTCCCTTTATCTCTCTCTCTGTCTCTCCCTCAGATGTTCGGCACCCTAGACGAGATGATTTCCCATCACAAGAATAACCAGCTGTTTCTGATAGACAGCAAGAGCCAAGCCAAGCACACAGCGTATTTAACCCACCCTGTACGCCCTTAAAACTACACTACTAAGAGCTTCATATGGGTTATACGAGGATAATTGCACAGTTTGAAAGTTTCCCACTTGGAAAAGATTGTAGGTCTTCTGTGTGTCATCTAATTACAACTCTATGAAATCAGCTATACAGCTAAAGTACAGATTGAAATAGACAATGCAAACGTTGATGCACTGAAAACTTAGCAGAGATTATGTAAATGAAAGCAACGGTTGGTCCAAGAACACTTTAACCCCAAAACTCAAAGATAAGCAGAGATCGTAATTGATTTTCCTTTTTTGTGCCATGTCATCGTTTTAGCAATAATTGCACAAGGTTAACTGTTCTCTAGTCAAAAGGAAAACGTGTCACTGTATTGCTGTAACAGTCTTGATGTTTCTCAAAATTATGACTATGCTGTCAGACCACTGTATTTCACTAACTTTTAAACATACAAACGTATATATTTATGCTGTTTTACATCATCAGAACCTCTGAACATGCAGCTAAAATTTTGACAATTTTTCCCCTCCTGCTCATTTCCGCTGTTATGGTCGTATGTGATGAACCGTTGAGATAAATGTCTCCATGAATCAGTAATGTTTATTTTAGTACAGATTTGATATCTTTTCCCTAGTTTAGTTTGATGGTTTGTGTCTTTTCAGTGTGATATTGTAGATATTGTGCAATACAGACCCAAAGTCAAAATGCATCTGCTTTATATAGTTGTTATTTTATTCCTTTTAGCACAGTTTTCCTATATTTACTGTGGCTGACCAGTAACTATAAGTTAACCTGGATCACGGTCTTTATTCTGGGTTTCTGTGGTTTGGGTGGGTCATTTAGAAGATTTAGTACATTACAAAAGGCTGATGATGTCCTTGAGTTGTGATAGATCCTCATCCCTGTGGTGAGCTGAGGGTTTGTGGCTTTAACTGAGACACCAGCTATGTTTGGGTGAGTGTGTGTGTGTGTGCCACTTCCTTCCAGTGGCCACTGACCAGACACTGCTGGTTACACCTGCTTCCTGTCAGAGTGAAACCACCTTCTCTGTGGCCAAACCATAAATACTGGACTTGTCAAGCAAACTACATGGCAGAATCATAGGTGCATGAGTGTAAAAATCAACATAATACACATATCAGAGTTAAATCTAACTGAAACAGAATTTATTAACTTGAAATAACTGCCTTTAAAATGCGCTGTAAAGCCTGGATTTAATCCAACCTTGAAAATTACTTAGAGAGTAAGCATTGTGCTTCTTCAGCTTAGCATACCAGAAATATAGATTGTTTTATATCATTTAGATTTTTAGAACTGACTTATGTTTTACAGCAGTAACGCAGTTTCAAGCTATCTGATCATTTTGCACTGTTGATTTCAATACGTGCTGAAAATGCAAAGGCTCCTTCAGCTGTAGCGGCTGTATTTGCATATAGGGAGGTGGTGTAAATGAGTGCTAAATAACTTCCTGGAGCCAGTGTAATTTGGCAGGTGGGTGTAAGGCATCTTGTAGCTCTGCTGATACCAACAACAAAGTGTGATTATGCATACAGTACAGCAGCTCACAAACTCACACTTTAAAGTAACAATGTCATCTTTTTTATAAGTTCACTGAGACTCAATCACATTTTGAGTTATAGATTTTATTTCATGGTTTTTGTGCATTTTTTATCTTTATTAGGTATTGTGAGTAGAGAGACGGCAGGAAATGAGGGGAGAGTGAGATGGGGAATGGCATGTAACAAGGATCTCTGGCTGGATATTTTAATTACATTGCCAGTCTCTTAAAATGTTAAAGATTTAAATCTTAATACAATGAGGTTTATTCTTAACATGTTACGGGTTTTCTGTGTATTGACTGGAACAACTAGCTCTTTCCAGAAGTGATAAATGCCTATAGGCTACAGCACCTAATTCTGCCCTTCCATGCAAATATTAATCACATTTATTACTAAGGAAGTTAAAACTGTATAATCAGATCCTTTGAAACAGTAGCTTTTTGATTTCAAATGATGTCTGCGTTGAACACATCCTGTGTATAATACTGACTCAGTAGTGTATAGATATTTGATTTTAGGAAGGAAGTATTTTTCTGACCAACCCGCGGCAACTTATAGTCTAAGGCAGTGGTTCTCAACCTTTTTGGTGTCAAGGACCCCAAAATATATACCTACCAGGCTGTATTTAATAAGATGTAGCCTCCAGAGTCCCCATCTGATAAGATTTAATTATAACTGTCTATACTGTAGATTAGCAGATTACTAGTGAAGAGTCATTTATACACATTATGTCATTGGGCTAATGTCTAGTCAGTAAAATAATAATTAAATTAAATTTATGTCTATTTTTCTGGGAACCCCCTGGAAACCCCTCAAAGACCCCTGGTGGTACCCAGACCCCAGACTGAGAAAACTATTTTTTTATGTGCAAAAATAAGTGTCATATCCTCACATTTATCTTTGTTTAAGGCTTTCTTCATAATAACAAATTAAGTGCAACACAAGACAGAAACAACTTATATTATATTATATATAACGGTATATCTTTTGTGCACAACCTGCTGCTCACCAGGCACAATTAAAATGATGATGATGATGATGATGATAGCAGAAGGTCATATAGGCTATGAGATCTTGTATAAATAAAAAAGATGCAGTTCCTTATAAAAACACTTTTAAACGTCAGCAGTCCTGCCCGGTACAGAGCTCTGCGTCATTCATACAAAAACACTTTTTGGAAAGATGAACGTGTGTGTGTGTGTGTGTGTGTGTGATTTTGTAGAAATCATGCAAAGGTGGGGCGTTTGTCACGAGCCCTGATTTCGAAGTTGGTGGAAAGGAAGGGGGAAGGGGCTGCGGCGGAGGGGTACAAACTGCACATCCGACCGCTTGCATTGACAGCTTTTAGAATAAATAAATAAATCCACGCCACGGGCTGTTTACACGAAGTCATCACTTATCATTTTTTAGGACTGCCCCGTATCCTTACATGGCTCGCGGAGGAACTGGTTCGCGCACGGGGCTCAGTAGTAGTTGAGGTGGACTAGTTTTCTTAGCGGAGGTGCGGAGTTTTTGACTCAGGACTGGTGTAGGGGGGCTACTGAATGGGAGCAGTCACTGGATTCGTGTGATACCAACGCAAGCCACCCAGACTACCTACTACTGCCCATCATATTTGACTTTTGGGGACGTTTAGGGCACAAAAAGAACAAGATCACCCCTATTACTCCTGCTGTCCCCTTCCCCTTTCCTTCCTCACGGATTCTTCAGAAAGAGAAATCCTTCCGAAATGGCTCAGATACTGCCGATACGATTTCAGGAACATCTGCAGGTAAGCACACAGCAGCAAAAAAATAAATAAAAATGAATTTTAGCTAATTTCTTTTTGCGCAGCTCCTCGCCCTTGTAGGTCCGCACACACACGGCACATGTCGCATTTAAATGGAATCTGAAATAGGGCTGCAGGGTGGTGCTCAATATAGCTACAGGCCTAGTTTTCTCCTGCCGGGCAGATGATGACTTGTAAAAATTGACCAGTCAGATTGTGTACGGCTCCAATGCGGACCGGTGTGTGTGTCTCTCTCTGTGTGTGTGTGTGTGTGTGGATACGCCGCAGTTTTTCTCCCTTCAAGTGGAAAAAACGCCGCTGTCATTTTCAGTCCGCGCCGATGCAAACTGCGGTGTTTTGACACTTTTTTTTGATGCGGACAACTGAGCTCAGCTGTTGGTGGTTACATTGTAACTGAGACCTGGATGGCACTTGCACTCCAGCTTTGTGGCTACCATGTTGTTGTCATGTCCTGCAGCAACATATTCCTACTTTGTAACCCTCAGCAGTAACAACACTGGTCAGCGTGTAACTTCACCATAATATATTGATAATATATCGATGATGTTAGTGTGTTTTTGGAGTCGGTGTGTGTGGAGAAGGAGGAGGATTTATTTGGCACTCAGTTGCAACATTGAAATACATTCAGAAAACTGCATCCCTAAGCTGACCTGAAAAACATGTCTTAAAATTTTAATAACGAAAATATTGGTTTCATATTACAGCATCAGTATTACATTGATTTGATGTGTCTCCCTGCTTTACTTTATGGTATTTCAAAGCCTAAATGATCAACCTGAATGAGTAGCGAAGGGCCTGCAGTCTTTGGTTGGCAGTTTTCTTGATGGAAAAAACAACACAAAATGCCCTTTTACAATCTGTGACAAAAAAAGGACAACAAACAGTTATGAGGTCATCTGTGGGGGAACGGCTTCCACTATGGACCCCCTTTTCCTTTCTTCCTCCAGTTTGGACTTTTGTTAATCGTTGTCCCATAGCAGCCCCAGTGCTTGGTGTCTTGCAGCCAAAAGACAAACTTTGTGACGCACCCCTCCACCCCCCTGTCCTCTGTAGCCCGTCGTTATGGTAACAGCAGGCAGTGAAATGGCCTTTCACTAGAAAAAAAAAAAAAAGAAGCACAGAGCACCCCCCCCCCCCCCCCCC
>NW_023339718.1:14697048-14700238 GCF_004916995.1 Morone saxatilis
TTCCTCTGGCCAGTAGCCCCACTTTCGCCGGCCAATGATCCTTTATCCACCAAATAACCGTGCTGGCCAAGAGAGCTTGCAGTCTCCTCTCCTCACTGACAGGACTAGTACACTGTTGTTGCTCGCTGATGGAGGGCAGTGCAGTACCTGGCAATGTCTGGGTTATTGGTTCAAATAACTCTTCAACAGTGCATACCTTTCCCTTATACATCTCCTAGGAAAGTCTCTCCTTGAGACAGTGATAAGCAGCAGACTGCTTTACGTTCCACCTCTACCGTGAAATCCCAGCTCTGCCCCAGTCGTATCCCTCTGTGAATCTAGGTGGCTCCAGCAGAGTGAAAAATGCTTGGAATTTGCAATCCCAGGACTTTGGGCCTCAAGTTGTTTAGCTTTTTTTTTTTTTTCTTGGCCTGGTATTTACAGTTCTGTGTCTTTAGTCGGGGCTGGCCTTCAGGAGTGTAACATGGACCCAGCTTCATGATAAGGTACCAGCCTGTTGAATTAGCAGTTGAAGAGCAAATCAAATGCTCCATATATCTTGGTTATTCCGCTCAAAATAGCTCTTTAACACGCCTCTGGTGTTAAATGCGGATGTGGAGGATGAAACCCTGGATCTCAGAGCTATTGTTTTAGCTAAGAGAAATTCAATAGTATTCATTTTCTCAATCCACACCAGTAGCTATGGATCGCCTTCCTACCTTACACTGTCATTAACGCTAAGCTGTGTGGTAATTAGAGTCCCCCTCCATCATTACTCTTTGTCCTCCTTGCTTGTTTACTTTAGTATGATTTATGATCCAAGGTCCAGGCTGAGTATGAGCATGTCAGAGTGGACCATTAATTGACCAAATGGATCAGTGCCCTAGTTGGATGTGTGGAGCCGAATGTAGGCTACATCATTGTGGGCTCCAAACTGTGTTTTAAGTTTAAGTTTAAGCCACACAGGCTTATATTAGTGGCAAGATGAAGGAAGACAAGGACAAAGGATGGTGTATTGAATTATGAAAGTGCTAAAGTGAGAGTCATTTGCAGCTTATGTGGCTCTGCTGCTGGCTGTCAGTGCAGCGGCCTACGTATTGTAGCAGCTTGTGTAAGTGCAAAAATGTCCTGCAGCCCTGAAGCGCCTGAACATTGTCCTGTCGAGTTGAGTTAGGAGAATCCAACCTGCTGCGCTGCGCCCGTTTACAGCATCCTGCTGTGCTGTTGTATCTGTACCGATGAAATGATGCTTCCACGTCAAAACCAGCGGATGTGATAGAAAAGTGAGGTAAGCAGGCCCTATTTAAGTCCAGCAAATCACATCAGGATAGGAAGCAGGACGGCAGAGCAGAGTCTAACTCAGTGTAACAGAACACATCTGTGACTGCATCAGTGGCTGGTCACCAAAACTCAAACATGAATGCATTGAAAGAGCAGTCGTTCACACTTACAATACGCACATTGTGATATTGTATTATATTAAATTAGTCACAGACAGTTATTTTCATTAACGATGAATCTGCTGATTATTTTCTAGATAATCCTATTAATGGTTTTATCTATAAAAATGTCAGAAAATTGTGTCCAAATTTCCCAAAGTGAAATCTTATAAAATTATTTGTTTTATTCTACAACAGTTCAAAATCAAAAGATATTCAGTTAATTGTGATACATAACAAAGAAAAGCATCATATCCTTAGATCTAAAAAACAGGTTTAATAGTTTTGCTTGAAAAACGACTAATATGATTCTTGAATTTTTTTATTTTTATTATTGCTCTAAACTATTGTTCAGCTCTAAACTGACATATCAGACGTTTTGTCACCTTTTAAGTTACATGGTAAAAGTGTTGTGTCCAATATTCTCTCTCCTTTTAACTCTGTTTTTCTCTCCACCACCTCCTGATGAAAATATCAGGCTCTTTAGCATCTAAATGCTTCACTATTTTTACCAGCTAGTCACTAACTTTACTCTGCTAGGCAGGTTGCATATAAAGGATATTTAGAGCTTTTTTAGAAGGTTTGAGGGCTTTCTTAGAGGGTTCATTGAAAACGGCTGCCAGCTGCTGCTGAAAACAATACAGATGAGAGCGTTGGGAGTGAACCCGAACATTAAAGTTGTGACCCGGAAACCCAAAACAATGAGCTGAAAGACACAATAAAACTCTGTAGAGCTGAGGGGAACTGCAGAGTTGGGTGATAACTATCTGTGGGTTTATCACTACGACCGACCCCTATACACACCGGTAATATAAAATATTTAGTAGAGCAGCTTTAAGGTTTTCATGTATACCTCCTAACCTATAGGCTACCTAACCTATACCTACCTCTCTAAGAAAGTGGAAGTGTCAACACTTCCATGATTTTTTTGCTGCATTCCTCAGCTTTAATTGTGTTTGTGTAATCTCCTCATGAACCTGAAACCCTCAGCTGCTGATGCAACGTGTCAGTGGCTCAGCAATGCATCCACCCAGCCTATGACTCACCAAATACCGTCAACGCTGTATCATCAGTGTACTTCCATTGTCTTTGTTGTATAAATGCTGTTTACGTGGTTGTTCCTATCAGCTGTTTAGGGAAGAGAACTTAAAGGAGTCTGTGTGTGTGAGGATATATTACTGAGATAGCTTGTGGGTCACTGGAGACAGTAGGTTGTTGTTAAAGTGTGATTTTAGTCGGGAATGTTCTACTAAGAAGGAGCACGGGGGGGGTTTCTTCCGGTGAGTCAGTTGCCCCACCCTGAACCATAGCTTGCCAAAGGCCTGTGTTACTGGAACTGCATTGCACAGACCTTACTGCTCATCCCTCTTTCTTCATTCCTAATAAAAGGTACACATATCACTGTGGCTTCTCTTCTTCACACTGGTTCTCTCCAACACCCACCCTCCCTTCCTTTTAGCAGGATGCTGGACTGTGTCTGTGTCCTTATCCCCCACCACTATCTTTATTGAGGTTTCTTTCCCCTCTCCTCCCACAGATAGTTTTGGCAGTCTTGAGGAGATGGAGCATATGGCTCCAATCCTCCCTCAGGTCTTCTCTGTGGCTCCTCTCAAGACGCCTTTATCTCGCATGTCTCCATAAGCCCACAAAAACCAACACAACATTGAGTTGACAAGGATATTTTGGGATATTTATATGTATCTTGATTCTAGCTAATGTATCCAAAATCATATATATACATATTCATATTTCATTCATATATATATATATAT
>NW_023339718.1:14700338-14723870 GCF_004916995.1 Morone saxatilis
TATATATATATAAATATATTTAAAACAACTAAAATGGTGCAGCTAGTATTTTATTCATTCATCGTTTAGTCTATCAAAAGTTAAAAAGATTTAAAAAATGCCCATCACAGTTTCCCAGAGTCAAAGGCAAAGTCTTACAATTGTTCGTTTTTGTCATTCAATTCAAAATATATAAAACATTTCAGAAGCTGTAAGCAGAGAGTTTGGTGATTTTGTTTTTGTAAAATGCCGATTCATCCATTATCAAAACCATTACTAGTGTGTAGTCAATGGACTAATCATTCTAGCTTTGAACCGATCTTTGAAGAAATGAATTCTGTTCCACTGTTACCCAGTTCATGAGAACAAACTCAACGTACAAAACAGAAACAACTAATTTTGTCATTTTTTATTTTCAGCTTCCTTGGACAAAGATCATACCGTTGCAGTAAAGAGTTGAGAAATGATGACGCTGCATTAATTGCTGCTGAGCATGGGGTTGATGAGAGCAGATTTTGTGGGTCATAAAACCAAAACAATGAGCTAAAAGAACTGAAAAAGCTCCAAGAGGAACTGCAGACTTTCATCATTCTCAGTGGATTTGTGACTAAAAGCAACTCATTGAACATTAAACATAGTGACTAGATCCACCAGTAATATTAAAAATATTGACTGTTAAATGATCTTCCAGCCCTACTTAGTGTGATAGGAAATCTAGAAATGGCTATTTCTTGAATCTAATTAATGAAAGAACTTGCTAAAAAACAGCTTCTCATTGGAAGACCTCTGTCCACCCCCGACTGATGAGAGCTACATCCTTCCTGTTTTGTAGATGACATGATTTAAATGGCTCAGCGGTCATGATTTGTTGTCGTGCTCTACCAGCCAACTGCGAGATAGTGCAGTCCTTGTGATGAGCGTAAGGATTCCTTTCCGCTTGCCTCAGACTGCATAATGCAGTCAGTTCAGTCATCAGAGGGAGAGTGCGTGTTTTGGTCTGTCCTCTCAGTTCACAGTTAGTTTGACAATGTGCACAATAATTCCTCTGTTCAGCAGCCGTTAACCTCGGCGGAGTGCTTCATGGTTCTTAGTTCTGCTAAGTTTTGACACAGCAGAAATTGACATCAGCTCAGTCTTTGTGTGTTTTTGCGTCTTGGGACTTCTCATTTGAAAAGTAAATATGCTGAATAATGAATTGGATTCGCTGATGGTGGCTTATTCTTGGTTTCAGTGGATCTCTATCGGGGATTTTCTTAAATGTTGTCTCAGACTGGTTTGGGCTAAATAATCTAGTTATAATTAAACTTCTTTACAGCCGGCTGCCTACATAGACAATTAAATGCAGTGTCACGGTTTAATTGCAGGCTTTGCTGTAAAGTAACGCTGTATTTTTTAAAAGTTTAATTGAGATGCGTTGATGGTTTCAATAATGGTAATACAAGTAAAAAAAATCTGTCATGAAACATCTCAATGCTTCAGTAAATCCAGGAGACTATTAGCAGCTATAACAGGAGTGTAAAATAAAGCTCTGTGGAGTTAACATCCTGTTGTCTGCTTTGTGCCCACGCTTGTTCCCTGGCTCCATGTACCACCAGACCTCCTGTCTGGAAAACAACCTTTAAGAATATCCCTGGAAAATTGGAGCAGACCTGCTACTATTTTAATCGAAACACAGTGTTGGTCCGCTACTTGCTGCTTTTTTTGCTTTTTTCCCCCTGCATGGCAAATGTCAGCTGCTGCGATATATATTTTCCCACTGCATGTTTTTGTTGTTGTAATGTAGGCGTCACTCCTTCAGAGGCCTTAAAACTGTGTTAAGTTGGAATATTCCATGAGTTTCTCTTTTAGTGCAAATGTTGGAAACTGTTGGCACACTATAATGAAGTCTTCTGTTTTATTTTCATTTAACATGTGTTGGTTTGACATTAAATGACACCAGCTCATAGCTCATCCTTTCCAATTATTATTAGGACACACTCTCCCTATTTAGAATTTATAAACAATTAACAATGAATACATTGTTTGTAGCATGCTATAACTTACTACAATACAATCAAGGTTTTATTAATTTATTTTTCAACAACAACTATAACTATAACACCTATGAATCATCCGTAACTAACAATGAACAGATAATTAATGATTGACACAATAATGCAACACAGATGTAATCATATTTGATGTGAATATAATGTAATTATTAATAATATGTATTTATTATATTTATTAATTTGTAAATATGTCTTAATTCTGACAACTGAGTAGACCACAACATGTGGCCAAAATCTCTGGAAAAAATCTAATAAGTGGACCTTGAATTAAGAATTATCATTATTATAAATTAAACTATTATTTCCAAGAGCTTGTAAATGAACAAATTTATAAACTGTTTTAAGTGCAACTCCGAATTATTTAATAACGTTAAATGTTTTCTAACACACTGTGAAAGTTTATTCATGTGTGTAATCTTATCATTGATATTTGTCCCCTTAATACAAAGCTACAGCCAGCAGATGGTTAGCTTAGCATAAAGATTGGAAACAGGAAGAAACAGCTGTCCTGGCTCTGTCAGCAAAATCCACCTTTCAGCACCTCTAAAGCTCACTAATTAGCACTTTATATCTCGTTTCCTTAAAAAAAAGACGAAAAAATGATAATTCGCCATTTAATGGGGAAGTTTTGTGCCAGACTTGGAGTTGCCAGGCAACCAGACAAGACTCCAGGAAGTTACGGCACAGACCAGTAAATTGTCATTTTTATATTTTGTTTGTGTTTTTAGTGATCAAACAAACGAGATACAACGTGTCAATTAGTGGGTGCTGTTTGTTGAATTTTGTTACTATTGGTCAGAGCTAGGCTAGCTGTTTCCTCCTGCTTCCAGTCTTTTTGCTAAGCTAAGCTAACTGGCTGCTGACTGTAGCTTCATATTTACCATACAGACATGAGATTATTAGTATATCCCAAAATGTAGATTGCTTTAAATATAGTTACAGCGATGTTATTAATAATTCATAAACTGTTTATACACTAGTATCAACAATTTATTCAGCCTTATACTGCATTTAATTGCGAAATATGGTTAAAGTAAAGATTTGGGTAAAGATTCTCATGTTACTGTTTTTTGTTTTAATATTTCCAGTTGCAGAACATGGGTGTGAACCCAGCCAACATTGGGTTCAGCTATCTGACCATGGAGTCGGACAAGTTCATCTGTATCAGAGAGAAGGTGGGTGAGCAGAACCAGGTGGTGATCGTGGACATGTCCGATCCCACCAACCCAATCAGGAGGCCGATCTCTGCCGACAGTGCCATCATGAACCCTGCCAGCAAGGTCATCGCCCTGAAAGGTAAGAGCATGACACATTCGGCAACACATTCAGGCAGCCACACCACTGTTTATTGGACGAGAAATACTGTGTTGTTGTAAGAAACAAAAAACACTTTGCTGGTATTGTTAGTGGCTTCATACAAAGCGTTGTTTGTATTGTTGTTTAAATTCCCAGAGTGAAGTCTGCATGGCATTCACACTGTTTATTGGTCTCTAGTTTTAACAGATTTAGCCATCTACTAGTATTACTGTGGGAATGCCACCGGTCATGCAATGACTAATGCTCTGTCAATGCTGTAAATATGTGGAGTGCACTCAGTTCTATTGCCCGAATGTACTAAATTGGTCGTGCAAATTGATTTTATGCCACTGAATCTAGCCCTCAGAGCACAAACACAAGTGCTGATCAGGATGATTTGCCTATAATGCTTCTCTCTCTCCGTCCTCCCCCCTCCCTCTGAGGATTATATGACCCTATTTGCCCTTTCCCACTGGTCTATCTTTGTCTTCTCATTCTTACCTGATTGACACTTTGCTTTTTCTCCCTTGCTTTCTGTCATTTCTCAGACGGTGAGTTGCTTTCTGTCTGTCTACCCGTCTGGCACTCTGTTGTGATGATACAGTAGCCATGTCTCTCTCATAAAGGCGTCCCACATACCCCTCTCAAGTACGCAGAGCTATTTTGACCCCTGATCAATCAAAGGACAGACAACTGTTTAGAAATTACTTCTACTGCCAATATATTGCCTCAGTATCACACCCCTACTCTGACCAAACCTGCTGGCACATATCCTACTTTTATGAGAACTATACATGTGTTAGCATGATCTGTTTTATGCTGGTAGAGGGTATGTGTGGTATGCATCATCAGATATTGCACACTGAAAAGAGTTGGGGCGCAGTGTGTCTTTGCACGCCTGTGTGAGCGTGTGCCATATCAACATTCAAATCTCTCTTTGCTGCATATAAGGGATGCCATTAATGTATCATTATATCTATAACAGCTCCAGTATACACCTGAATCATGCATTACCTCACCTGTTTGTTTCTCTGTAACTTTATTGGTAAATGTTGTTATTGGTCATATATAGCACTTACGTACAATAAATCAAAAATCTAGTACTCTAGCCAAACCTGTGGTATCTCGAGGTTTATTCTGTAATTTATCTTAAAGCTGCCGTCTGCTTGTGAAGCCAGAGGTCAGCTGCACCCAGGAAGTATCAGCCACGTTACTGTGTACAGAGCGGTGCTTCTTTGGCCTATAAAACACCCTTAACCAGAGAAAAAACAGACTTCCTCTGTCCTCTAGTGGTATCAATGCATTTTTCCCCATTTATGGAGGTGAATGTGAAATTCAACACCATCACCTCTTTACAGTAACTATCTGTCTGTTACTTTAAATAATGCTATAAAAAGTAGTCCTTTCAAAGTACGTCCATTCAGACCTGACCTAAAAGTTACACGGTGCCACAAAGAAAATAGCTTTTGGGACGCACAATACCAAACCTATATGTGTGTCATAAATATCACAAGATATAGGCCCTGAACAGTGAAAATCCACAGATACCAGACTGCATTTCAGGAAATCAGTAACAGAGTAAATTTTGCTTAATTCTTTAAGTTATTTCCTCACTGTGAGCAGTTGTGAGCTATCCTCTTAAATTAAGATTTATGGGTGGCCAGTGAGACTGTAGTGTTGGGAGTTTTTGTTTGTGTTTACAGTCAGTCTGCCAAAATTGCTTTCAATACATGAATCTAAAGATGGTTGAAAGCAGTTTAACTTTATGAGAAAAAAATAGCAATATAAATAGTTATATAAAAAAAAAAAATATTTCATCAGAAAATGTGATACAGACTTTCAGTAGTCATTTTATAGAAGGCCATACAGGTAGTACATTCAGTGGTATTTTGTGACCAGATATCATTCATTTATTATCATCGAGCTATATGTGTGATAATGTGATTTTGGTGAGAGGTTACATTACCCAGCTCTACTTTAAACCTACTCATAGCTCTGATACATGTCTCACTTGCCTCCCCTCGGGTTCTTTACCTCCCCTCAGCTGCCAAGACGCTGCAGATCTTCAACATTGAGATGAAGAGTAAGGTGAAGGCTCACACTATGACAGAGGAGGTCATGTTCTGGAAGTGGATATCTGTAAACACTGTTGCCCTGGTGACGGATTCGGCCGTCTATCACTGGAGCATGGAGGGGGATTCCCAACCTACCAAAGTATTCGATCGGCACGCCAGTCTGGCGGGATGTCAGATCATCAACTACAGAACTGACGAACAACAGAAGTGGCTGCTGCTGATAGGGATTTCTGCGCAGGTATGAAAAGACACCTGAACATGTTTACTCATGCCTCTCACAGCGGTGTACATGACAGAGAAATATCTTGCAGAGGAATTAATATGATTTATCACTCTCTGATCCCTTATCTACATCCTCATAAGACAAAAAGTACACACTAAGATAAATTTATCTCTCCAATTTTCAAACTTTAATCTAACTTGCTCTGTGAACACATCATGATCGTAAAGTTGATCAACATCTCAGTGCAGCAGTGCAAGGTAGCATCAAATCGCTGTTTTATGCTGGCTGAGTTGTGTGAGTTAGTGTGAGTCAGTCTATAAATAAACATAGCAGATGATGTAGAGCAGGAAGGGACAGAATGGATGTTTAATGATTGAAAGAAGAGGAAGAAGAGGAGATTCCGACATTGTTTTGGAGTTTCACTGACTGTAACAGACTCATAAACCACCCTAGTGTGGAATGCACGTCATTTTACATATACAGCACTTATATGTATATATATATATATATATATACATATATACATACACACACACAGTATTTTGCTGCCTTAGTGTAAAAAAAAAAAAAGTAAGAAAATACAGCTTTGCTTACTGGAAGGCTGTGTACAGCAGCAACGTCAACCAATCAAGTTTCCAGCAAATTTCAGTTATAACCAACCTCCTAGAATTTTATCCTGATAATAGTTCAACATTTTGAGAAATAAGCTTATTACGCTGAGAGTTACGTGATAATATTGATACCACTCTCATGTCTGTATTGTAAATATGAAGCTGGAACCAAAAGGCGGTTAGCCTAGCTTAGCATGAAGAACTCAAATAGAGGAAAACAGCTAGCTGGCTCTTTCCAAGGGTAACAAAATACACATACCACCAACTCCAAAGTTCACTAATTATAGTGTTATATCACATTTCTTTATTTACTGAGTTTTCCAGTAACCAGTAGAGACTCCAGGCTGCAGTATCTTCTTGTCTAACTCTTAGAGAGAGTGCATAAAAGTAATTCCCTAAATGTAGAACTATGACTTTAACCACAACTAACCAAATACATAAACCTAACCAACATACCTACTACCTACTAATATAACATATAACATATATTGTACCCATACTGTTTATGACATATTACTGTAATGTTCAGTGTCTCTTCATTTCTTAAACTTGAACCTAAAACCATCGTTGATCTCGAATCATTTGATTAATGCGGTGGTGTGACTGACTTAAATGCATCAATCATTTCTTACACTCTTGTTTTGTCTCTTTGTCCTGCAGCAAAATCGTGTGGTTGGGGCAATGCAGCTCTATTCAGTAGACAGGAAAGTGTCCCAGCCCATCGAGGGGCACGCTGCTGCCTTTGGGGAGTTCAAAGTGGAGGGAAATGCCAAACCCTCCACGCTTTTCTGCTTTGCTGTGCGCTCACAGGCTGGGGGAAAGGTGAGGGCCCGTGTACACAAGAATTTCACTCACGATGCTATCAGTGTATTTAGTCTCTGAACAAAGAGCTCTGAATTGCATTGTGTTTTAGGTTGTATCTATTATTTGTATCACTAGAGCACCAGCATCTCAGACCATAACAACTGGTTGCTTCGGCCGTACAGACCATTGACAAAGCCAGCAATTTTACCGAGCAAATGATTGTAAAACACACTTCAAACGAGACAAAAACAAAATAAAACTCCCTTTCCACTGTCTTTCTAACAAAAACACTGATTTGTTCAAAATAAACAGAGTTAGATGTGAAAGTATTTGTGAAAAGGGCTACAATGGTGTCAATTTAGGTTGCTTGGCACCTGTTAAAGTACGAGACAGAACTAGACCTTTTCTTTAACTAGAAGCACCTTGCATATGATTGCAACATTACAACTGTATTCAAAGTGGAGAGAAACAAAAGTCACCGAAACTGTCTTTGTTAGTCTTTCCAACACTTATCAGGGGAAATAAATCCTTAATTCACCAACGTAGATAAGAAAAACAACAGTTTCAGTTTCTGCCACATTGGCAAAGGAGTGTCCACTCAGGGTGCCATTACTCCACTATATCTTTACATAGCATATAATTGTTTGCTGCTATATTAGTGTTTAGAATCATATATGTATATAACCTTTAAGATCATAGGAGAAACAACTGTGATGCTTTTTGCTCACCATAATAGCTCCTAAATGTTGGCATCAAGAAAGTGCATCGTCTCTGTCGACTTCATCTTCATATTTATTTTACTGTGGTTGTCTGCGGTCAGTTCTTTATGTGGGCTTTCTTCTTCCAGTTGCACATCATTGAAGTTGGTCAGCCAGCTGCAGGAAACCAGCCATTTGCTAAGAAAGCAGTGGATGTGTTTTTCCCTCCAGAGGCCCAGACAGACTTTCCAGTAGCTATGCAGGTAAGGAAAGACCCCTGCTACTTATTAGTTTTGTGTAAACTAAAGGTGACCGCTGAATTCTTCAAATTCTCTTTCTGTTATCATTTTCCTCAGATTGGTAGTAAGCACGGTGTCATATATTTGATCACAAAGTACGGTTACATTCACCTGTATGACCTGGAGTCTGGAGTGTGTATCTACATGAACCGAATCAGTGCAGAGACCATCTTTGTGACCGCCCCACATGAAGCCACCTCGGGAATTATTGGGGTCAACAAGAAGGGACAGGTGAGAAACCAGAACCAAACCGGAAATACGTAATTATTGTCAAATTGTTTCCTGTCTTGGCTGCTTTACCTCACTCATCTACTTTACATGTGTATCTATCACAGGTCTTGTCAGTGTGCGTTGAAGAGGAAAACATTGTCAATTATGCCACCAACGTCCTACAGAACCCTGATCTAGCCTTGAGGATGGCTGTGAGGTCAAACCTCGCTGGGGCTGAGGAGATTTTTGCCAGGAAATTTAACACTCTGTTTTCTCAGGGAAGTTATTCGGAGGCTGCAAAGGTTGCTGCATCAGCACCCAAGGTAAGTCTGTATTTCCTGCTACCTTGTAGTTTCCTAATACGCACCAGGTGCACTGGCAAAAAATCTAAAACAATTCTAGGTAAAAAAAAAGTTTTGCTTTTCTCTGTGATTCAGTGGTGTAAAAAATATAAAAATCCAAAGGATGTGGTATTTTTGATAGGCACTGCAAATCACTGTTTTGATACACTGCAATAAATCCTATTCCTGTCCTAGTTTAGAAGATTTAATGGAATTACTTGTTGTGTCTTGTTTTTTCCGTTATACCCATAATTCCTCCATTCTTCCTCGTCTTTCCTCACCTCAGGGTATCCTGCGGACAGCAGAGACCATCCGGAAGTTTCAGAGTGTCCCGGCCCAGCCAGGTCAGGCCTCTCCACTGTTGCAGTACTTTGGTATTCTGTTGGACCAGGGCCAGCTAAACAAGTTTGAATCTCTGGAGCTGTGCAGGCCCGTCTTGCAGCAGGGTCGCAAGCAGCTACTGGAGAAATGGCTGAAGGAGGACAAGGTAGGACTGGAGGATTAGACAACAAGGCAGCTTTCATATGCTTGGGCTGATCCGCAGATATACAGTAGACTCTCAGAAATAGATTTTGAAAGTGATAATGGTGAGAGTGATGTGGGTTGTAACGAACACTTACCTTTCGCTAAAGTTCTTAACCTATAAATGGTGCTTGTTTACCCTGCGCTGTCAGCTATACAGTGATCATTAACTCACTGCTGTGATTGTATGTGTTGTAGTTGGAGTGCTCGGAGGAGCTGGGAGACCTGGTGAAGGCCTCTGACCCCACCCTCGCTCTTAGTGTGTACCTCAGAGCTAACGTCCCCAACAAGGTCATACAGTGCTTCGCTGAGACCGGCCAGTTCCAGAAGATAGTGTTGTATGCTAAAAAGGTAATCACTTAAAAACACTGGAAAAAATACACACATATTTATTCTGCACATACTGGTATATGAAAACACCACTCATTACTAATGGGTCAGTGCAAGTGATTCACAGTTTCTGCACACTTTTTTAAAATTTGTGTAACATTTAGATGGAAACATGTAGTGATACAATATAAATTGTAACTTTGAGAACAGAATATAATACTATATGTGTGTAAATGTCATTGAGAACTACATTTTAAACCAACTGTACTTTTGTAGGTGGGCTACACCCCAGACTGGGTGTTTTTGCTGAGAAATGTGATGCGTGTCAATCCAGACCAGGGGCTGCAGTTTGCTCAGATGCTGGTCCAGGATGAGGAGCCACTGGCCAACATCAACCAGGTAACGCACACACCAACACAACCACCTGACTCACCAGAGACATACAGTGTTACTCCTAAGCATTCCCTCCTTTTAAAATCTGCGTATTTAACCTCACACATGCACGCAAACACACAAAGTGCCCAGTGTGGGATCTTTGTTATTCCAGATGTGCCAGCAATGCCAGGAATTCACTAAGTCAGTGACCCCCCCCAACCCCCACCCCCTTTTAAAGCCACATCATCACTCTGCTCAGTCCAAATCCCAACCAGAAAACTTGATGCATCTCTCAGTTAATGCGCCCACCCATTTTTATTTGTGGTGTAAACAGAGCAGAAACATCTGGCCTGTGATTCCTAATCGTGTGTGACTGTAATCTTACCTTGCATGCTAACTCAAACCATCTCTCACAGATGGTATGAATTCTATTTTTTTCCATACTTATTCCATATTTTCATGTTTTTTGTTTTTATTTCTCTTGCCCTTTGGTAGATCGTAGATGTGTTCATGGAGGGCAACCTGATCCAGCAGTGCACCTCCTTCCTGTTGGATGCTCTGAAGAACAACCGCCCAGCTGAAGGACACTTACAGACACGTCTGCTTGAGATGAACCTCATACACGCCCCCCAGGTGAACGTTTAGATTAAAATGACTGTCCTGATTACAGAAAGCAACTTTTCCCTTGATGATATCAAACATGACTTGTGTGTTCATGTGTGTGTGGACTTTTTCTTTTTTTAGGTAGCAGATGCGATCCTGGGGAACCAGATGTTCACCCACTATGACCGTGCCCACGTTGCACAGCTGTGTGAGAAGGCAGGTCTGCTGCAGAGAGCTCTTGAACACTACACCGACCTGTATGATATCAAACGAGCCGTAGTGCACACACATCTGCTCAACCCTGAGGTATGCCTGTGGATGTTTGGTCACACCTGTGAATGTCGCTTTCCTCCTCGCGTGTTTCTCTTGTCTTTTTACTTTGCTTAATTTTCATTCCTTCCTTTTTCTCATTCTCCTTTTAGTGGCTGGTGAACTTCTTTGGCTCTTTATCAGTAGAGGACTCTTTGGAGTGTTTGAGGGCCATGTTGTCAGCCAACATCAGGCAGAACCTGCAGCTGTGTGTCCAGGTAGCGTCTAAGTATCATGAGCAGCTGGGGACTCAGTCATTAGTGGAGCTCTTCGAATCCTTCAAGAGTTATGAGGGTAGGTGTCACTCATGAGTGGGGGTTTGAGTGCAGACTTTGGTCATGTTAAGTGTGCAATTTTGCCATTTTTGTGCAGACTTTAAGTCATCATAGATTGAGCTGACCTTTCTGCTGTTTCTCTATTCAAGGCTTGTTTTACTTCCTTGGATCGATTGTGAATTTCAGCCAGGAGCCTGATGTTCATTTTAAGTACATCCAGGCTGCCTGTAAAACTGGCCAGATCAAAGAAGTGGAGAGAATCTGCAGAGAGAGCAACTGTTATGACCCGGAGAGGGTTAAAAACTTCCTCAAGGTAAAAAGATCTAAATGTTTATGATTGATTTCATCTTTCAGTCGGAACTGGGAGATATTTTATCAATTTCATTCAATTTGATCTCATGTGTTTTTCCTTTTGTAGGAGGCCAAGCTAACAGACCAACTTCCTCTTATCATTGTGTGTGATCGCTTTGACTTCGTCCATGACCTGGTGCTCTACCTCTACCGCAACAATCTGCAGAAATACATTGAAATCTACGTACAGAAAGTAAGATCAAGACCACAGCTGAGACTTTATATGTAATTGGTTACTGCTTAATCCAAACCTTATTTGGGCTCCATGTTGACATCTTCATTTAGAATTTGTTGCATTTGTTTTCAGGTGAATCCCAGTCGTTTACCAGTGGTGATAGGTGGTCTGTTGGATGTAGACTGTGCTGAGGATGTCATTAAGAACCTGATAATGGTGGTCAGAGGGCAGTTTTCCACTGATGAGTTGGTGGAGGAAGTAGAGAAGAGGAACAGGTAAGACTAAATGATTCCACTATTTGTTATTATCTTGCATAGTTGCTTCTGTTTGTCTCATTGGATGCAAACTGTGTGTCAAAGTGACTCGGTACCTCTTGCAAAAGTAGAATTTGTGTCTCTGTGGGTGCTAGAGGTATAACGATACATCGATCTGGATCAATATGTCAATATATTTTCAACTAGACAATATCGAGACAACAACATCGATAAATGTAACTGATTGTGTTAATGGGGATATAAAATATTATCTCCTATTGATTCCCCTGAATAGAATCAATTCAGAATTGTATCGTGGCAGACTTTGTGATATTAGCAAATACCATATTGTTGTCCAAAGAATTAATATAATATTGTATCATGATGAAACTGGTGATTTACGCCCCTAGTAGATACCTAATAGCTGTTTAATTAATCCTCTTTAAAAATATAAGTAGTTGTAGTGGTTACATAGGCTACATTTACACTGAAAGACGTGTTTGTGTGCTTGAACCACTTCATACCGTACATTTTGGACCGGTTAAAGGAATGACCGGGGATTTTCAAGTTACAAAAGTAAAAAAATAAATACTGACTTGAAAAATAATCTTGTGAGGATCAACAGAAATAAACTTGAGCACATATAAGGACCTTGCTTGCAGAGATTTAAATATTTATAATGCCATCTGATACCTGATGCCATAAATCACCAAAATGTGCACACACAAACAAAAGGGACTAAATATGAAAAATGTGCTTGGCTGTTTCTGCATTAATGATGATGGAATAAATATTTTTATTTAATGCTTCCAATGTTGATTATCTCTGAACTTTTCAGAAGAATTGTTTTCCTACTGTTTTGTTTGTGTGAATCCATCAGTATTGCTAGACGGATAAAGTGTTCCTCATTTATTGAAGCTATTTCCATCCAGTGCAAATCCTCTTTCTGTATCAAAAAATGTGAATGTGAGAAAGTGTAAACATGAATACTTTGAATGAATAACACTGCTGAATGCACAACACTGCCATCTAGTTTTGTGACTGCATTTATTACACTACATGAAAACTACAGGCATGCACAAGCAAGTTAAAAGCTTCTTTTAAATGCTGATATTTCTTCTGGTTATGTGTTTTATTTTATGTGTTTTATCTTCACAGGTTGAAACTTCTGTTGCCATGGCTGGAGTCCCGTATCCATGAAGGATGCGAGGAGCCAGCTACCCACAATGCACTGGCCAAGATCTACATTGACAGTAACAACACACCTGAGCGCTTCCTGAAGGAGAACCCGTTCTACGACAGCGCCGTGGTCGGGAAATACTGCGAGAAGAGAGACCCCCACCTGGCCTGTGTGGCGTATGAGAGAGGACAGTGCGACCTGGAGCTAATCAAAGTGTGTAGATCACATGATACTGAATTTAGATGATCATTGACATAATCCTACAATAGATAAATCTTTAATCACTTTATATCTTTCCTTCTCAGGTGTGCAACGAGAACTCGTTATTCAAGAGTGAGGCACGATATCTGGTACGACGGAAAGATCCAGAGCTTTGGGCGAACGTGTTAGAAGAAAACAACCCCTTCAGAAGACAACTCATCGACCAGGTTGGGTGTCCTCCAGCTCTGCTCCTGAAGTGACTGTGAATGAGGGATTTCTCCATGTTTATTTTTGTTCTCTCATGTTTTTTCTCATCTCAGGTGGTGCAGACAGCCCTGTCGGAGACTCAGGACCCAGAGGAGGTGTCAGTCACGGTCAAGGCCTTCATGACTGCAGACCTGCCCAACGAGCTGATTGAGCTGCTGGAGAAGATTGTACTTGATAACTCTGTCTTCAGTGAGCACAGGTACCGCAGGCATACAGCCTGTTAGGCATCACGGTCATTTACCAACAGTTATTTTGTCATTTAAATAATTTCCCTGTACTGGATATTTTTCCAGAAACCTCCAGAACCTGCTGATTTTGACGGCCATCAAGGCAGATCGCACTCGTGTGATGGAGTACATTAACAGGCTAGACAACTATGATGCTCCAGACATCGCTAATATTGCCATCAGTAACGAGCTCTTCGAAGAAGCTTTTGCCATTTTTAAGAAGTTTGACGTGAACACCTCTGCCATACAGGTAAAATAATTATATTACTGCTTGAGTGAGTGTATACAAGTGTATTATTAATATGTGTATCAGTTATGTTTATGGATTTCCCAGTCTAGCAACAAATTGCGTTTTAAATGTTCATTGTCTTTCTCTTATTCTCGTCCTTACTACAATCATTTTTAGCAGAGGAATCTTTTAATCCCAATATTCAGGCCATTATTGATCTTGGTATCCAAAACAGACAAATTAATTTGCTAATACTAGTACTACGAGTAATTACAATCTGTGTCGGTAATTGATGTTGCAGGTTGTATCAGTGTATCTTAATTGCTGCTTAGGGAATGATTACTCCTGTTTATTCCTGGAAATAAACAGCTTTTGTTCCAGGTGTTTTCTGTGTGGTCACTGGAAGAACCTGTATGTCAGACCATATAATGCACCTCTCTCCTCATTCATAGGTTTTAATAGAGCACATAGGGAACTTGGATCGTGCCTATGAGTTTGCTGAGCGCTGTAATGAGCCTGCAGTGTGGAGTCAGTTAGCCAGAGCTCAGCTGCAGAGAGACCTGGTCAAGGAAGCCATTGACTCATATATTAAAGCTGTTGACCCTTCAGCGTACATGGAGGTGGTCAACGCAGCCAGCAAGAACAGTAAGCTTTTGCTTTGCAGAACGACACAGCTTCACATCAGCAGCTCGCATTAATTTACTTTGTTGTGATTGATCTGAGTTGATCTTTAAGGTGTTGTTTGCATTTTTTGCAGATAACTGGGAAGACTTGGTTAAGTTCCTCCAGATGGCGCGAAAGAAAGCCAGAGAGTCTTACGTGGAGACGGAGCTGATCTTTGCTTTAGCTAAAACAAACCGTCTGGCTGAGCTGGAAGAGTTTGTCAGTGGGCCCAACAATGCCCACATACAGCAGGTACAGAAGAACATCACATCTGTAGTGTTAATAGGATTGTGTAGCTGTTACTTACCAGTAACTGCGTATCTATCTGCTAATTTCTCTCCCTCTCCTTCTCCAGGTGGGCGATAGATGTTATGAGGAGGGTATGTATGAAGCAGCCAAGCTCTTGTACAACAACGTGTCCAACTTTGCTCGCCTTGCATCAACACTAGTCCACCTCGGAGAGTACCAGGCGGCAGTGGACAGTGCCAGGAAAGCCAACAGCACACGGACATGGAAGGAGGTAACACAACTGTTCAACTAGCCTTTGCTTAAAAATGGATCACTGGGATTCTTTATTTTTCATAATAGAAGGTTATATCAGTCTAAAAATCTTAAATATAGTACAGCATATTCTAAGATAAGTTAGTATCTAAGACTATATTGGCTAATTTGAGGACCTCACCATTAAAAAAAAAGGGAGCCCAATTATTCTGTTAGCATTCGACAACTGTAACTATGCCGCATTTATATCAAGTGGGAGTTACTGTAATTACCAGTTTGTAGCTTAATAAATAAATACCATTCATGTCAACATCCAAGTCGTAATTACTGCTGGGATATCTGATACATACGACTTGGTCCTCAATAATGCCTGGCAAAGTAAACAAAGTCTGTTGTTTCAGGTGATTAAATGTCAATTTAATGAGTATAGTACTTTATTTTTAACTCTCAAATCACCGACTATGCAATCATAAAACTGAGTTTTTCTTTCCAATGGCGTAAACTTTCCCAAGTCATAAAAATGAGGATGTTTGTCTATCACTACCTTCCATCCCACATTATGTGAACAAGGATTAGCCACAGAAGCACAGTTAGAGCCCCACAGGCTTCTAATAAGCTTTTTATCTGTTGATGTGAAGATACATTAAAATTTTACCATCTAGTATAGTTGTAGATGCTGATTTATTAGAATATGGACTAAATATTTCAGGAATATCCTCACCGTGTTTCATGGTATAATTTATCCATGCATAAGAGAAGATAATTCAATTATAGATTACACTGTGATCTTAACAGGGGGAACAAAACATGCATTTAATTTCTCTCTCTCTGTATATAATGTTTTGCTGCTGCAGCCTTTTTGTGACGATATTCACTTCAGACTTGTTGGAAGTGTTACAGAAATGTTTATGAGACAAATGTATAAAATTGTCATCAGATTTACTTAAAGAGATGCACATCTGAAAGGCGCTTAATACATTGAGCCACGAGAACTAGTAATTTTCTTATATTGTTTTTCTTAGTAACTCTCCTCTCTTCCCTCCCATCATCATCAGGTGTGTTTCGCGTGTGTGGATGGCGAGGAGTTTCGGCTGGCACAAATCTGCGGCCTTCACATAGTGATCCACGCCGATGAGCTGGAGGACCTGATCAGCTACTATCAGGACCGCGGGTACTTTGAGGAACTCATTGCTCTGCTAGAGGCTGCGCTGGGTCTGGAGCGGGCTCACATGGGCATGTTCACCGAGCTCGCCATCCTCTACTCAAAGTTCAAACCTCAGAAGATGAGGGAGCACCTGGAGTCTTCTGCGTCCAGGTAAATCCAAAGGTTAGAGAGAGAGGAGAAGAGAGAGGAGTGTGTGTGTGTGTGTGTTGTGTGTGTGTGTTGTGTGTGTGTTGTGTCTTGTGTGTGGTGCTTGTGGTGTGTGTGTGTGTGTGTGTGTGGAGACAATTATATATTTTGTAATAAATCAAAGAGTTCATCACAAAGGAGGAGACTGTTTGTGTGCCATGAGCTCCATATTGATTTATTACGCTGCAAAGATTTCTGCTTCTCATCAGCACCCTGGAAGGAAAGTAATATTGTGCACAGAAGATTCCTTGAGTTGTTTTTTTCTAGCTGACATATTGCTTTTGTCTTGTGATGATTAGACGTTCTTTTACCATTTTTAAACTGTTAAAATCAAAAGGTTGAAAAAAGGCTTTTTTAGAATTCCTTTGAAATCTTTGAGAGCTTTCAAATAATTGTTGCCTTGAAAGAAAAGAAATAGAGCTTATTTTAAATGTAGTACCTGCTTTGGTCAATATTCCTCAGATCCACACTTCACATTATTAATAAAAACCCAAAGATATATGTTGGTCCCAGTGTAGGAGTAATAGAAAATGTGTATCTTGATCTGATGAGTAAAAACAGAAAGTTTGGTATTCTGTTAGTCTTCATTTGGTATTTCTGTGGCTGTTGATTAGATCTTGTTAGGTGTATTCTGCCTCTCGAAGGCACTTTAAGATTTTGAGAAAAGGCGCTGTGTAAATAAATGACACGTTTTACTCCAAATACACTGCATTGGAGTCCATGAATTTAACCAAACAAAACTTAGACACTCATGAAAGAGTGCTTCAATGTGAAACCTGATTGATTTTGACATTGTTCTGTGTTTTCTATGTTTGCCAGGTCCTTCGCGCTGCAGAGCAGTCCCATTTATGGGGAGAGCTGGTTTTCCTTTACGATAAATATGAGGAGTATGACAACGCTGTCCTCACAATGATGTCTCATCCGACAGATGCGTGGAAAGAAGGGCTGTTCAAAGACATTATTGCTAAGGTAAACAGAAGTGTTTCTGGCTGAACAGTGTATTTACCTTTTCAAACATGCTCACCTTTTCTGATCTGTGTATGTATGTTTTTTTTCTCCTCAGGTTGCCAACGTCGAGCTGTACTATAAATCCCTTTTCTTCTACCTGGATTACAAACCTCTATTACTTAATGACCTGCTGACCATTCTGTCTCCACGGCTGGACCACAGCAGAGCTGTTAACTTTTTCAGCAAGGTAACCAGCCACGAGGTCAACCTCTATGAATCAAACCTTTTGTATTTTTCTTTATGTCTAGTACACGGTTGACATGACATGGGTTGTTTTTGCTTGATCAGGTGAACCAGCTGAAGTTGGTGAAGCCTTACCTGAGGTCTGTCCAGAATCACAACAACAAGTCCGTCAACGAAGCCCTCAACAACCTGCTGACAGAGGAGGAAGACTACCAGGTCTGTTACTGATGTCGATAATAGAAAGTGGACAAAATAATGTAAACACTTGATAAAAAGGGAGTTCATCTTTCCCAGTAACTGGTATGTTTGAGTTTCATCTGTGTTCAGCATTCAGCATGTTGTAGAGGTTTTCGGGCTGTTCTCTTTCTGTTCTTCCACAAGCAGAGCACCGTTGATTTGTCTTCTATGGAGCTGTGTTATTTGTCATGTTTGTTTTGAAAACTTGCATTACATTTCATCTTGTATGTAGCAGTGTTTGTGTTTTTAATTTTTTGCAGAGTTAAATCCTTTCTTAGTAAGTGACATTTTATATTTTATTACTTTATTTAGTTTATTCCCTGCATAATGACATTTGAAATAGTGAATGTAAGTAATATTAAATATACCCAGCTTCTGGTCACTAGGTGGCACTGCTGAGGTCCAGTTACAGGAAACTAACTGGTTCAGGTATTCCTCGACTTTCTTTCTGGTCTGTGATGAAATACTTTTTCACTCTGTGTGTTATCCACAGGGCCTGAGAGCATCCATCGATGCCTATGACAACTTTGATACCATTGGCCTGGCACAGAGGTTAGAGAAACATGAACTGATCGAGTTCAGACGTATTGCTGCTTACCTGTACAAGGGCAACAACCGCTGGAGACAGAGTGTAGAGCTCTGCAAGAAAGACAAACTCTACAAGGTGAGACAACAGTATTTGAGCAAAGAAAATGTACCTCCATCTTCCTATAGGTGGCACTGTTTGTTATACAGTATCTGAACATACTGTAGATACATGGACCAACTAACGGTGTGTCAGTCTCAGAAATTATTGTTCAGACAACTTCTCAAACTTGTATCAAGGATTTCATATTTCTCATAATGAGTCAATCAACCACTTACCCACTTTCTGCCTTTCCCAGGATGCCATGCTGTATGCTGCAGAGTCTAAGGATGCAGAGCTGGCAGAGACTCTGCTCCAGTGGTTCCTGGAGGAGGGCAGGAAGGAGTGTTTTGCAGCCTGCCTGTTCGCCTCCTATGACCTGCTGCACCCTGACGTGGTGCTGGAGCTGGCCTGGAGGCACAACATCATGGACTTTGCAATGCCGTACTTCATCCAGGTCATGAGAGAGTACCTCTCAAAGGTCAGTACTCCACTGAAGAGCTATAGTTGATATTTGATTAAACGTAAAAGTAGGTTTAGTTATTTATATTTTTAGAGGAAACAAGTTTAACATTTTTGCTGTGTACTAAAATTGGTTTATTTTTCTCAGATTGTTTAATTTCCTGTAGAAACTTGTCTCGATGGGTGAGAAGTGAACGACAGTCTGTAATATCTCTGGTATTGAAATACAGGTCATACGAACAACTTTTAGTTTACACAGACATGCTGAGACGAGAAGATTGAGAGAAAGGCTTTCTTAATAATTGTGGTAAATAGGGATGCATTGATTGGGAAATTCTTGGCTGATACCAGTGTTTGAAATAACAATTTGGCCGATACCGCTGTGTTTTTGTTATTTATTAGCCCTTTTGTGCCGGGTAACAAAGAAATCTACAAAGATAAGCATCTCATACTAATGTTCGGCCAATAAATCGGTGCATCCCTAGTTGTAAAGTATATTTGCCAGTGAACTCCGCCTGGTCATCATGATGTCCTAAAATGTTGACCTGTAGACATGTGAGGTCACTTGGGGTCATCTTTTTGGGTTCTTTTCCAGGTTGATGAGTTTGCAGCGAAGGTGACGGTCTCTGGCCCTCTTTTTATTTCTCTTATGTGTTCTGTCTGTTTTTGTTGTAACTTATCTCTTAGGTTTCTGATGTAGGAACCTAGCATGGACTGTAGACTGAGTACGGCCTAACTAGCTCTGGTCCTGGAGAGCTGTAGTAGTATGTGCAGGCTTTTGTTCCTTTTCAGCACCAACACATGTTTTTAATAGATTCTGAGTTTATCTACTGGAAGCAGTTTCTAAATTATCCTCCTGGGGAACATTACTTTCTCTTTGGTATGGGTTGTTGAATTTTCATTTTCAAATAAAGGCTTTCAGCTGTGAAGCAGAAACAAATTCATCAAAATATGAATATATAAGCACTGCTGTTGGTTGACTGTCGTGCAAACAGAAAAAGCAACACACTAAATGTAGAAATAACTTATTGTAATGTGAGACTTTGGACAAAAAGCTTTGTGTTCTGATTAGATATATAAAATGATTCAACCCTTTGCAAAAGTTCATGACTTTAAAGGTTTAAGCACCACTTTAAAAAGGAATATATCTGCTACCTTTTAACAATGAAAGTATAATTAGCTGCTGCTTTTGTGTAAATATGCAACAGTTCAGGATGCTGCTGATGTGAACATTTGCACCAATTTGTTAGGTTACAATTTTTGTATTTTATTTTCTGCAGACCTCGAACTTGCCAGCATGTTTATGATCTCTGGTTCAACAGACTTCACTGAATCTAGGAGGTATAATGTGGTCTAAAGAAATAGTCTTGGACCAGTCGAGAGTCCCTACAGTAACTTTAAACACTGTGTTGACGGCTGGAGCCAAAGCCTGTGCACCATCTTGCTCTTCGGGACCAGGATTAGCCTGTCCTGGCCTAACAGTTAGCTCTCACCCTCTAACTTTCTCTCTCTTGGGGCTGCATCTAGCGTTAAGTGGCATTTTTAACTTATTTTTAAAAAAAAATCTTGACAATTGCAGTTGTGCTGAAGCAAAATCACAAGACTGATGTTATGGTCAAATATAGTAGGATACAAGAAACATGGTGATCTTTCCACCTGGCTAATGCTCTTCAAAGTCCAGTAATGAGTGAGGAGAGCGAGCCACTCCAGACTTGATAGATGCATCCCCATGTTTCTAACTCCAGGTTAACACGTTTTAGTTTCAAACATTTGTCAGATCAGCGTAGGGCTACAAGGTTATCGCAACCCTTTTTTCTGCCTCCGGGGAAAGTTTATTTCAGCCAATCAGACAATTTAGAGGTGGAATCTAGCAGCCGGTCAGTGCAAGTAGCTGAACACATACCAAGAGACAGCACAGATGTTTTAGACGTTCTGGGCTCTATCTTACTGTAGGTGATCGACAGGCAGCAAGTTATGTATTGTTTTATCTCCTAAAATCACATCCATTTTAATTAGATGCATACAGTATTTCAAATATGTATTTCAGAAATAATTCTTCATTCACAATCTATATAATATTTTATAGTCAAAAACGTAAAAGTGCTTTACAGGTGTTGGTTAACCTTTTCACTCTTTTGTACAAACGTTTCTCTTCGTTTCTTGAAATTATGACTCTGACTGATTTAGTTAAATTCTACATTAATTGAGCTGAAAACATTGTTTGAACTGATCTCCACTTACATCAGAAACCTTTTTGTATTCAGCTGCCTCAACAGTTGAAGCACAATGCCTGATTATTTCTTTGCACTTAGCAACTAGGAAAACTGGCACTACGACCAACTCACTGCGCAAATACTGTATGCCTGGCAAGGATGAGCTTAACCTGTGAGCTTCTAATATGTAGCTTGATTTCAGTCCAGAAAAAACACGCAATGAAAATCTGTGAGGAGGGTCTGCTTACAGCCATGAATGGGATGCATGTGGAAGCTGTGATGGTCATTTATTTAACTGAATGGCTGGAAATGTAGCATCAGCATATAGGCATGTATTATAGCTTCTCCTTTACTTAATACACAATGGAATATTTCTTTAACCTTGAATCCCACTATAATTTTTCTTTGTTAAAGGGTTAGTTCACGCAAATCACAAACAACAGAACATTTCTCCCCAGCAGTATGTAGCCATGATGTAGTTTTGGCTGTCCCTTCCCATCGACGTCAATCTACTTTTGTTTCTGGTACTCAAAACATTAAAAATCACATTTTAGAAACTCAAAAGCCCTGTGGGACCTTACCAAATAGAATGTATTTGTTATCTTGTTATTCATGATAATCCGCAGACCATGATGTCAGCAGTTTTCATTAGAAACCATTTTCTGCTGAATGTAAAACACACAGTGACAACTGTTGACAAATAGGTCTGTGAGTTATTTGACGATGAACAAGGACATTGTATCTGGAAAGATGCATTTTTTTAAAATGTAATTTTTCTTCAGTGCTTTGAGCAGCATAAATAAAACTGAATTCTGTTGAGTTGGGGTTTACCACTGGGGTGTTTATTTTGTTTTTTGTGATTTGTGTGAAGAGATCCTTTAATTGTTGACTTAACATTTGTACTGGAAGCTGTTTTAGAAATTCTCACCAAACCTGCATGGCATCTTCTCTTAGGTAACCATAGCTGCACTGTGAAGTACTGTGTGTAGTTTTGTCTTTCAGAAGTGGGTATGATAGATTTACTGTGTCATATTAATCAGTATTTATTTGTTTGATATGAAATATAAACTTTAGTGTAGTCTTACAGCTGAAGCCTTAGAGTTTATGGTCTCTTATAGTACACTAAATAAGCAATTGTCATTTAAATAAAACTGGTACATCTCTGTGATCACTACATTGTAGGTGTCCAGCAAAAATCTTTTACTTAGAACATTTTCTTTTTCACTGACAGCTGACATTGTTTACTATCAATGTGATCAGGACACATGTTTAAATTTGCATTTAAAATCTTTGCTTTAAGTTTAAACAGCCTGCAAAACTGGAGTTTCCATAGTTACCTTGCAGGATACCTACAATGTATGAAATCAGACTTTGTTATATTCTGTAAAGTGTGCGAGTGATCCACGTCTGATCTGTCCTTCTTTCCTTGTTGCCCTCAGGTGGACAAACTGGAGGAGGCAGAAAGCCAAAGGAAAACTGAAGACGAGGTGACAGAGCCTCAGCCGATGGTGTTTGGTAGGTTCACAGGCAGCACGTCACCATGAGGGACGGATGATTGTGGTTCCTAAATAGTGAAAACAGCAGGATGTGATCTATGTGTCTGCGTCTCTTAACATTCAACATCAACTAAATGTATACTGATTGGATGAAGGTAATGGTAAAGCAGTTTACTGAAAGTTGAAACACACAAGTAAATCTTTCTCCATGTTGTGGTCAAACTTGTGAAGTTTTAAGTTTTGGGCAACAGTTACAGAACTGTTATTTTCTTTTCCAGATGGCGTCTTTGCCTTGATTTTACACCCAGGAATATAATAACATCATTTTACATTTTAAATATTACCAAGAATGAATGTTGCCTTCCTGGCTGGTTCACCCACAATTAACGGGAGATAGCTGTTTCTGATGTTATAATCTGAAACGAGCAGCAACCGTGTTATTTAAAGGTTCGTTGTGTAACATTTAGGAGGATTTATTGTCAAAAATGGAATATAATATTGATAGGTATGTTGTAATTAGTGTATTATCAGCTGAATATAGGTTTGTTGTGTTTTGTTGCCTTAGAATCGGTAATTCTTTTAAACTACAAGCCAAACACTGGCTCTAGATAAGGGCTGTTTTTTGTGGGTTTTATGTAGGTGAATGGTATTTAGTTAGTTGCAATATAATATTTCACCACTAGATGCCACTAAATCTTACACACTGATCCTTTAACTATCGTAGTACTATTGAGTATCAATGACAAAGATATTTGATTCAGTTTTGAATGTAACATGTAACCCTGTGTGTGTGTTTGTGTTATCAGGCCAGCAGCTGATGTTGACTTCCTCGCCTGCTCCAGTTGCTCCTCAGCCAGCGTACCCGGGCTATGGCTACCCCCCTGCTGCCGCTGCAGGCTACCCTGCTC
>NW_023339718.1:14723970-14739593 GCF_004916995.1 Morone saxatilis
CACACACGCAGAGTTAGCCTTAGGACCATGGTCTAACCCGTGGGCTTTTGTTGAAGGGGTGTTTATGAATATTTACAGTTTAACACTGCACACCCACCTAAAAGCACTCCGGCCCCTGAGCGAAGCTGGAGGTAAGTCAAAGAGAAAAGCGCTGACTTGTCTACAGGGACTAAAGTTATTTCCCCCCACTAAAAAGCCAAAATACATTTACTCAGTTGGCTTAACTTTGAGTTTTCCATTCAGCCAACACATTCTTTGCTGTAGATGATGTGTAAATTACCTGAGTGGATGTTCAATCACTTAGCTAATATAAAGCATAAAATAAAGACAGTGTGGCTTCTTCCTTTTGAGAAATGGTCAGTCTTGACGTTTTTTTTTTTAAATCGTAGCCAGCATTATTCAGCATTATTTGAAGTCGTGTTATTTTCTTGGCAGTGTAGTTTTATACTTTTAGTTGAAGGATGTGAAAAATAATGTAAGAAGAGTAAAAGGCATCTTTTTCTTAAGTTGAGAGAGGTACCGTAGCTTACACAAATGTTCTAAGGATACAGGTAGTAACAGCAGATGCAGCAGTACAGTTTTTGCTTATTTAGATACCACAAATAAATGAAGATTACAATATTTTTTTAAATCAGAAATTGGCATGTCCTGTGTTTTTAGATATTTTAAATCGCTTTATCCATTCATTGTTTGTCCATATTTTTGTGTCTGAATCAGCTTCCTCTTCTCCATTTGCTTTGCTCTCATTGCATTAACACACACATACACACACCTACACACTCTTCTGACTGTTAGGTTGGCTGACAGGGTCATAATTGGGCTTGTCACTTGGGGAGTGTGTGTGTGTGTGTGCGCGAGCGCCGTGTCATTGCAATGCGGGACCTGCCCCTGTCAAAGACAAGGTCAGGGGATAATTTAATCATTAAAGACCTCTTCTTCTCTCATCTCCCCCTCTCTCCTCCTTTCCACCAACTAGCTGACAACGCCAGAAATGTCACACATTGTCATCATTTAGCCTGCGCGNNNNTTTAGCCTGCGCGTGTGTGTGTGTGTGTGCGCGAGTATGTGTGTTTTGTGGTTTCCCAGGCTTTTGTGCTGCCGTCTCTCCTCTCTTGTACTATGGGATTAAGAGTGTCAAACTGGAAAATCTGTCGCTCTGTCTTGCTGTCTTGCCATATTGTATTGTACTACACTGTCAATTCGGTAGCTATGGCAACATGACACAGTCAGTATTATAGTTACTTGAATCAAACCCCATTTGCTGTTAATTAATCTAAACTAATTAATCTTTTTTTGTTTCATATTTGAAAACTAATGCTGTGTGTAGGGGAAAAATGGGAAATGTTTTTTTTTTATAGATACATTTTTTTTTGATCATATGTCTACCTGATGCTTTTATCTACTGCCACTTGCAGACCAAGCAATTAACAATAGAGAGAGCATAGTTTAGAGACATTTTGCAATAATTTAATATGACAACTTTCAACTGAGAGAAATTAGCAAGGATAAGAGAGAGAACCAGATCAAAGTAGAGTTTGTATGGTAGGTGTAGGGGTGGAGGTGCTTCTTCAAGAGATGCACATTAACCCTGACATGTTGGGAGTCTTGTTGACCCACTGGTGGTGCGTTTCGACTGGGTGCTCATGTCTTGTCCTCTACTGCCCCCTGCAGGTTTCAGGACATTGAGAGCATGGTGAAGGTAAGACCTGAATCTGCCCACACTGTTTAAGTGCCTGCATATAAATGTGTATACCAGTACAGATAAACAGGTTTTTGGTTTTTAAATAAAGTTTAGTAGGTGAAAATGATACAGACAACACTGTAGATTATTTAAATTAATACAAAACTAAACTAAGCTGTCTTTATGACCGCTTCTTCCTTGCAACATAAAAGCTATGATGACTAATTTACTCACCATCTGCTACATACAGAGTTACATTTAGGAAGAACATACAACATGATAAATGCCATCTGCTGCCTTTTATGTAAATCTCCTTATGGCACACTGAATGTATAAATACAGAAAAGTTTAGGCTGGATATTCAGCTTCAGGCAATGTTTGGCAAGATGGTTTGCAAAAATAAAAACAGTTTATTCACACACATAAAAATCTTTACAATTTTTAAACTACTACAAAATGTTGTACTGTGTAGGATAAAATCTGTGTGTGTGTGTTTGTATTTTATTTATTTAAATGTTTTAACAGATTACTGCGCTCTTGTACAACGACAAACGCTTCCAGAAAAAGAGCCCCAAAACTACTGGTAAGGAAACATTTACACACATTCATGTTACTGGCAAGGTAGGACATATCTGACAGTGTCTGTGTGTGTCCGTCTGTGTGTGTCCATGTCCATGTCCATGTCCGTGTTTGTGTAGGTGAGAAAGCGAGAGAAGGGAGAACGCCTCTGTGTGTGTATCATCTAGCACATATCAGTATTCAAACTTGCAGACTGCAGTCTCAGTCACCTTCCAACTACAACTAATTCAGATGACAGAAAAATGCCCACTGTGTAAGTGTGTTTGTGTGTGTGTTTGCATTCAGTCTCAGTAGCAGAATACTGCTGACCGGCCCATTTCTCGTCATGAAGCCCCTGTCCAGGTGTGTGTGTGTGTCGGTGTGTGAGAGAAAGACCTGCTCTCCCTGTTGGAGGAAATAGAGCCTGGCTGCTGACACAGCGCTGAGTGGTTCAAAGTGTATATTTGTGTGTGTGTGGAGCGTTAATGTCGCTCCTTGTCAGTGTGTGTGTCACGGAGAGTCCCCAGCGCTGCAACTGTTGTGTGTGCTGGTGGGAGCGATGGAGACTGTTATCCATGTCACATCCCATTAGACAACATCTGCGTGTGCGTGTGTGTGTGTGTGTGAGAGAGAGAGTGTAGAGAGAGAGAGTTGAAGTAGGGGAAAGCTGTCAGTGCCAACCATCGCACATTCACTCACACTGCAGCTCAAAAGCAGCCTCTGTCAGCAGAAAAGAAACACAAACACACACTCTGCAAAGGTTACAGAAAAATAGTATAAATGCATAAATGGATGCAGTGACTGACACGGTGGCAAATTAAATGTAATCCCAAGACAACTGTGTTTGTGTGTTTCCGTCCCATCCAGAAGAGGGATCCTTCTTTTTGTACAGTCTGATCGACAGCATGTCAGAGAGGGAGGTGCATGCAAAGGAAGAGCAACTGAAGACGTACTTCAATCAACTACAATCTGAGGTACACGCACAAACACACGCACACAATGATGTTACTGAAAACAAATACACACACACCACACACTCACATACTAATATAATGTATATCCAGTTCATTCATAGCCATCCCACTTTGAAAGAGCTTACACACTCTGATCTGAGATGATTTGCAGTGTGTAATCAGACTTGGATTATTTACGAAATACACAGGCACACACACAACCTCCTCCTGTGCTCCATTTCTAAAGAGTGACGGTCGTCACTCGGTTTGAGTTGGGACATCCAGACATGTTGTGGAAGATTAAATCATGCTTTACACTTTTTGGTTAAAGGTTATGTTAGGTGACAGCTTTTCAATGAAGTTATGTCTGATTTAAATATATTCATAACCCAATTAATGTTATTAAAAACGACAAGATTAGTTTTCTACTTTGTGCTCCTTATGTTCATCTACTCTTCAAATTTAACTCTCAAACTTTTTTTAACTCACAAAATTCAACAATTCAGCTTCTGTGGGCTAAGAGCCGATCAGCACTTTAATGATGTTGATTTCCTTCCTTTGTTTCTCTGCAGAACATCACCATTCCAAAAAACATCTACAGAGGCATCAAGAACCTTCTGGAGTCCTACCACATCCCAGAGCTCATCAAGGTACAGAGCCTGTTGGATATAGCTCAGACTGTTTTATCATGAACTTTTAGTCACAAAAGCATCAATAGAATACACAAAACTCAGTAGTCAATGGCAAAATATGTCCACATTGAGGATGTATTTGTATTAATTATGTTTTCTGGACTGTTAGTTTCTCCAATGATGTAGATTTTAAATGTCAAATGTTAACTGTGTGTGTCTGTCAGGATGTGGCTCCTTTGCAGAGCAGAGAAGCAGGATTCCGTACGACAGTAAGTAGGACAGTGTGAATGGGACTGATGTGATGCAACATAATTCATTTTCAACTCTTATGTATACCTGCTGGGACAGTTTGTTTTGTTTGAGGAAAAAAAAGAAAGAAAGAATTAATAGATCACCACCCAAATTACCCAAGTTTAATTTTGTAAGAATATATTTTTCATTTGTGGGTACTTTAAACTGAATTCTGTGGAGATGAGTGTGTATTAGTACAGGCTCATGTACACATGCGGTTGTGTATTTGGTCATGTACATGTGTTTAAAACCTCTGTCTCCATCAGGATAATTATGGAAGGATGCGGTCACTTAAGACCAAAATGTCCGAACTGAAAGCTGCGAACCAACCACTTGACGGTGTTCTCAAACAAATGATCCAGGCTTGCATTGAGGACGAGGTAGGATTTGTTTGAATAACTCACAAAACCCTCTTCTTTTTTTTTCTTGAAGTCAGTTGTGTTTAGTCCTGAGATGTGTCGTTTCGTTGTCTGATCAGAAACCGCAGGCCGCCCTAAACCTGATGCAGGAGCACGAGAACGAGATCACAACCAGCATCTACATCACCCTAATCAGAATGTGCTGTCGGCACAACTATGTGAATCAGGCGCTCAAACTGAAGAAGGAAATGTGAGTGAAGCAGGATACACGCACACACAATGCAGCGCTTCGACCAGTAGTGGGCCATTAAAGTTTAACTTGAGTGGTATTAGGGGAGACATTAATGCAGGGTCCAGCCGCTCTATTGACGGGATAAAACACAGGAAACTCTCCCCTCTTCCTCCCTTGTTTACTTCTCTTCACTCACCTCCTGGTTCCAGCATCGGACTGAACTCCGACAGGAGAACTTACAATAGATGGGTTGCATTATTGTAAGTGGAATACATTAATATAGTGTCTCACCCTCTCTGTCTCTGTCTTTAGGAGTCTTAAGGACCCAACAGTAACGCTGGATGTCAATAGATACCTCGAACTGGTCAGGCTCCTCTCCAGGAATGGCAGGGTGGAGGGTAAGTTCCTCTGAGGCTGCAATTAATGATTATTTTTTACATCAGGTAAAGAGTAAAAGATGCACATCACAACTTGTCTGAGCTGAGGTAACCTCCTTCTTCAGCCTGCTTGTTTTGTCCAAACGTATTAAAAACCAAAAGATATTCATTTCATTTCATTCATTTTTGCTTGAAGGATTTAAAATACTTATGCATTTATCAGAATCGCTCTTAATTTTGTGTCTATTGACTAATTGGTTTTATTGACTAATCCCACAAGCTCTTAGTTCCTACTTTTTCTCTGACAGTAAGTCGGATCAAAGTAGATCAGGCTTGAACTTAAAAAAGGCCTGCAGATGTGAATGTGTGTGGTTGAGCGTTTGTGTGGGTGTGTGGGTGTGTGTGGTTGAGTGTGTGTGTGTGTGTGCGTGTGCGCGCGTGTGTAGCCTCTGAAGCCTTTGAGGAATATGTCACCAAACCAAGAGACACTCTATGAAATGTCCACTCCCTTGCAGCCACAACCTTGTTGCTGGGTCACAGCGGTTTGACCTCCTCGTCAGTCGACTTTACGGACTCTGATACTGGACTTTTAGGAGTTTCAGGATGATTGTGACAAAAAGGTGAAAGAAAGACAGAAAGTAAAAAAGAAAGGAGGTGAAATAATAAAAAAAAAATGCTATATGCTGTAGTCTGTGCATGTGCTGCCAAACTATAAAGCTGCAACCAGGAGCACAATTTTCATGTTACACTCAAGTATATCAAGTATTACTAATGTTGTGTCAAAAACAAGTGATGTTCAATGAAACTCTCTCACCCAACTAACAGAAAACGACGATGAAGCGCCAACAGACTTGAGGAGATGAAAACACAGGGGGAACATTAGCTCACATCCTGGTGCCAGTTGGTTAAAAAAAAAAAAAATCATTATTGTACTGAAAACAGTGTATAATTTAAGATATATTGAAATACCTAACTAATCAAAGAAGTCAAATATTATGGAATACCGTATGTATTGTCTATAGTGTGTTGTTGTAGTCTTAAAAGCATAAAGATTTTTGTAAGAAAAGGACAAAATGCAAAAACAGCAGGTTAATAAATGGCAAAGTCTTGAGGCAAAGCTGCTCAAAGTGGTGACACTTTAGTGGATTGGTGGTTTACTTCCTGTGCTGTCCGACAGTCCCTGTATGATACACCGAGCTCTGTCCTACTGTGGTGTCAACTTTTTTTTGAAGAGGAGAGCAAAAAAAGCCTGAGCTGCACACGAAGCACTCCCTTTATCTGCACAACTCATGCATACAGAAAGAGGAATAAAGTTTACACACAGTGTTGTTTGTGCATTTGTTTTTACCATCAAGAGAAAGATTTACAAGCTCTTTTTGTTGATGGTGGAGAGTTTTATGGCTGTGAACATGGTTTATGTTACTGCACCCTTATTTACATCACTTGCTGGACCCAGACTGACATTTTGGTAACCAAGCACCCAAGACCTGATGGATGGTTTCTGTGAGAGCAGCAGCCTCTTTGTTTGGAGAGGGTGTGGTTAGGGGTTGTTTGGACCGATAACTGCCTGCTGCTGGGGAAGTGCGTAAGGGTTTGGTCGTAAAAGATTAAATAATAGGGGAATCCTGTTTTATTCTTCCCGGCGGAGCTGTATTCATATGGTAATGGAGACAGAGAGGCTGCGCCCCGCCCTTCTTCTTCTGTGGAACAAGAGTGGCCGGTCTGCTGTCACCCTGCAGTCATACAAGCACCCAGAGTGTCACCCACTGGACTCTGTCAAACAACCGGCTCGGTGGTGGATCAGGAGAAACTGCCAAGTTCAGCGCAGCAGCAGGATACGGACACAACTCTCTTTCTGTCCGCCCCTCCCAGCTTCCGGGTTGTTTTTTTTATTTTATTTTTTTGCTCCTCTTACGTGCTACTGTCGCGATACGGCGTTACCATGGTTACAAATAACAGATATTGGATATAAAACATCCCAACTTCCTCGACAGTCCCATTATCCGCACACTGTCAACAGAGAGGAGCCGCTGGAGTCTCCGGACGCATCTGAGATCAGCTGCATCCAGGAAGGCGCACCACGCAGCGACCGTCCATGTGTTGCGCGCTCCAGGATACTTGACAAGAACATTTGCAAGCTACCTACCTGAAGATAAATCTCATTAGACTTTATTTTTGTTGTTGTTCATAGATTTGCAGTGTATTTTCCGGTAGCTATGCAGAATAAAGGCACATTTATCAGCCCTTTTCCCAGACCGCGCTGTCTGGCGGCGGCGGCGCCCGCGGGGAAAGCGAAATTAACTCACCCGGGAAAGGCGATTCTGGCAGGTAAGTTCATCATCGTTTGCCACGCGGAAAAGTAAACACAATGTCACTGGTTCCGGGAGTTTCGTTAAAGTCACGGCGGAATAAAATAGCATTTCATACATTTCTGATAAATGGTGTAATCTTCTTGTTTGTGGTGCGCAGCGGAGCAAAATAGGTGTAAAAAAAATAATAAAACCCTGGAAAGAATAAAAGACAAAACAGCAAACCATTAAAACAGCGTGTAGTAAGTCACACCTTAAGAGGAACTAAAGTCAATAAGTAAATAGCAGATAGACCACTGCAAACAGGATTATTACACCATAACAAACAAGGGCGTTTTTCTGTTAAATGACACGTTTCACTTCATTGAGCTGAAGGCTTGAAGTTAGTGGAGCTGCACAGAGAAAAGTGTGTGAGAGAGCTGCAGTAAAACGAGTTATTTTGCAACTGGTGTTACTACATTTTCCAACTGCTACATCTTGCCCTCAAGCCATCGTGACCCTGTGACCCTTGAAGCTGTTGTAAAAGAAAAAATGGCCTTGGGAGCAATTTTCTTCCTCTGTCCCCCTGTCCTCTCACGGTCAGATCTTACCTGCTGCACTGATGTAATTTTATCTAATCTAAACCTCTAGTGCAGCTCACATAATGCTATTAGAGTGGATTGGTGCATGCAGCATTGTAGGGGACTCAGGTGTGCTCTGGTGGTCAGAGAGGAGAAGAAATCATTTTCAGTGTTGAGCTTTTGGTTGATCATGTCAGGTGATCTTCAGCAGATGATTTTTGCTCAGTTGTCATGGAATTGTAGATGTCTGAATTTCCATTTTTTTCTGAGCACTTGAAGGACTTCTCGTCCAAAAGTGGGCAAAATCCATCTGCTGATGAAGGTCATGATATGTTAGGATAGTTCCTGAACCGCTTATGGAGTTTGTGGTGAGGTTGTTTTCCTAAACTTAAATGTTGTTCTGTCAGTTTGTGGTTCTTCTCTCTTTTACTGTAACTTTCACAATGCTTTATTCTCCTACTGTAACTGTAAACGTTGATCAATGTTGATTACATTTAGAAAAATGGGTTAAAAATATTGATATATTCCCACCATATACCAATAGGTAACCAGAGCCAATATATATCTTAGTGTGATCAGCAATCACCAAACCTACAAAATGATTTATTATGTCAGTCTGAAACAGGGAGGAAAAAATATTTGCCCTGAAGCTGTAACCATTTTGCTTGACAAATGAATAAAATGGTTAATCAATCGTCAACATTTTAACAAATCAGTTGATTGATGCTTCTGCACTACTTCAGTCATGCTTGTTTTAGCCATCTCTTTGATTCATCAGTTTCTCCCCGCTGAGGTTCAGAAGCTGTCCTCCTCTCCTGCTGCTCTGCCCCCCCCCTCAAAAATCCCCCTCGACCTCCTTGTGTGTTGATGATCAGGGTGCAGCAGCTCCAGCTGATGAAGAGCCTCTCAGAGATGCTCCTGTATTAAAGCTACGTGCTGATATTTGGCAGCACTCTGCTGATTTCAGCCTTGTTCTCTGGCAACGGTTGCATGCTGAATATTTTAGCGTTTTGAATGAATTCCTTTTGATTGAGGATTTTAAGCAAACTAATGATTATTTCAGTTATTTTACTGATTATTTAAGAATAATATTTAACGATGATTATATAACGATGAATCAAATTACTATAAAATTATTACATAGAACCTAATGTGACGTCTTCTAATTGCTTGTTTTAACCTGACCAATACTTCAAACTCAAAGTTCATTATCAAATATATGAAAAACATCACATATGAGAAGCTGTAACCAACAAATATGTGATCTTTTTAAATTACTCATTATTTCAGCTCCAAACTGCATACATGCTTATGGACTCATCTGAGTAATTACACTGTAGATATTTTGAAGCTGGTGTGCAAATGAATAGTAGGTTTATATATATCAACACTGCCCCTTTCAGTACAGATTTAGATTCACATTAGACCATGGCGTGGAGCACAGGCAACATATATCATCCAATAATGAGATAAAAAACACATTTACATACATAGCATTAATTTAAACATTGCTCGTGGTTTAAAGAGCACTTTTCTATCATTCTGTATTCTTAAATTCAAACAAAATGTGATGTCTCCTGAACAATTGACATTACAGAGTTTGCAGATTCTCTATAAGCCTGTATATCTACCTGTGGTTGGAGATTTTGTGTCATCTATTTCGAAAACAACTGTAGAGTTAATGATTTTGTGGCAGGAGGAGTGAGAAGAAGAGAAAATATATCCTCTCTTGACACACGTTGCCCTGTCAGCCACTGAGAAATGGAACTGGTGAGACCTCCCCCTCCCCCCATCAGTCCCGTGCAGCCTGATTGACTGGATATGGCCCAGTGTTGCTCCCTCTTCCTCTCGCTGTGTCGTTCAGCTCGTCTCAAGCCTGTCTGTCCAGTTTTGCAACAGCAGCATGATTACATTCTCTCTGTCCTAACTCTGTGCAGCTTCTGACTCCTCCTGGCCTCACTGTCAAAAAAACATTGATTTGTCGCTGTCAAAGGTTTTGGAAAGGAAAATGTGCATCAGTGTGTGTAGTGTGATGACAGTACACATTCAGAGCAACGCTGGGATGACTCAGCGAGTCATTTGAGTCTGACCTAAGATATTATCCATCAAAAACCACAGCTGATAGTTTACATCGTCAGGACGAAAAACCCTTCTCACTCAGCTACGGCAGTTCATGAATCCAGCTGATACCTCGCCTAGTGTGACATGTTAAACAATTATCTGTTATGGTTAGCAGTACGTGTACGTGGAGAGAGCGAGTCGCACATGCCCCAAAGGTTGAAAGTAGACAAAGCAAGAAGTAGAAGGTCAAAGCTTAATGGATTAGAGAGCCCAGTGGTTGGGGAGGAGGTCCAAAGCTTTTAGAGGTCTGTGAGCTCTTTCTGCTCCCATTGGCTAGTTCAAGTCTTCTCTCCACAGCCACTGGTGGTGACTGAAGTGGTAACACGGAAGGAGGGAGCGTTTTTCTGTGTGTGGCCTGAGGGAGAGACTGGTCTAAATGGGTCTCTGGTCCTGATATGCTGGCTGTTGTGCATTCATACATCGCTGTGGTTTTCATTTATAACCCATCTGGGCAGAGTCTGAGAAGCAGGCGGGATGGACAGAAAGAGAAAGTTCCTTTCTTAAATCTTTTTTATTATATTTATTTTATGATAGATTGGAATTTCCACTGAGACAGAGACTGTTTTTATGTCACTTTTCCTGCTCTTTTCCTCTCCTGTCTGTCTGTCTGTCTCTCTCTCTCTCTCTCTCTCCTGTCTGTCTCTCTCTCTCTCTCTCTCTCTCTCCCCAGCCTCAGGGCTGCCAGTTAGGTTTTCTGAGTGGCTGTCTCCTCTCAGGCTCAGAGGACTCGTCAAACTGTACGCTTACTCCCTGTTTCCTCGCGTCACAGGTGACGCACAGTCACCTCCCTCCCCACTGCTTGCAGACCCCGAGTACTGGGGGGCGAGATCATAAATCACAGTGCGCTCCTTTGTCCACCTCCCAGCCACCCCCTCTGTAATAGCTTGTCAGCTAGATGTTGGTATAGTGCAGTCACGGACATGCAAACAGAAATTAGTGCAGTTATTTAAATACATTATTAATTCTCATTAATTAGAAGTCATATATGCTGAACATTTCCTTTCTTAAACCTTACCTTTGAGATTGAGTTCCTGCCTTCCAGTCAGCCACTGGTTGTAATTAATTACAATATTGTGGAGACCTTGCAGAAACTTGGAACTTGTTTGAGAAAAATGATCAGAGTAGTCGCTATAATTTTTTGTCATAGTTATATAATAACAGCAGGGTTATTCATTTTCAAGTAATTACCTTGTTGGGCTCAACAACATTATGTCTTAGACTTGAAAGATTGTTGGTCTCAATCAGCTTCTTAATATGAAATACCACCAGCTGCTAGCTTGCTTTTGTCTGTCTGTCTGCCATTTGGTGCCGGGATGGTTATTAGAGCTTTTTCACAGCTGCCTTCTGCATCTGGAAAGTCGGCTGAAGAAAGCAGTGAAACTTATCCTAAACAGTAAAGTTGTTAAAACCAAAGTAATGAGTGGAAAGATGCTAAAACACTCAGTAGAGGGGAAGTAACAGTAACAATACAGATTAGTGCTTAATAGAGATTGAATCTTAAATGTCAGAGCTTCCTTGAATGCACCAAAAAAAGAAGAGTTTTCAAATGCTCATAACTGCATGAAGATGTAGTAACATGGGTTACCAGCTCATTTAAAATGTCTGCAAGTTGATTTTGATACTTAAAATGGACTTAAGCCAATGGCATTGATCAATCAACAAATTATGTAAGTAATGTAATGTTTATGTATCTAAATTTAAAACATGCAAAGCCACTGGTTTTATTCTTCATCTGCAAAGTGCCTGGCAGCCTTGTCTACAACTGTACACTCAGTAACGACAACCTGTGCGTAGTTGTCCTGTTCATGTAAATCAGTGTACAATCTGCATGCTGCAGGGTTGTCACAGTTCCCATGTAAAATTAATCAACATCCTTCCTGTAATTAAGCATCAGTGTAGCATTAGGGAATGTTTCTCAGGACTGAGGAAGCCTAAAAGGCCAGACGTCAGATAAATAATTCTTTTCATGTTTTGCGTGAGGAAAATAGAAATATTACAGCTCTATTAATAAGAGAACTGTTTGAAGTGCATCAGTCCTCTGGCTATGTTCTCCATTTGGACTGGAGGTATGGACACAATAACATCGTACCCTTTTACTCCAGAGAATTTAAAGTGAGCGATTATAATCTAAATAAGGAACATCTGGATGAATAATAGATTGATTCTGCTGCAAAACTTGCTTATTAATTTGCTGGTCGGTGCACAAACACATGTCGATACACTTTATTGACTGTTTTCGGCGAGTTTGTCTGAACTGAGCTTAGTCGAAAATGGAATTAAAAAGAATCTTAGTTTTAGGTTTTACTGCAATAGTACTTTAAACAATCCACACCTACTCAAAAATGTTTATTTTGAAGGAAATGGAGTTCAAATATGTTTAGAAGCTGCCATGATCAGAGACCATGCCGGACTGTCAGTTCTTCCTAGGAAGAAATACGTTTCACAGTAGACCAGATGTGTTTGATGCTCATTACAGTCACTGAAACAGGCAGAGACTGTTCCTCCCTGTCAGCTGGCTGTCTGCCTGCTCACCTGGCTTCCTCTGTGCCGCTCTGTGCTGTGGATTTCTGTTTGTGTGCATCATGACTGTGTTTCTGTGTGTGTGTTATCGAAATATACACAATATGTTCAAAAATATGTGGAGCTGAAATTATTACTGATTAATTGATATCGACCAACAACTACTTGTTTAAGTAATTTTTACACTACCTAGTTCCAGCTGCTCATTTGTGAGGATTTGCAGCTTTTCTTTGTCTTATGTGACAGTAAACTGAATATCTGGGAGTTTTTGACTGTGGCGAAGGTGGCAATGTCAGTCTATTGTTGCAACGTACTGCTGCCATGACAGAAAAAGAACAACTGATCAGTATCACATTATAACAAGAAACCTTTATTGATATAACAATATAATTATTTATCTTGTTATGACATCTGAAATATCTACTATTTGATGGATTGCAGTATAACATGCAGACATTTGTGGTCCCCAGAGGATGGTCCGGCTTACTTTGGCAATCCTCAGATTTTTCCACTAGTCCCACCAGCAGGTTGACATTTTAGTTTTTTAGTGAAATGTCTCAACAATTGTTGGATGCATTGCCACGAAAGTTGGTAAAAACTTTATTAGAGCTCTGACCTCTACACCATCAAACAGCTTTGGAGTCAATCCGACTGTGAACCAGGCCGTATCGCCCAACATCAGTGGCCTTCAGTGGCCATCAGTGGTCACTCTTGTGGCTGAATGGGAACAAATCCAGGTTCATCAGGCCCAAGATGTGAAGTATGCTGATTAATATATACATTTTCATTGCCTGAACACAGTGTTACCTTTAAACAGTACATCATTGTCTGTGTCTAATTTATTAAAGTGCTGCTTATATTGTGGAAATTTCAAGTCTCTAAGAGTCTGTAGAAGCAGTTTTGAATCTGCCATTACCTTTTTTTCATCGCTTTTGGGGTTGGGATATCAATCCACTGCCATTTCCATTTCTTTTCGTGTAAACGTAAGTGTCAAAGATCTATGTGGATGCATTGATTTTATGACACAGTGTGGAGAAGAGTAGCCAGGGGATGAGGAGAGAGGAAGGAAGGTGTTGCTGAGAGAAAAATTACCAACAGGAGAGGCGAGCGAGCCTGTGAAGATCAAGATTAATGGCCATTTTTCTCATGTATCCCACGTTTGACAGCTACACAGGAGTCATTTAGGGTGTCATTTTTAAATGTGTGTGTAAAATATGTGTGTGCTTTGGATGTAGGCTGCAAAATGGAGTAGAAGTCAAACAAACTGCTTCTCCTCCACGCGTGTGTCTGATGAGGATTGATCATGTGTGCTGTGTGTGTGTGTGTGTTTGTTGCTGAGTCGCCGCTGGTTGGGTTTCACGTGCAGTACTGTCTTGGCTGAAAACAGAAGAATGAGGTTTATTGTTTCTTCTTTTCCAAGACACACTGACCCACTGATCCCGGATCAGGACGGCTGAAATGGAGCGTTATAAAGCTCATGTGATTTCTGTTATTTCTCAGCTGGCTAACATTTGCAAACCACTCCATGAGGATTAGAAGAATTACAGACCACTGGCCTGGTGTGTGTGTGTGTGTGTGTACTTAATGGTGCTCTCAGGTTTTATGGATTGTGCTGATTGGGTGAATTCAGGTACGATCAATGACGAATGGCATGCAGATAATCAGTCATCACAGGTTTATATCAATGCTGATGTGCCGATATTAACCGAAATACTGGAAATCGCAAGGTAAAAAATCTAAATTATGAATCACAATGAGTTAAATAAATGGCTCTATAAGGTTTAGGTAGACCAATAAAATATTATCATTTTCAGAAATTATTTTACTTGTATGAATCACAATTTTGTCGCAGTAGTCATATGAAGACACAATAAATGAGGACATTTGATAAATGTGCAGCCTTAAGTAAAAGCCATTTTCCTGTATTGATTTACCTTATTAAATTAGCCCACTCACAGAAGAGGAGATGTAGATAAAGAGATGAGTCAGAGGCTTTTTAGGGTATTTAGTTTGCCTTGCGATGCCCTCTACTTATAGTCCTAAAATGTGTGCCCTGGGTTAAATATATGCTTTTATCTTAAGTAGAGGCTCTGCTTCTAGGTTCCACTGTAATAAAGGTCATGTTGGCAGCATGTGAGGAGTGGCAGAGCTAAATAACACGTATGCATGTTTGTAGGTGAAACATTGCTTCACTGGGGCCGTGTGGAAATTAGCCAGAATACACTGAGAAAAATAAACCACAGCAGTACTGAGAGACAGTCTCATATTCAACATTCAAGACTTAATTTTCTTAAAACAAGGGAAATTCTGCCAGTGTCCTGAATTTTCTAGAAATTACTCATCATCTTAAAACGATCATTTATATTATAATCATGTATAATGAAAATGACATAGAAAATAGATATTAGTCCTCAATAATTGACGAAACATGTAGTGATAGTATCACAGGTGACAGTGAATGCCCCACAGATCTAACACTGAGAAACAATGGGATTAAAGCAGCACATAGACGGCACCAATTTTCAAGTGGATTGTCAAAATTTTCTACATATAAATAATATAAATAATGGGAAGGATGCTTTAATCACAGAAATATTCTACATATCAGGTCTTTAAGATGGTTATTCTTACATTCTAGGTAGCGCATGGGAAGTATTTTTCTTTATAAAAGCTCTTCAAGTTATTCTCCCTTGCAAATATTAACATTTGATCACAACTGGTAATTCTCAGAAAAAGAAAATCACAACAACTTCCTGTTGAAACCATTTCTCTGTGAGCCAGATTTAGACTTTTCATGTGAAAGAAAAAGGCCAGACATTTCAGTTTTCTACTTCCCATTGTTTGGTTCATTGTGGTCTTGTGGTAAATTGCTTCAGGTTTCCTGACTTGTCACAAATATACATCATGTTCAGTAAAATGTTCCTCATAATTACCCACAAGAATTATTTTAGGTTGGGAATTTCTTCTTTCTCGTTCGTTGCAGGGCACATCTGCATGTTTCTCTGTAACCTCATTGTGTGTGTGTGTGTG
>NW_023339718.1:14739607-14773039 GCF_004916995.1 Morone saxatilis
GTGCTTGTGTGCGTCTGTGTCATTGAGTTAATGGAGGGTCTTGGCCTGGGTAATGGAGCCCCTCCCTGTAGGCTGAGCAGATAATTTAATTAATGTCAGCCCTCTCCCCATTCTCCCTCCCTTGTGACTCATCTGTGTTATGCATTAGCCTCGCTTTTGAACACTTGTCCTTGTCTCCTCAACTCATTGACTGTGGCGAGTTTCAGGCTGAACCTTCTTACGGTCATTTACACATTCATTCATTCATTCACTTCATTACTTACTGTAAAGAAGCAGCTAAATTTTCTCACACAACCTCCTCTTGTGTTGAGTTTTCATTCCTCAAACAGCACAGTGTCTGTGTAGTTTAGCCGTAGCAGAAGCACTTGATTTATCTTCGCCCGGCTCGTTACTCTGCCTCCCTCGGCGGCAGTGCTTTTAATGTTTATGGAGGGAAAGCCATTTGTGGAGTCACTGTAATGATCCATGACGTACTGGGACCTCCTTGCAATTCATAACGGTGACGGGGCACTGAATCAGGCTTGGTTAGACTGCAGCTACGGAGACGTGGTATGCTAAGTTTAAGCAAAATGTCAACAACTTCCTCAGTCAGCACTCACTTTTGATCAGTTCCAGGTTAATTTAGGCCTGTTCTTTATTCAAACATCTGCTCTGACTTTCTGTGTTTCAGGTGGAATTGCGGGTGGCATAGAGATCTGCATTACTTTCCCTACAGAGTATGTCAAGACCCAGTTACAACTGGATGAGAAGGCCAATCCACCCAAATATAAAGGAATAGGTGAGTATGGTGTGTGTGGGTGTGTGTGTGACAGAGAGAGAGAGAAATCTTTTTTAACTGCAAACCTCAGCTTCGGACTGTTCTATTATTTTGTCAACACAAACAAAAAACTCCATTAAAAACATAATAACAAGACAACTGAAGAAAAGAAACTTTTCGAAATTGTGGATCACTATCTTGAAAATTGATACTGGCCTCATGTCTGTTTGGTAAATATGAAGCTACTACCAGCAGTAATAGTACCAGTTAGCTTAGCTTAGCATAAAGAGTGGAGCATAAAGCTAGCCTTTGTTCAAAGGAAACAATATCCAGATCTATCTATCTATCTATCTATCGATATCTATTCCGTGACTCGTATCTATCCTATCATCTACTCTATCTATCGGTATCTGATCTTATTCTATCACTGATCTATCTATCTATCTACAGTATAATCTGTTCTCAGTCCTCTCTGCCTCTCTCAGGAGCTCATTATCTAATTACCCATCATCCCCAGGTACATTAGGGATTCTGGCAGGCTGTCACTGTGCTTGTTTATATGACTTATAACAGACCGATGCACACATGCACACTCAACATCCATGCATTCCAGCGTACACACACACACACACACCCAGGATGTGTTAATGTTGAGGAGCTCTGAGGATGGGAGACCATGCTAATGAGTGCTCAAGACAGCTGTTGCTTTTTCAGCTCAGTTTTGCACTTGGCTAGATAGCAGAACACGGATTACTGGACTGAAGTCTCCAAGTTCAAAGAAAAACACCAAGTTTTGGGGAAATGAGCCTCTGGTTCAATATGTTCCTTTTGATGTTGACGAACCAACAGTGAAGAACAGATGTTTCTGGTGTGTTCTTTATAAGGGTAATTCAGTAACAGGGCAAATACATACATACATACATACATACATACTGTTGTATTTAATTGATTATGCTATTATTGGTATGACTTACTACTATGGTAACTGGGATATTCTCAAAAGAATTATTGCACTCAAATCCCTCAAAAAACATATTTCTGACACTGTGCAGTCAAACAGCATAACACTGAATTGTATGCAGTAATACACAACATCCAGTGTCATTTTTGACATAATAATCGAATATATAATAATTGTGTCTTCCTTCAGGTGACTGTGTGAAACAGACCGTACAGGGTCACGGTGTCAAAGGACTGTACAGAGGACTAAGCTCACTGCTGTATGGATCCATTCCCAAATCTGCAGTCAGGTGAGTAAAATAACTGAAAGGGTTGTGAAATATTTAAGTAAATGTGCAAGACTAATATATATATATACTCACAGGTGAATTTGTGACATAAAATTCTACCTATGTAAAGATAAAAAAGTAGCTTTCAGTTATATTTAGAGAATAACTGATTGAATAAGCACATATCACATTTTGCTGGTATTTTGCTGTTAAATGTAATTTTCACGCAATTCTTGAAGGACACAATGATTCCTCCAATCAGTAAAATTAGGAATGACTGAATAAAGTGCACAAACACAGTGAAAGCACATAACTCCTGTTAACAGCAGTCCTCGATCCATGTTGTTTGACCTTTAAAATAAATAGTAGCAGCAGAGCTGATGCACTTTTCACTACTTCTTACTATCTGTTCATATTTTAATAAATATAAAAAGTAGAGTAACCACTTCACTTGTGCAGTAAAGGCTGCAATAAAATGCACACTTTTAGCTAAGCCTCTGTGGTCCGCTACCTGGAATCACTAACTCACACACTCCAATTATTCTAGTCCATTACCCACAATGCAAGGCATAAATGCCACACTCGCCTTCACTATAATTACGTTATTCTTTCACAGCAATGACATTTATCTCCAGACAAGTGTGTACATTGCAGTGCATGTGCTCTCACACACACACACACACACACACACCACACACACACACACGTTTAATGTCGCCGTTTTTTATTCTGTTTATTCTTTCATTCTTGCCTGCTTTCCCTCTTCTTCTTTCTCTTTCTTTCTTTCTTCTTTTTTCTTTTCTTTTTTCTTTCTTTCTTTCTTTCTTTCTTTGTGTGTGTGTGTATGTGTGTTTGTCTGTGTGTGTGTTAGAGCCTGTCTGTACGATGGAGAGACAGGCTCAGCCAGGCGGAGAAAAGATGCCACTCAAACTCAGGCAGGGTCTCAATAGGGGTACAGAGAGGGAGACGTGTGTTGGTACTCTGTCAATGGGTGTGTGTATGTTTATGTACAGTGTGCGTGAGTGTGTTTGTGCGTGCACATTTGAGTTTGTCAGTCAGCCTTTCCAGAGGGAGGGTGAATGGTTTTGTTCCTGCTCTAAGGAGAGTTTCCTCAGAGGAAATATAGCATGAAGGAGTACAGAGGATTAAGCCATGTCGTCTTTTAGCCGTTGTCATCAGACTACATTGTATATAAAAATGTATATAAGTGGCTAAATTGCATATAAAAATATAACCTGGTGTTTTTTAGTTAAACATTTTGATTCAATTATTTAGGCCAGAAAAAGGCTTCTTTTTAGCTATAGACCCCTCAAAAGGACCCTGTATCTACTCATGACTCTTGGTATGGTTTTCAGGGGTTTTTTGGTTGTGAGCTGTTCACACCAAGTGAATTTTTTCCCCTTCTCTTATTTGAATGTTTTCTAGACCTCATGAGTTGAAACAATTCAGTAATTCACAAAAAAATGCAAAAAGTGAAGTAGAATTTGTTTATTTTTTCGTCTTCCTATCTTGTGAATCATCTCATGAATCCTCAGATTTATCTTACGATCATGTGGGAGGCTGTCGATCGTCAGCTTACCTAAATCTGCTTAAACAACTAATTTGATACAGCTAAACATTAGGAGGTGAATAAAAAGATGAAACATGATGGAGATATTGAAAGCCGCTGAGATGGGAACAAGTAGATTTGATTTGTGGAAAATACCTTGGCACTTTTCCGTTGGCCGCAGTGACTCGTTTGTTCGATGTGTTCTTTTTTTACTTCCTCTATCTTACTTCCCCTCCCCCTTCCTATCCCTCCTTTGCCTCCCCACATCCCATTAACTGATTGCCTTTGCACCATCATGCACCATGCTGTCCGCTGGAGGATTGTCAGGGAGGTGTAAGAGGGACAGACAAGAGAGCCTTTGACCTTTTCCTCCGCTTAACCCTTCATCCATATTTACATCCCTCTGTCTTGTCCGCCCAGCCTCCTTTTCTCTCTCCTTCAACTCCTCGTCCCATTAAGACAACTGACCTTGTAGAAAGACCCACTAATGAAGACTGGGCAGCACTTTGCCGTCCAGAATGACTCATCTCTGACTGTGGATGTCGGCCAAAACGTGATGGGTCATATTTTAACTGTGAAGTTTAGTCCACTTGTTAAATTGGAGAATTTGGAGAGTAAATTGGCGCAGTATCAGGCTTGGCAGTGGCATATTTCTCTCCAGCGACTTTTAATGAATAGCATTTGTTTCACAAGGTTAGTTATTAAGTGCACTGCCATCTCTGTGCAGTCTAAGAAAGCTGAAGGGAAGAAGGCTTTTTCATTTTTCAATCTCTCCAAAGCTAAAAAGCTGTTTGTAGTCAGCAAGTGGTGTGCATAAAGAGAGAGACGAATGGATTTATTTTTATGTGTTGTTTGTTCCCGCTTGACAGTGGGAGTCAGTTAATTGTGTGGAGCCTGTCTTTCAAAACAAACTAAATCTGTGCGAGGAGTGAGTAAAGACGAACAGATGTGGAAGGTTAACGAACGGAGGAAAATCTTGCCATAGAAAGGCAGATGGAGAAGGAAACTAAAATCGCCTGAGCCGAGTATAAGAGAGCAATTCTGTTAGACCCCTGAGGACGGCAGGTAAATGGTGAAAGACGGAGAGGAAAACAAAGCATTTATCAAGACCGAGTGTCTGTCCTCCCCCGCCCCTTTGCTAAATGTACCGGGCAGCATCCTGCCTTCACCACAATTCAATTCCATCTATAAATAACCTTTCTTATAAAGGACTCGCTGGCACAACATTTTCTGATTGCGGGGATACATAAACCACACTCGTGGTGTCTCTCTCTCTCTCTGGGCTGGCTTCCATGGCAGCTGTTGCTGGTCACTTGTTGGTTACTGAGACACGACAGTTTATTGGTGCATCTTTAATGAGGACGCAGGCAAGACAATAAAGTGAAAGCCCTGAGCACATTCTGCACTTTCAGCAATTTGTCTCCAAAAAAAATCTGAGTTGGAAGGAATGTTTTTGCCTTGAGGTGCATCCGTGGTTCTGCTTTTATTGGTACTCGATGAATCACAGAACTGGAAATGTCCTCCTCTACTGCCTGATTTCTGCTGATGAGGGGCGGCATGATTATCTTTCTATTTGTGGCCTTTTTTCTTATGCTACTGGTGTAGTGGTCTCAATACAAGGAATATCATTACCTTTGACTGCAGTGTTGTCATCTAGTGGTTTTTATTTTTTACATTTAAACTTATACTTAAGTAACATTTTAGTAAACCAAAACATGAAGTGGAAGATGATCTCCGGTTATTAAAGCTGCATTAACCAGATTGCAGAACAGTTTAATATTTTGGCCTCAAATGATTGAAATGGAGCTCCAACAAACAAGTGGAAAGGCATAACAACATAACAAACTTAAGCCTGCCATCTTAAGAATTGTTATTATGTTACTTAGTTTATCTTACCAAATGTTGTGTAATATGTGTTCTTCCAGGATTTTAAACAAAAGTAGGCAACTGAAACCTGTCACAGACCTGTTTGCAGAGATGTACTGTTTAATTACACAAATGATTATTCACAGTAGTCAGCAGTCCTGTGTTAACTTATCTTCCCTGCTGGCTCTGTTCTGTTCCTCAGGTTCGGGATCTTTGAGTTTCTCAGTAACCATGCAAAGGATGAGTCTGGTCGACTGGACAGCACCAGAGGCCTGCTCTGTGGGCTTGGAGCCGGGGTGATGGAGGCTGTTTTGGTGGTCTGTCCCATGGAAACTGTCAAGGTATGTTACCAGCTGATCAGTGGTCAGATTTGTGGTTTGATTTTAGTGTCATACATACTATGTGCACAGCCTGAATACACATAAAACAGTCCTGTGTACTTTAATTTTTGTATAAGTATTGGAACATATGTGTGATGTCTGAAACAAAGCACAGGACATTCTTAACTACCCAAACAAAGAAATGAGCAGCACTCTTCTAAGCTAACTATATTTCAGTAGAATTGTTCAATATTGTGTCCTTGCACATTCACTGAACTCAGTTTCATTTGAAAGTCTCATTTAAAAGACGACCAGACTAAATATTTGTGCCGTTTTCACCACAATGTGTGTCTCCCTTCTTAGTAAAGCAACATTTTCTGTTTTGGGTGTTCTTTTTTTATCTCTCAAGGTTAAATTCATTCATGACCAGACTTCAGCCAACCCCAAATACAAGGGCTTCTTCCACGGAGTCAGAGAGATTGTCAGGGCACAAGGTAAACACCAGTTTCAGTGGATGTAATTCATCTGACATCTACTGGTCAGATAGGGTAATGCAGCTTCCAGATGTTGTTTACTAATAAATGTACCCACTTGTCATGCCTTACCAGGATTGAGTGGAACATACCAGGGTCTCACTGCCACAGTCCTCAAACAAGGCTCCAACCAAGCTATTCGATTCTTTGTGATGACCTCTCTCAAGAACTGGTACAAAGGTCAGTGTGCATAAGGCTGTATGTGTTTGTCTGTACAGTGTTCATATGGACACACTTGGGGTCCAAAGTGTTTGCAAACTGCTTGCAGGGTTTCACCATCCTGTTCAGCTGTTCAGTACCAGGACTAAATTTGTATCAAAGCATTCACTGTTACTTACTACTCTGTTATGTCCTTTCACTAGGTGATAACCCCAACAAAGCTATCAATCCATTGCTGACTGGAGCCTTTGGAGCCATAGCTGGAGCTGCCAGTGTCTTTGGAAACACCCCACTGGATGTAATTAAGACGAGGATGCAGGTACATAATATGATGGCTGTAGGCAAAGCTCAGGGTCTTTGTGTTCCTTGCTGGTGATTTAATTCAAACCTTTGAAGTTGTTGCCACCTACTGACATTAATTAGAAATAACATTGCCTTTTGTTTTCTTTCCAAAGGGTCTGGAAGCACATAAATATAAAAGCACATTGGACTGTGCTTCAAAGATCCTGAGACATGAGGGCTTGGCAGCGTGAGTACGCCTCCACTTTATTTGAGTCTTTTTTTGGGGGGGCTTTTATCCCCTTTTATAACAACAAGCCTAAACACCTATTTATAACCCTAGTATTGAGTATATATATATTTTTTCATATTTTATCTGTATAATGCTTTATGTTACATTCAGTAGGATTGAACAACCAATTTTTATTTATTTTTTACCTAGAATGAATAGCTGTATGTTACTGTAGTGCTACTGGATATAGAGATGTATCAGCCAACAATAAATGTGCCTTTTCCTAAATACTGATATTTTATACTCACCCCTCTCTTACTTTGTGTCCATCTGTAGATTTTACAAAGGGACAGTTCCTCGGCTGGGCCGTGTGTGTCTGGATGTGGCCATAGTTTTCATCATCTATGAGGAGGTGGTGAAGGTCCTGAATACGGTCTGGAAGACGGAATGAGCTATTTGACGTACAGAGGGGGCGGCAGCTTCCTGCTTCCCAGGCATCAGACACAGTTCCAAGTTTCACAGAGCTCTTTTGTATCATAAAAACCAGCTGCTGGTACAGAGCTGAACTTAGATCCGTGTCATATGCTAATCAGGAAGTTGAGGAGCTCATAGACGGTGGCTGCAGAGAAGAAAGATAGCCTGAAAAGAGGCTCAATGTCGCCCACATCTGGACAGCTGGAGTGTATGCAGAGCTTTGCTGCTCAGCACCGAGACACCTGATAAGAACAAGGGTAGATTTCACAAAGTGGGATTATAAAGTTTACCAAATAATTGTTAAAAAAGATACTTCGTTCTAGAGATCAAACCCTGAGTATTAGGGTCAACAACGTGATTCCTTTAAACATTTTTGTGGTTATAAACAACATTTTTACAGAAATCAGGTTATTTGGTTCACTGTCTTTATAAACCTACTTTGTAAAATACCCACCTTCAGTGAAAAACATAATTTCTAGTCATTCACAGCTGTTTTACTGATGTTTACTGGGAGTATGCAGGTGTCATACTGGATTTTCTTGAGTTAGTGTTGCTTTCTGTCTCCTAGTATGGTTTTAAATCCAAAGGAGCCAGACTACAGCTGGTTGCAGTTTACAGCCCCATAAGCTGCAGTAACTTCTATAACTTGGCCTTTAAGAGAATTATTTAAAAAAAATAATATGCCAATTATTTTTATACAGTGTAGATTCTAATTTAGTTCATTACTAGCATTATATTTTATCTGTAAAGTAAGATATATTTGATTCCTGTGCCAAATGCCAAACCTATACTATGAAGGTGTGTTCGGAGTAAGAACATGCAGTAGCTTAATGATCTTAACAAAAGAGGAGCAAATATTATGACTTATATTATACTTTATAAATGTATTTATTGGCAGTTGAATGTTGAATATGTAGATGGTTGAGAGGCTATTTGCTGTTAACTTGTGCCACTTGTGTCGTGTGTTTTGTGTGATCGGGTCTGGGTGTGAAGGTGTTTTTAAGATGTTAGGAAAATATTTAATTGCTCTATTTCACTGTGAGTCTAAATGACCCAACGGCACTGAGTCATACAGACGAAGTAACCTCAGGCCTCTTATTCCCTGCCAATGGAAACACCGCTGTTCATCAGCATACTACCACCGGATGCTTATTTGTCTTCTGATTACATTAGAAGAAGTTTTCAATCTTTGTGATTCTCCCTTCTACATATGTTCTCCACGCCAACAGTTCCCAACTGGGAACGAGTCATAAGATAAATCTGAGGGGTTATGAATTGTTCAAATCTATTTCAGGTGCTGTTCTGTTTCATTCAGGGTTTGTTTTTACTTCTCACTCATGTGCCTTTTACTGTTATGGTTTGTGGGTACTAGAAATATTCTCATCTATTATCAACATACAGTGTTAAATTCTTTAATCATCTTACAGTCAATTTGAGATTTCTGTGGTACATTTATATTGTTTTTGTATGAACAAAAACTGCTTTTCCTCCTTTTACCATCACTAGTGACATGAAAACGCTCATAATCTATATGTATTACGCTAAAAACTGTATCATAAATCATGTTTGTTTGTTTTTTTGTTTCGCCAAACAAAATGCTTGTGTTCCCGACTGCCAAATAGCCAAGAGAAAATGTTATTGTTATTGCAAATCAATGTATTCCAATGCAGTGTGTGTAGGCTATGTGGTTCTTAATGATGACGCTTGTGCAATAAACACTGTATCCTCCTTTTGTCCGTACTTAATGTAAAGTCCTTTGTAGTAGGGGGATTTCAAAACTCATTAAATCAAGCATCTGAAAACTTGAAGGCATGCAGACTGGTTGTGTTTTTTATCCTCCCTCTCTCTCGTTCGTCTGTTGTTCTGCCCTTTTGGTTACAACAGATCACGTCAGGACAAACCATGGGGGGCAGGTAGATGAGGAATGAACAGGGACCCCATTGTTCCAGTTTTGGCTGATTGTCATGTAGAGTGATTCAACTACCCATCTCTCTCTCTTAGTCTCTCTCTCTTACACACAGATACACACACACACACACAGACCAAGATCCCTGGTGCCCCAGTGTTTGTTGTGAGAAGGAATGCATGGCTCTCTGCAGAAGATGGGAGTAAGGACAGCATGTGGTGGACATTTTGGCTTGAATGAGGAAGTGAGAAAAGTGTACTGAAATACTGTGTGTGAGTGTGTTGGACAAGTACTCAGATCTTTTAATACATTTGTATTAATAATCTGAATTATTGTTATTTAAGAATCATATATATTATTTTGTATTAATAATCTGAATCTGTAAAGTAAATAATGCTTTAAAGTAAATGTATTGGAGTAAAAATATAGTGGAGTTGAAGTATAAAATAGCCTTAAAAAGTGCCCTAAAAATACAGCATTTAGTTACTTTCTACAACTGCTGTGTGTGAAGGTGTAGGCCAGTGGACTGTCAGAATAATCAGTGTCCTATGCAGCAGAGTAGGAGTCTATAGTAAGTTAATAAATACCAGTTTAACAGGAGATCATGGCAGCATGAAGTGTGAACTAATATACTAAGACACAAATACAGTACATGCAAAGAAATCATCTTAAACAGTAGGTGGAGCCAGACCCTCAAACACATGAAACATTGTGAATATCTCTCTCTTTCTCTCTCTCTCTCTCTTCTCTCTCTCACACACACACACACACACACACACACACCTCAGTGATGAGAGAGGCCTTCTCTCTCTTCATATCTGTACAATAGGGCTTTATGAGAAGGGTCAAAGAACCTACTAACTTACCTTCATCCTAACATCATCACTCCCTCCTCCTCCTCACGGCTGCTTGATGGAGGACTGGACCAAAATTGCCTAAAAATGTCTTATCATCTTCACAGACATTAGTCACAGATCGTCTTTGAACTCAAGAGATGAAAAGTTGAGTTGCTCTACAGCTCCACTACTTTATCGTGCCCAACATGAAGGCTTCAATAACAATTAACTGAGTATTCGATTATGTAAAGTAGTAGTAGTAGTTATACTTTTGATCCACTGTGTTTCATAGATGGAAACCCTTTCTACTGGTGGATTCCAGCCATATTGGTTTGTGACCCCTTAAGATGAAACCATGTCTCCTTGTGACCTTATATCACAGATTATGGCCTTAATGTAGACGTGAGTTTTCTGTCTCATCTGAGAATCATTAGAGCCATGAAGAGGTTAAAATGTCCAGTATTTCCAACGTAAAAAAAAGCAAATAAGTAGAGAAAAGTCATAAAAGAAAGTTTCTAACAGGTCTCCAAACAGCAATGAGAGCAGCTAATCCTTATATCTTACAGATACATCAAACACAACTTCCTTTATAATATGTGAACCACATGGCACTGGAGGTTTCACTGAAGTAGGGGATTTGAATCCTTTATAACTCTCAAGAATGGCGATTGTCTCGTTTCTTTCTCGTCCTGGTGCGCTTTTACAGTATCACCCCATTGCTCAGTGTCTCCCCGAGAGCCTCCATTCACTCTGAACCAGTGAAGGGTGAGTAATGTTATTGTTCTCCAGTATTCCTTCAAAAGGGTAGATGCTCTACGGGATGAGTGGAGATCATTTCGTTGTAGCAGCTCCAAAAGGACCTCGTCGCTTTTCGCAGTAGCTTTTGGCTGAATCGTATTTTTTTTGTATCCGTATTTGGTATTTTGACATAAAGAGGTGGCGCCGCTGTCAGTGGTGCTGAATTGGATTGTCTGATTGGAAGCCAAACGGATCTGACAGTTTTAAGATGCTTTTCACAGATATATGTTCAGTCGTGTCGAGGTAATGTTTTGGATTCCTTGAAATGCTTTAGGTGCAACCGTGCAAGTCACTATAAATGCCTGCATTAGGGGATATTTTGTTTGGTTTGGCAGTCTTTCCCAAAAATGCACATCATCTTAATCTGCAATCAGTTGTTTTTCAGCAGCAGATGTAGTCCAACACCCTTTGACAGAATAATCAGAACTTCTGTAAGAGCGCTCAATTGTTGAGGTACAGATATTGCGCAACCAAGCGCGCGCAATAGAGGGGGAGAAAGAGAGAGAGAGAGAGAGAGACAGAGAGAGACAGAGAGACAGAGAGACAAACAGATAGACAGAGAGACAAACAGAGAGAGAGAGAGAGAGAGAGATACCGGTACTGTACGCCTTTCCTAAAAGCCAACCTAAAAACCAACAGAAAGCTCTAAGGGGCGGTGTCCGACTGACTGATTAGAGGAGAGTTGGTGCGCACACAGGCTCCACTTTTACGCATCAGTTGTTCGTGTAGGTGTCAATGCCAAAGTTAACCCGGATTTGGATTTTATATAGAAAATAGAAAATATAACCAGCGTCTTTCCAGCACAAGTCAGTTTTAAGAACCATACACCAGTGGAGCAAGTGGACCAAGAGAAGTTTCCAGCATGGGAGCGCATGGATGGAGCTCAGCGCGTCTTGGGTTTGTCGTTTGTGGATATTTAGCGTTTTTCTGCGGGGAAATTGTTCCAAAGGCTGAAGCCGGCTGCTGGGACAGGGAGGTCCCAAACTGCTGCACCGGCCGGAACAACGAATGTTTTGAGTACACCAAGAGAAAAACGGTGTGCTACTGTGATACCTACTGTCAGAAAACCGGAGACTGCTGCGAGGACTATCAGCGTGTGTGCCAAATATCTGGTGAGTTTGCTTGCTCTATCCTCGTGACAGGTTTTTTTTTCTTTTTTTTTTTTTAAACATAAAATGACTTCAGCATTTGCTGATTGTTTAAGGTTTGAAAGCTTTGGGAGAAATGACCACATATATACTGCGCAGATTTGTGTGGATTCCAACTGTGTCCTGTTCAGTGACGCTTGTTGTTCATTGTAGTCCAGTTTGAGCCAGAGATGGCTGGCATTGAGGTGACATGGAGACAGTGAGACATACTACACATAGCTGTCTTTAGTGCGTCCATTAAGGCTGTTTGTTTTCAGTGCCATTAGTAGGGGGCACTCTCCTGTCTTCATGGTGTATTTTTTAACAGCAGTTTGTGTCTATGTGTTTTTAAGTTTGTAGGGTTGACCCTTGACCTGGCCATGAAATGGTAGGAAAGTGTGAGTGATGGATCATAACAGAGGCACAAATCAGCATGGCAGTTTTCTCTTGAACAATGAAAGAAACACCTGCACTAAACAATGAGATCAAGGTTAAATGTTTACAGAATCCTTAAAATATGAGTGTGGGTATAGTCTTCCCTCATCACCCTGGCTGCTGCTATATATGGACAAATGAGGGAATGGACACCATGGGAACAGATTGCCAAAGATGGTCAGGATTACCTACAGTAGAGCTGTGTCTGAGATGTGACAGACTCAGCTCTTACAGTATGTTGAAACATCTCAAGTTCATGAGGAGTGATTATCTGCGTATAGATACACTCAGAGTGTGACCCTTGTCTTAAGTGCACACTAACAAGCACCTGCAGGGTCAGTCCAGCAAGTCAAAGAGCACTTAAAATGCTTCAGCGATCCCTCTATTTAGGCACATGAGTGTATACACAGTGAACCTTTGGTTGAGTCTTGTATCTATGCTGTGATGTGAACAGGCTGCCTCATCCAGACTTCAGTTAATCACTTAAAAGTATGTACAAAAGTACTGTAATGGACGCTGTAACACACTTTATTAGACCTCACTGTTTACTGCACAGATAGCTGAACCACCTGTTAATCACTGTGGAGCTGCAGCATACTGTTCTACTGCAGCTGTTTTCCAAAAGTCATTATAAGGTTTTGCACATTTGGATACATTTTTTATTAGAAATCAATTTGTAAGTTGGTGCAAATTTGTGATCTTGGGCTTGAGACAAGTGATCCATCTCAGTAAGCATCATGTCTGCTTTTATTTTGGTTAAAGTACTGTTTTGTCTTGTTGCAGACTTTTCTAATATATCTACAATTAAAATTACATTATTTTAAAGTGTGTGTAAATTAAATGTGACTTCTAGACCAGTAAATGAGTTAAAAAACACCAGTATAACTGTTTGAATGCCGTAAACTCTGTGCAGAAATTCTTAAATACTGTGATGCTCTAATAGTGCAACATTACATTTGCAAGAATATATACATATATGTTCATATCTGATATAAAAAATATATTTTTTTGCAGTGAGGCTTTTAAAGTATAAATGAATACATAAATGAATGAGTTGTGGCTTATAGTAGCTAACCAAATAGTAAAAAATATTACAGGCTCAAATCTCAGTTTGTGTTTTTTATCTACCTATCAGTTAAAAAGGCATGTAGAGACAACATTTATCATCTAGCAGCCACCTGAGTTCGTGCCAGACATCACTTGATCCATCCCATGTGCCTGCCAAGCTGAAACTTAACAGAATAAGCACAGGGAAGCACCTCAGGTCAGTGTTGAGTCATCACTGTACTGCTCAACAGCAGCTGGTCCCTCACAGGTCAGCTAACGGCTGCCATGTGCATCAGTTCAGTCATGTGTCAGATGAGGATTTTTAGCACAGTGGACCTCATGTGTTGTTAGACCTCTCTCTGGGACCATGGTGTAATGTAGGTGTTCCTGAACAACATCTAGGCTGAATAGTCATGTGACAGGCATAAAAATCGTCTACAAATGGGCAAGATTTATAATTAGGGCTGTAAGTTAAATATATATATATATATGTATTTGGGGATGTTTTTAATGGTTTTACAGTGTTTAATCTGTCTGAATCTGAACATGAAAACGTCAATTTGGCCATGACCTATAGATGCTGTATGGATCACTGAGCATTGAGTGATGCTGAGAAAAACACTGTGACTTCTTCCCTCTGCAACCTGAGCATCTGCACAGTATAAACACACAACGCAGCTTGTGGCTTGGCTCACTTCCATCAAAGCACCCTGATGTTTTCTCACCCACATTACCCTCAGACTGTATCTGATCCTGATCCTACAGCTCTGTAACGCATCAAGGAGTCTGTCTGTGTACTGTCTGTCACAGTCTGTAATTTAGTCGTGTCAGCTGTAGCCAAGCAAAGAGCTTGGAGTGGGAGACATCAGAAGAGAGACAAGAAGAATCAGCAGGCTGTTTGCACCACTCTGACACAAACACTTAAAGCTCTTTTGGAGCGTGATACGATTTACTCCAGAGATGTTGTACAAATGGAGTATTTGGCAGGAATTTGTATTGGTTGCAAACAGCTCGGAGGAAGTTGCTGTGCGCTTAATATTTATATTACTCTGTCAAGAGCTTTGAAGTATTAACCTAAAACAAGTGGAGCCAGTGGTGGAATGTTTTGAAGAAAATCCTCCCTACAACACATACAGTCATCATCAGTTTTTGATCCTTAAGTTAGTTTAAGTAGTTCCTCAGGTTTAGGAGGTGATATACAGCAAGTTGTCACTTGTTATCTAAAATACTTCTCTTGATTCTCAGTGGACATTTTCTAGACAATGTCTCACAACAGAATGTAAAACGTATTTTTGGCCAACTTGGCAAGGTTAAGCTGTTTGTAAATGTTCTTCTCATTCTTGCAAATGAGTTGACAGAAGTAGAAAGTGACACTTATATATCTATTTATTTCCAGTTCAGCTATAAAGAAATATTTTCAACTAAGCAATAATAAGCACCCTTGTTGTTGTCTGTACCTTAGAAGGAGATCTTATTTTGAAACATAAAGGTAGAAATGCATCATGGGAGAGAGAAAATGTGTATTTCTGCACTAACAGAGGATTCAGTGCCGCTTCAATAGTTGCCTCTTCAATAAGGCACATGAGATATTGTTTGGCTAGATAAACTTCACATTGCTGTTTTACTACAGGGCACTAACAGTTAACACAGCTTAAACAAAGTTGGATAGACCCAACGAACGTCACAAATGAACGATACAGGACACAGTGTTAGCAATCCACGTGGGGAGTTGCCTCCTGTTGTAGGAGTACCTTTGGTGCATCACATAATTTCCATGTCAGCCCTACAGTAAGTCTCTAATTGCTCATTCCTCTTCATAGACTCTAGAGATGAAACTGGCCCACAGGAGGATGGAAGGGGAAGCTCCTCTACTCTCCTACTGTGGCGTCTGGTAGTTCTCACTCCAGCAGAAAGACATATTGTAGCCTCTGCCTCAAATACACCAGAGGTTTGCTCATCATTCATCTGTCTCTCCTGCAGGCACCTCTGCTTCTCTTACTTCTCTTTAGGGCGCGGTATGCTGTCATGCCATGATGTTTTGCTTTTTCTTCCTTGCTTCCCACGCGCTCTGAGTGGTGAATGCTTTTACTCAGCTTGGCTGAAACGGACCAGCTGCTGTAGTGTTTAGGACAAACAACCTTCTGTCCAGTTTCTCCTGGTACTCACATACTGCATGTACAGTATCACGATTGGTGTCCTTTAACTGGCCTGTTCGTGATTAGAAAACGTAAATGTTATATTCCAAAGTGAACTTGAAAGGTGTTAATAGTACCTTCAGTAGAAGGTATTTATAAGGAAAACAGGTGGCGTAACGGACACATTTAATCATCTTTCAATGCTTCCATGCTGTGGCAGAAAAATCAGAGACGGATAAAACATAACACAAAACTCAAAAAATAAGCCAAAAACGATCTGCCTGGTAAGATAATTGATTGATTTAATGAATTGATTTTAACTATTTTTTATTTTTATTTGGGTTAGTCAACCTAATATTTGCTTTTTTTAAACACAAATATTTTTGCTCTGTGAATGACAATGGTGTATTTTCTGCATTTTTCTTTAGCAAATGTTAGCATGCTAACACGCTCAACTAAAAAGATAAATATTGTAAACATGCCTGATTAACATCAGTATGTTAGCATTGTTATCGTGAACCTTTTAGCAAAATAGATCCTCCTAAATGTTACACACTGTATCTTTAAGGCACTTGTGTAACTTATGATGGTGATGAGGTATTCTTTGAACTTTGATATTATGAATCTGTCCATCATTTTCAAATCATTTTTTGCATACAAGTTGTTCATCAGAAAAAAGTCCAAACACAGATGATTCTGTATACTTTTCTTTCTTCTCTAAGTTGTTTTCACTTTGAACCTGAGCCAGTATAGATGCTTTCATTCTTCAGATGATGCCACAACTCTGTGAATTACTCTGAAGTAAAGTTCACTTTGTGTTTAAATGACGTTTTTGAAGGTAAGCAGGTGAACCATCCACTGACAAGAGCACATTTTCTGTTTCCCTTTTTTGGTTTCTTCTTAGGTTGTTGTTTTATTGTTGTCAGTATTCACAATTTTATTATGTGTTCGTGTGCCATGTTTTTAGCTTTTAGCATTTTGCTATGATAAAGCATTGGGAGTCCATGCAATACAAACACTTTATAGGTCCTGCAATTTTAACAGAAAATCTGTATCAGCTGTGTTTGTAATGAATCCTTTTAATAAGATGGTTTGTTTGGCTCCTCTTTTCAAGGTGTCTACAGGAAACATTTATGTGCTAACCTGTTATTAGGGCTTAGTCCTGTGTCCTTCACCCCTATTAACAGGCTTATGGCTCTCCCTTGTGTTGCTGAACATTATAAGGCTTGTCTGATGGGACCAAGGCCCAACTCTCTACATGGGAGGGAGGTCGGCTGGGGAGGTCTTGGGGTGCAGTCGTCCTCCAGACAAGCTGGACATCTGGGTCCTATCAGAGAGGAGATGGGGGTGGATGGAGGGGGTGGCAAAGTGAAAAAGAGGCAGATGGGGGAGAAAGAACAAGAGAGCGCGTGGGACAAAGTGATAAAGGGAGAAGAAAATAAAGCAAATTGGGCGGGCATGTCTGATAACTCTTTTGTTACGAAACCCTAAAATGGAAGCAGAATTCAGGGAGAGTGAAAGAAAAGGCAAACAAATGCCAATCTAAAAAGCTAGATAGTACGCTTTTATCTCAGTGTAACAAGTGTGACTGCAGATTGGCTGACAAGTCCTGAGATAAAAGTGCTGATGTTGGATACACATTCAGTGGTTTGGTTCAGTTAGTGGCATTCGTCTGAAGCTCTTCCAGCTACCTGGAAAATTTGCTGCCACAGATTCTCTCCAAGCAAACTCCTGTTACACTGAACTATACATGTATTTTTTTACATTTCAAACACAGCTTAACGCACCCTCTAGATCTAATGCTTTAAATCCCCAGAACACTAAGTATTTGTGTAAGATTTAATTGACAATAACCAATGGAAACACCAACTGTCTTAATCCTGAAGCTTAGAAATATGTGATTTCATCTTTTTCCAACCCTTTTCCAACCTGTCTGACTTTATTAACTCCACTTATTTTTTTATTCTGTCAGAAAGGTTTGTTTTCGTGTAGGATCCCTTTATTCATACAAAGCTAATTGAGAAAATATGTTTTTAAGTTTTGTAGATTCTTTAGCTGGTTTGTCAGTTTGTCAGTGTTTCAAAGGTCGCTCTGACATCAACCATATGCTCCAAAATATGTTAGAATACAGATCTAAACTCAGTATTGATAAAACACTGTCTCTGTTTAATTATAGAAGGAGTCTTCAACTTTTAAGTGCTTGACAACACTTTGTAATAATATCAGCTGATCGAAAAGACAAAAGCTGAACATGCTGACAACGAGTGCCATTTGTTTCCTGTATTGGGGTCAGAGGTCAGAGGTGGTTGCTTTCCAACTGGGGACTTTCTCGTCAACAATGGGGACTGGGGACAACAGTGGCTGTAAGCTCTGTAGGTCAGGCTGTGTCAGACTGTCAGACAGGGCTATCATGTGGGTGGTGGGACTGTCGCACTGGTGGTACCAGAAACAGAGCAGGGGACCACCACAGTTTGGTAATTGCCTTCTGACCTCTGATGGCTTGGGGCCAACAGGTTGAAACTTCCAGACAGGGCCTTAGTCCTGTTAGTGTGTATGTCAGTTTCGATCAGGGGGTAATAGCCCTGTTTCCCCCTTGGGTGAGGGAACTCACTGACCCTATCAATTTCATTGCGCACCCTCTGCAGTAAAGACCTCAGCTGCACTGCTTGCTCGTGATTTTCCCACTATTAAGAAAGAAAAACACCAACATAAAAACCACCCCTGTGAACGTCAGAGGATGTAAAAGAGGGAAGGAAAGGCGAGGAGACATGAGTAAGGATAAGAAGAGGTGGAGGAGGCAAGAGTAGGAAAGCTGATATGGTTGCGGTGTCTGATTCGCTCACGCCCCTCATTCTTTCAAGAAAGTTCATGTCACTCTACAAGTGTACACGGGGTAATGTGTATGTCTGTGTGTTTTAGGGTGATGACTGAAGGTGGAACAAGCCCAAGTGGGTGGGTTTAATCTGACAGAAATTGTTTTCGATCTGTGTGTATGTGTGTGTGTGTGTGTGTGTGTCGTGATCTGGGAAAGGCGAGTGTCAGGTAGGCAGCACTAATGTGCAGGAATGCAGAGATTCCACAGTGGCTTTGTGGATCGGCTGTGTCACTGAGACAGCCGCCCCCCCCTTCAAAACCCCAACAGGACCATGGGAATGAACCGAACAGGCGGCACCTTGAAAGCTCTCTCTCTCTCTTTCTCCTGTTCACACACACACACACATACTTATTCACCTGCAGCATTGTACTGTGGGGTGAGTGTGTATTATAAAGACAGAGTTAGGTAGATTAGATGGCAAAGGAGGATTAGATTCAGTTATGGTATATGTATCCTCTCCCTCCCTATAATTTCATCAAGAACATCTAAGAGCTTCACACTGTGAGCACCTGCTCTCATTGTATTAAACTTCTATTGTCTGCAAAGAATATCAGGCTCTCTGAAAAAAAGTATTCTGGTGTAAACGTATCTGTTTGCATTTATCAATTAGTGCTTGAGTGTTTAAGAGCCTCTCTCATTATTATGATGTTTATGTTTATGGAGTGGGCACTTCCTCCCAAAAACAAAGCTGTTAAATGTCTGCCGTTATTAAATCTCTGTGTTGGACAAGGCTTGATTACTGCTGGAGACGCTTGGCTTTGATCAGAGCAGCCATCTAACTAATACAGCTTCCTCTTAGGCTGATGTAATTGGCTAAATCAGCCTACTGAACGAGAAGCCTGATTGCTGCTGCTGCTGTGTTTATGTGGTGTGCTCTATTTGTGTGTGAGTGTGTGTTTAAGTGTGGGGTAGACAGAAACCGGAGAGAACAGGATGCAAAATTAGCCCCTTATTTAACCCTTTAACCTTATTTAACCCCCCCCCCACGCTTGACCTGGGTCGCAGACTTCCTGAGCCTGGAGTTTGGCTGATCTGACATTAGTAGATGGTAATGACCCAGTTACTCATTTGCTGCCCACCTACCTGAGTAAATGCTCAGTGCAGTATTATGCAACTCTATGTCTGGGTCTGGTGTGTGTTGCAGCTCACACTTTCAGCATGCAGTTAGGCGTGACAGCAACAATTAGGGGAAAGTTTAAGTACCTCTTGGGTAAAATCATGTGTCAGAGAGCATTTATTGTGAAAGCACAACTGTAAATGCCTTTCTTTGTATTTTTCTCATTCATATTTTACTTAATCTTCATCTCTGGACTGGATTTTTTTAAATCTAAAATCCTCAGCTGACCTCTCTGTCTTCCTGCTTCCCTAGCAGCCATTGACTGTGTGGTGGGATCATGGGGTCCCTGGTCATCATGCACATCTACATGTGGAGTTGGCAGCACAGAAAGGAGTCGCCAAGTGTCCGTTCCCCCTAGAAATGGAGGCACGCCTTGTCCTGACCTCAAACAGCGTCGAGGATGCTTTGGAAACAACGCCATATGCAGCACAGCGAAAGGTGAGATCGTGACCTTTTCTATGTGCACCTACATGCATGCATTTATGCACGGACTCCAGCTCTGAACTCTGTTACATAATAATTTGGTGTTTCAGTATTCTCTGGGGTACCTTTTACTGTAAGTAACACATCTGTTCTGAAGCCTTATCTCCATCTGTACTATTTCAAATACCTCAGTTACTTGAATAACTCTCCCAGTAATAAAACACCAGAACACGTAACAACTTTTCCAAGAAGAAGATTTCCAAAGAACCACTGCCCACCACACCACTTTAAAACATTGAGTCATTTTAATGAGTCATGGGATGAGCTGCTCTTCAGTGGAAACAAGAGCTTATCTGACATTATTTTTTTTATTTCTGCAGAGGTGGCAAAGATCCTGCCTGATTCTTTCAAGAGGAACTTCAAGGACCCTTGGAGGCGACCACACATGCTGATGAAGGAGGAGAAGGCCAGGTAAGGCCTCTATTAACACACTGCAAACAAGCACACAGGACCGCTCACAACCGACCCAGCCAGCCCTCTTTGTTTTTGTCTGTAGTGCCGTCTTTAAGTACAATTGATGTGTGGGTGTAATTACAGCTGAAAAGTGTGGAGTGTAGAATGATCATATGTACTGTACAGAGATTATCTGAAGGGTTTCAATTTCAATTCAATTCAGTTGTATTTGTATAGTGCCAATTTATAACAAAAGTCATCTCAGGACACTTTTCAAATGAAGTAGGTCTAGACCGTACTTCTTATTAAGTATAATTGTAAATTATTTACAGAGACCCAGCACTTGATTAAAAAGCTCATTATTTCAAAAGCATGTTTGGTCTTTAAAAGCATAACAATGTTGTGCTTTTTTTGCCAACAATGAAGAACATTTTCAGATGTTAGCTTGCACATTCTGGCATGAACTCTTTTTCCAGCTCCAAGCTCCAAAGCTGCATTTCAACTTCTCTGATACAGCTGGATTTTACTCCACAGTTTTTTTTTTTTTACTTAGTTTCAAAGGTCATTTTAAGATCAACTCTGTACTCCAAAAGATTAAAAGTACAGACCAAGACCAAGGTTGCCATAACATGCAGAGCCTTGAAATTGCTTTGACTGTGTAACATGAACACTGTCACTGAATATTTACATCATGAGCTGACCTTTACTGATAAAGCAGCCATAATCCATGTAAAAGGTAAACCCTCCCTGCATAGATGTCATATTTGATCCGAGCTGATTGCAGACATTCTCAGAGTCAGACAAATCAGAGACCAGGGAATAAAACACGGCTGGTTTCTTAACAGCTCACAACCTTTCACTGAGATTAAAATGGACATCGGATACCTTTGTTTTTACTAAATAGAAAGCATCAAGTAATTGGAGGAACATTACTCATAAATGTGAGCAATTCAAAATGGATGACACAGCATTACAGTGATTTCACACAAACATCTGGGGCCCTGGTGTTGATATGGGAATTGACCCAGGGAATGAGCTGTTAAAATGAAATGAAATGATGATCTGTAGTTGTCTTTGGATCTCTAGTTATATCTGTAATTGGAATGAGTAATATTTCACAAAGATATTATACACTGCTTACTTTACTTGTAGAGGCTTAACGCAGACCTGTGCTGATGTCTTTCAGGAATTAGGACGGTTAAGGTCTTATTGTGTCTTTATATGAAAATATTTTTAGTGGTATTAACAGGGATTTATAGGGAAAAAGTGAAAAAGGTTTATTTGATGTTATTTTGTAGCTGTTGGATGTTGTTTAAGATATATATATATATAAATATATATATATAGGAAGTGTTGTCATGCTGCCTATATACCTGATGAAAGTCATATAGATGTGTAAATGTGATAAACTATTACAGTAAGCGACACAGTGTCAGGGGGAAAAAAAGTGAAGAAATGTCCCTTTGGCAATTCCATGTGTGCATGAACTGAATTTATTAGAACCTCATTATAGTTGTCATTTCAACATAATCTTAAAATAATCCCAATTCATATGCTAATGAAAATGGCTGACAGAATATATCAAGCATAAGATATTATGTTGTGTTCTGTACTCTCTACAATTTGCTTATTTGTAGCAAAACCTTGTTCAAAATGCAAACTTAAACACATAAACAAATCTGACCTGAATAACAATATTGCATTACCATATAAAATGTAACTAGTGGACAAAGTGTTCAAGAATCACTGAGAAAAGAAACTGCAGCTTCATGTTTTCTTTGACAAACCACCTCACTGGGGATGTTTTGTCACAGCTGACTAAATCAGAGACAAAATAAATAGTGCAAAAGTTCAAAGTGCCTGCCAGAGAACACAGTGAGCTAAAAAACAAGACTTTATTATTGTTTCCAGTGCACAGAGTGAGCTGTGTTGATATTAGGATACTGCAGGTGACCATGACACTGCTGGATCACCTTCAAATGGAACAATTCTCTTATCTGGATGTTTGATTAGTCTTTTGTCTAGTGATAGTTGTGATCAAGCACAGCTGGGTTGGATCACCACTTGGCTTTCATCAATCAAGCCATGTTGGATTGCTTTTTACTATTGGAAGGGTGTTTGTCTTTGTCTCTGAATTGAATTCACTGATTGAATAATAAAAGTCCTCAGTTCAACCCAACAAAATATTCTCTACAGAGCTGCATGAGCAGCACTGAGTTTAGTTCTCACAAGATTACATCTGTAGACTTTTGAGCCCAAAAGTGTGTGATTAGACTTTTTGACCCCTATATTTTTGTCCAAAATTTTAAGATCAAATATAAAAAAGAGTTATTTTTGACATGTTTCCTTTCCCTCTGTGCTTGCAGTTACTGTGTGTACCTGCGGGTAAAACAGGCCAGTGCAGCGTGTAAACTCAAACTGTGGAGTGCTCATCTGGTGAGAGAGAGGCTGGTCTGTGCAGAGTGTCAGAGCGATGCCATGTCAAAGTCAGACCGCTGTGGAGGCGACGGCCTAGAGAGCACCAGGTAAACCAAACAGCTAAGTTATTGGTAGTGGGCCTGGTTTTATTATAGCTGAGCCATCTGCAGACTGGCTGGAAGCTGAATGCGGTTAAAGGTACAGTATGTTGAATGATGAGCTCAATTAATGGATGTCTATGGAATCAAGTAGCAGCTCCTTCTGAATGAAGGGAAACACCTTACACAACACAGATGGTGTAAGACTTTGTGTTTGTTAGCTAAACACATGAATATTCATTTTCTGTGGAAATCGTAAGGGAAATCAAAGTTTTTTATAATCTAATTTCTGTGTTAGTTGTGCAACTTAAAAATATGTAAATTACAGCATGAGTTAATTTGACAGGGCATGAATCTGTGAAGTGTTAAAACAGAGCTGCTAATCAATCTCATAGACAACTGATATAGGGTAACATAACATATCCATTAGATTGGCTGACATTGGATAATTTGGAAAAAGTAGTTCCCCCAAAAACTGAAGTGGCTATATTGTTGACAATATCCAAGATACAACGAGATTAAAGCCACTATATGTGGAATTATAGGCTGAAAGCAATTCGGTATACTTTTTCACTGTCTCTTTGTTTCTACAAATCAAAACTTATACCATCAGAATAATTTAAAATATGCTATAATCACATTAAAATCGCACGCAAAGTGGATTTTAATAACGCAAATGAAACATTTCAAATACTTTTCCAATGTTGTTACTAACTGTTTCATGTCTGATATGGCCCTTTTTTCCCTAGAACCTTCTGGGCAGCAGCTTCAGTCCCGGGCTGTCATGGCTCCTGGGTGCGAGAGTCATCCTCTGAGGGTTGCCGGTGTCCTCCCTACTCCGTGCTCTTTGTGTGAGCCGACAAGATTTCCCTCAACACCTCCTGCTAACTGTGGAAAGCCCTGCCAGCCAAGCCAGACCCCTCCGAAACAGATTACTGGATGGGTAACTCAAGGAGATCAGCAACATCCTGCCACTTTTTCCTTTCACCTCATACTCTGTACTGTATAAACTATTGCTAAGCACACAGAAATTCCTGCATTTAATTTCAGATTTTACAGCCACATTATGTACTTATTCTCCTCTAAAGCACAGCAACATCTATTTGCCTTTTTACCTCTGAATCTTTGCTATCTACCTCCATCAATGCAAGTGCATTTGTTAATGCATAATGTATAAATATATAAATATATTATTTTGCTTTATACATTTTCTACTTTTTATTGTTTATGTGTTATGTATATGTGTCTATATAGCTACACTTATTTGTACCCAACTGTTTAAACACCAGACAGAAGTTGCTGCACCCAGTTTAAGCCCAAATCCAAAGGGTCGTAAGTCACCTGCAGGTGGGAAATGCTGAAACTGGTTCATCCAAATTATATCCATTAAGTCAATATATCTGTGTTTTACAGTTTTTGTCTATTAATATTTCTTTTCAACAAAAACATTTATACCGGCAAGTTAAGTTGAATATCAGGTATTGATTCTCAGGTGCTGAGATTTGTGTCTTTGTCTCCCATCAAGCTTCCGCTTTCATGTCTTCTGATGGTCAGTCACTGATGTTTTTAGTAGTGTAAAATCACTCATAGCTGAAATCAGTCCCATCTGTTTAGACTTAAAATTGTTGGAGAGGAAAAAGAGCCATTTAAGAGAATTTCACTGTGGTTCTCTCTGTCCTCTGTGTCCAAGACTGAAAAAAAAACTGCGTCATAGCTATGTTTCCTCTCACCCCCATCCCTTCTCAGAAACCCTGTTAACTTCACATGGGAGTTTTATCAGCAATCATCCATTATAACTATCACATTACTAGAGTGCCGTCATCTGCAATTGTTGTTCTCTGGTTCAGTACGCCTTCCCGCGTTTCTTGTACTGCTGGTTTAAGAGACAAGTGTAGTCCCAGTAAAGGGCTTTTCTTCTCTGGAAAGCTGTGACTTTCTCTTTCTCTCCCATGTCTGTGTTTGTGTGTTTATTTATTATAAAACAAGTGATGATTTTATTAGTGCAGCACAGCATACTCTGTACACTGTCCATTAGTGAAAATAAACAACTATACTGTCATATCCGCCCCTCTTGTCATATTTTCCGATTTGGGTATTTCATTGCATCATTGCATTCAGATTAAGCACCACTTAGAACAGTTACACAGACCACCATTAGCATTTCTGACTTCTCCAACGAGCACAGCCCTGCTAAGTATATCCCTCTGCTTGACCAGTGTTTACATGCAGCATTTCACAGTTGAAAGAAGAGCGCCGTTGAACATACGTAACCTAATGCAGACATGTACCCATCAACATATTTCTGTTGCATTCTTGACATTTTTCTTCCTGTGGTGTAAAGGGGATGACGACAAGCAAAATGACAACTAATATGTATAATCATGTCTCATTCTCCTACAATTTGGGTTTTGTTTTTGTGATGTCACTGCCAGAGATGAGGTGTAGACAGGTTAAACACGAGGCCTGAGACACTGGACAACTTACATAATCTGAAAATACATCTGTCACTCGCAGTTTTTTGTTTTCACAGCAGCTCTGGACAATTTGAAAGCCAGTTTGTCTCCTTCTTTATGTGATATATGGACTAGGTAAGTGAACATGGAGGAGGGGATGTCTAAACCTTGACTCTGACCCTGAAAGTTGTTTGTAAAGCCATGGCTCCTTGTCCTTGCTGACAGTTTTAAACCATGTCATAACCTTTAATGTTTTTCATTTTCTCTTGCTTGTGCAAAACCAACTGATGCATCCAATTTATTGCTATTAGTCAGGCTATTTACTGTACAATATAGCTGTTCCTCACAAGCCAGGGTGTTAGCAGGCAGGTAATGAGACTCAGCAGAGAAGTACAATTTAGGATGGATTTGAGTATGTGTCCCCTATTTCGGTTTTAAATTGAGAAAATATTGAAGGCCACTCATTCTCTTTATAAATGATGGGAATTTTTGTCTGAAAAATGCAACATGACGACCTAGGATTGAACCAATCAACACCTCCCACATTAGTCCTTTGAGAAAGATTCATACTCCTGGCTACTTCCATGTGTTTCATCTCGGTGGCACTTGAACTTTACCTTCTCCATTAATCTGTCCAGCCACCCTCTCCCTTACCCTGCACTCCTCCCTCCCTCCCTCCTCCCTCTCACCAGCTCCCTACCAAAGTCCCCTCCGTCAGCACAACTCTTTATTTTCTCTTACTACAACAGTGGCAATAGAGTGCTGTCAGCCTGACAGTCCATCCCCTCTGAAGCAGGCTTTACCCCCCTGGCTGCCCTGCCTCTGCTGCTAACCCGCTTTCCAAAGAGCAGGAAGGCCCATCTCTGGCCCAGTGCCTGATGGGCTCCGACAGCAGTGTGTTCTGGGATTACACCCGCTGAAAAGGGGGGCATTCCAGCACCGGCGGCCTTTGTCACAGCACGGCCACTGTTTGCTTTTGACAAGACAGCTGTTCAAAGCCCTCCCGGCCCCCACGGATACCGTGAAGGGAACAAACCCAGGGGTGACTTCCGTTTAATGGTGGTGTGGGTGCCGCCACCACCTGAGGTCGCTTCGACATTATATTCATCCCCAGTACAGCCCCAGTTTGAGCATCTAATGTCACATTCACAAATATGTTGAACATTTCAATCCTGCAGCTAGAGAAATACCCCACCCCCCCAACTCGATGCATCTCCTTTCCTAGACCCAAACAAAAATCCCACTGATTTATCTGGATGACTGCTTTGTCTGCTGAAACATCCTTGACTTCTCTCTTCCTTGTGTGTGTACACCACATGTGCAATAGGAGGAGTCACTGTGTTACAGTGTTGTAGCTAGGAATTATGTGCCCCATATTCACCCCTTTAGCACCATTATCATGTGTCAACCCATCCACAACTAAAACACAACTGAGTGCATTCTTTTACTGATCAATTAATGGACCAATCACTACATGAAATACGTTTTTTGGACACTCTTAGGACTATTGCTGTTTAACACCTACTCTATATATTTTTGAGAGGGTTTGGAACAGTAGCATTCAACCAAGCATTTCTTCTAATAAAAATAGAATATATCTACAAATACATGCTTGAGAACTCACAAAAATTCTTCTAGTTCAGACATGCAGTGGTCTTATTCAGCTTGGGGCCCTTAGTAGTTGGGACCCCCATTTCCCCCTCTGTTTCCCCCCAATGTTGTGTACATATGTGTTTTTGGGAAGTGTGTACTGTAATTAGCAAGTCATCCTAATGAGGGCCTCTGTGGGAGCAGCTGGTCCAAAACAGAGGAATGATAATGAATAGACACCCAGACATGAGGACCTGAGCTACTCACAGCTGGTACGGAGCCAGTATAGTAAACACACACACACACAATGATGATCATATTGAAAAAAACAAAACAATCATCAAAGTCTTGCTTTTAAGGATTGTGCATCATTACAAGGCAGAAAAAAATAGGCTAAAACTAAATTTACTACATGATTTTGGTCTTTCGGAGAGGAGAGTTATGGTATACTCAGTGTGTAGTTAGTTTCAACAGCAATAAATCTACTTGGGTTGTAAAATGACACTAGTTTCATCTAAAAGATATCACAGTTATAACACAATACATAAAAAATGAAAAGATACTGTGCTAACATGCATCATCTAATGACTGATTATCAGTATCTCTCTGCAGGAGCTCATTCTACTCTAGAAATGTGGCGTCACCTTGTGGTGCTTTTGACTTCCTGCTCTACTTGAACAGAAACACAATTTATAAAACACCTGAGACTTCCCCTTATAAATGTTTTTATTGAGTAACTGAGTATGTGGCCTTGATTAGAATACATGATGTACATGGCAAAAATTAAACCTTGTGACCATAAATCCTTACCTTAATTTATACAAAACTTAAATGTGGTTCATCTACTCATTCATACATTTCTCCCAGGGAGGATGTATAATAATAATAATGGGGATATTCCTTCAGTTTTGAGTTGTCATATTCACAGCTAGCTTGTTCACATTATGTATGCTGTATAATCATTCATTCAATCACATTCTGCAATACAAACAAATTGTATAAAGCTAGTGAAAGCACTGAGGAGCATGAACAACTAATCAAACAAAGTGAAAAATCTAATGGTGAAAAATACTAGTGGAGACAGAAAAATGGCACAGAACCAAAAGTTAGTCTACTGTACATACAAATGATCTGTAAGGCAAAAGTGACTTGAGAAGACATCCAAAGTGTTTTGTACATACAGGTCCAGGAATTAGAGTTAGCACTGACATATGAATCATACACACAAAATATTCCAGTTTCTCTATCTGTCTATATACCAAATTATTTATTATTAATTGTCATGTCATGTTTTGCCTGAATGCTGAGCAATAGTAGCCATTTATACGTCCTTGGCAATTAAGAAAAGCTGATCAAACTGAAACTCTAATCATCTAAACCAAGGGAAATTCAACAGACTACATTCAGACAGCTTGGAGATGATAGAGAGAACGAAAAGATTTTACCTGGACAAAGACGGTCTCTTATATCTAATACACACATGGAATAGAGTATTCCCTTCAAAGCACAAACAATTCAGTGAAGTGGCAGGAAGAATCTCTCTGCTAAACTTTGACTTATGGGCAAATCTGAAACAGTATTTCAGTCATTTAAGATGAAAATAAAATGGATAAAAAAGATGTTCACCTGCTTATCTAACAGAGTTCCAATCCTTGAAAACAATAAACAAAAAGAACACATAGGTAATTGAACTGAGGCCAAGATGGAGAGTCGAGTGGGAGGATGACCTGTTGCTGTCTTATGTCTCTGTAAAGTGAGTTCAAGTCTTTGTTTTATTTGAGGTTTTTAATCTGTTGGTTTGTGTTGTGGATCTTGAGATCCATCTTGTCCACTTTATTCAGCAGAGAATCAAGGGAGTCGTCCTGGTTCTCAATCTCAGACTGGAGACCAAGACCAAGGTTCTTCAGTCTGCTCAAACCATTGCACATCTCATCTACAGGAGGTCATTCAAAAAGGACATCAATTAAACTGTGGATTGGTAGATAATACTTAAAGGGAACTGTTTTTGTTCTTTTTACCTCATACATAATATAACATAATATTTTACACCTAACTCAGAATGTACATTGCTATTTTAGATTAACCAATGGATATTTTATGGTTATACTTTTGGAAGAACAAAACATGTCATTGTAATGGTGTCTTGATACAAGGGAAATAGATGAAAAATGAAATAGAATATATTAGAATAGAATTATCATGTAAACTTCATCAAAAGCTTTGATGTCATCCCCTTGTGCCTCTTCTCGTGACTGCACTTTATAAAACTGTATATTACTGTTTATTATAATCAAGTAGAAATAAAAGGAGATTCAAACAGAAATGTTTCTTTACCTAAATTACTGTCGAGGGTTTGGTGAGCCTCCCTGAGGTGTTTGTTCTGAGGGTATCCATTCTGTCTCGAAGAGCTGTCATCTACTGATGCGGCAGCTCCAAATCCTGGAACATAGAAATCAGAAATGGTGGCAGCCAGTTTGTGGTATGGTTATGGCATGCTTAGGTTCTTGTGAAAACTCTTACCTCCTGTATCCAACTTTCTTAGGTTGGGGTGGCTGGCTTGGTACTTATCTCCATGTTCTTTGCTGCTGGACAAGGCGGTCTGTAATCTGAGAAAGTCAGATAAGCATTATTTGACCGTTTAGTGAAGGACAATGACGAGAGGCTGGAAATGGCAAAAGCACAAATTTTATGGCAGCATTACTCAACTACGAGTAATGTAATCGTTATAAAGGCTTTGTTATAAAATCTGATCTCAACATAGAAATGATTTATATGTGAAGACCTGGTGCTGAGGTAATGGATCACAGAATGAAGATATTAAACTTATCTAACAGTGTCTGTCTGGTTGTAAGTTACTCTTCATAAGACTTCCTCACACTGTAGGTAAGAGGTGACCCTTACAACACAAAGAAATATACCAATATCATGGGTATACTAAAAGGAATAGAGAGACTATAAAATATCTGCCGGCAGAGGTGAGCTGAGCTGGTACTCTGAGAGTTGTGTCCATCACAATTCACAGAGCCTGCTACGTAACTGACTGTTCAAAAAAAGGTTTGGGGTGGAAAATACTGCCCATCTCTCTAAACTTGGGTGTGTACATCTGAGCCTAAGGCCTTTCGGTTTTCGTCCGACAGAACCTATTGAGTAAAGTACAACCAAAGAATATCTGAGCAGGTGGTGTAAGGAGGACCCTATACTGCTCCTCGTTAAATTTACCTTGTACAAGTGATGAAAAAGATGGATTATATCAGAACTGACTAATTTGAGATGATTAAAGGGGTACAAGTAAAGGACAGAAGAAAATATAAGACATGTAAACTAAACCCTTAACTCTCCGTTCCATGTGGCAGCCCCCTCCCTCTGACATCCCTTCATACATTAATGTACGTGTACAGGTTTGTTTGTGATAGGAGTGAAAATAATTCTCCAAGAGGGTTTGATTAAGTATGCCTACTACTATACCCTAAAACTGAAGATCATAAAGTGCGTTTACAAGGTCCCGCCTGTCATCACACATGTATTGAATTAGGAAGATGGAGTCGTACACGTATCTGAACAATGACTGTGCACATCGCGTAGAGAATGAAAGACACAGGGCCGTTCACACTGCGCTTAGCCCGGGCTAAAAGCTTTCTTAGTAACTTCTTAGCACCAGACTAAGACTAAGAACGCTTTCACACTGGCACAATACTGGCATATCGTAAAGTGGACTAAACCTGATTTGAGCCTAGGCCTTGCTACTACTGAGTAGGGTGAGCCCCAAGTTGGCAGAGCTATCTCCTGAAAAACGACTGAACACAGCGTTAAAACGTGCCAGTGTGAAAGAGCAAAAGTAAACAGAATATGAACATTAGTCACATGTTCCAACTTACATTTAACTGAGGGCTAGCAGATGTGTAGTGTGAACTGTATAGCCCTGTGCTTAGGTTAACTGTGGGTTAACAATGTGTGTATTTGAAAAGCAGTTAAGTTAAAAAAAAGCCCTATGGTACTATTATGTCTTAAGACTCCTCAGATCTGAATAAAATTTGTACCGAACTGAAATGATCTTCATTCAGTGATTATAGGCAGAGTGTCAGAGAGAGAGAGGGTCAAAGTTATGATTGCCTACTCGCCTGAAAATGTAAGAAACTGACCGTGTTGTTTATTGACTTGTTTGTGTTGACAGAATTGTATGTTTTGATTGAATTATTTAAAGTTTAGTCATCCTGCACACAATCTCTTCTCCCACCTTCCATCAGGGAGCATCCCAACGCGTACATCACGTTTCAGGGATAGTTTCTACCCCCAGGTAATAAGGTTACTAAATGATAGCACAACAGGAAGGAGGGCTAAGGTCTGAGCTTAGTTACTATGTTTTGTTTTGTTTTTTTTTGCTCTTGGATGTTTTAAATGTTTACTTTATGATTGTTAGTTATATTATTTATTGATTGACTGGTGCTGAGAGAGTGCACATTGTATTTCATTGCTGTGTACCCTGTACTAAATGCATGATGACAACAAAAACTGAATCTGAACTAAAAGAAAAGCTCTATCCAACTAGGTATCCAACTAATTGCACTTTTTTACTCTAAATTCAACTACAAATAATAAAATACAAAGAACTAATAATTTCTTCTGAAAGTAGAAGAAAAAACCATATAGTGGCAGCATAAAAGCCTCGATACTTCCAGCTTTATTTTCACACATTAAACTGAGAACTGAAGCATCAAAAAGGTCCATGTGTAATTTTTAGGAGATCTGACTGCAGAAATGGAATATAATATTCAATAAGATGTTTCCATAGTCGCAAATCAGCCGAATATAGGAATAGGAATAGTTATGGTACATTAAAATTAGCCGTTTTTATCTACAGATGCTGCAGTCGCCTTTCATGGAGTCTCCATGTGAACCATCATATTTTACAGTAGGGCCCAAAAAAGACACTGGCTGTAGATTGGACCTGTTCACATTTTTTATGACCACTTGAAGTTTCTGCTTACACAGTTCACAAGTCACAAGTCATCATTCAAAACGACGCGAGAGGTTGTTCAGTTTTGTTGTCATCTACAGCTTTCACTCTGATGCCACTAAATCCGGTAGCCCACAAGGATCCTTAAGTATCAACCTAAACTGTATTACAGGTAATACGAATCTCGAGTCTATGAACATAGCATTAAAAAATAAAAATAAAATAAAAAAAAAAAATAAGCCATGTGACACATGAGGCTCACATATGAGCTCAACTTAGCAGGTGCATCAGTAGGCCCAGGCTTCATTCAAGTTTTTACGATTTTAAGTATGCTGACAAAAACGTGAGCCTGCTGCTGTCTTTGCTGCAAGATTTGTCTTCGGGAAGGAAGCTTGCTGTCGGTGAAATGGATTTACTTATTGAAGCAGTGCACAGCTCCATGATCAGAACCATGAATGTGGCCGCGCACTTTATGTGATTGAATTGCCCGTTTAATGTTGTAACCAGGGATTTAACTCTGCTTTTAAAGCCTTCTCCTGAATCTGATCATCAAAAGTGCTCACATAAAATGAAGGGGCATTCAGTCAATCTCAGCTAAAGTCATGCCATAAGTTCCGATTCACTCACCTTAAATGTGATCTTATCAGCCGGGTGTTGAGAACTACAATGACGCATGCGGTATGTATGGCGTTGACAGCGCGGAATCCTTACTGGACTTTGTTTCGCTGTTTAAGTGCTCCTGGTTGTTTCTCCTCTCCGTGCACCGTCCTGTCTGCTGCTCTGACATCCAAGAAAACACAACCCACTAAAGCTGAACCGAAGCCGCTTCTACGTCACTTCCACCTCACTTATTAAAGGGATCCTTTTCGGCAATAAAACGGGAAAGGCAACCCAGCCGGATGCATTAGAGTTAATCCAACCCGGGAAAAAAAGAAAAAACACTCAGTCAATTTTACATTCACGTGTAAAAATAGCGTAGTTATCCATGGATTATTCTATTTTTTCTCTACAGTGGTTAACAACGCTGCTTTGTCGTTGTGTCCATGTGTGATGACTAAGGGGAGATAATACTGAATTATTTATTTACTGCTTACTAAGTTTAACAGTTCAATAATTTCTTTATTTAAATGACCTACACTTTAAGTTTGTCTATGATAAGTGTTGGTTTAAACATAAGCAGGATAAGATTAGGAAAACTGGTTGTAAAGTAGTGGCACCTAAACAAACAATAATGATGCGAACTAGAGAATGTCTAACAGTTGAGTTTGTGATCAATGAACTCAATGTAGACATTTCTAGTTCTAGTTACCAGAGTGTGGTAGAGCATATAGAGAGTTATACATTAGTTAAAACATGCACTGTGACTAGC